>NC_139802.1:17535020-18135020 GCF_963457635.1 Microchirus variegatus
CCCCGTACCGCTGGAAGTTCACATCCATGGTTTCCCAGGACAACACTACTGCCCCCGCATGGCCACCATGAACAAGCCCACCTTCCAAGGTACGGCTCCACATCCACACCTTCATTTTACAGTACTTTATTAAGGTTTGCCCATATTTACAAAAAATAAAGGGTTAGCATTTAGATTAAAAACACCTAGGATAAATAAAGGGGATACAAAGAAATTGAAAGTTATTTGATGTTAAACATCACTGGATGCACTATGTTCACATTTATAGAATGTAAGTCTCTACTAAATTATAATTAGCCACATTTATTGGTTAATTAAATAGCTTTGACGTTTGTAACATTTCATTCATAACACTCAACAACAGAAAGTGAAACTTGGGTATTATGTTATACATATTTTGAACTTTTATTTACAGCGATACGCAGCCATTCTCCTGCCAAGCCAGTGCTGACATTTGTCTCATCGCGCCGGCAAACCCGACTGACTGCCCTGGACCTTATTGCCTTCCTGGCCACAGAGGACAACCCTAAACAGTGGCTACACCAGGACGAAAGAGAGGTACACTCATGTTGAGTCTTGACAGCAAGTGTAAGAAGATCAGCAACAGCTTACACATTCATGTTAAAAAAATAAGCACATTTCTTTTGGCACCATTCTGAGGATAAACTGAATATGAGAAAAGGATGAAAGCGTTTTTATAGGAACATAGCTGTCTTCAGGGGCTGTCAATATAAGATGGTTTTCCCCATACAAAATACTTTCCATTACATTCCTGTAATAAAAAATAAACAATGTGGCAATGCTTTACATAGTTAAAGCATTGCCACAGGGTTATAAATGCATTCACATTACAAATTACAGTGAAAATTATTTCACTATTCACTGTACTCTGAAACCTTTAGTAAAAAAGGCAGCCACTCTTCCAGGATAAAATACTAAAAAATTGTTGGCATTGATTTTAATCTTTACCTTCTATTATTTGTACTAATATATCCTGAGTTGTCAATGCAATATGTGCCATCTTAAAGCATAGGCTCCACTTTCTCTATGCATGTGCGTAGCCCGCAGCCGCTGTGTGTGTTCGGTTGATATATGCTGCAGCCCGCTGCGTCTCTGTGTTGGCCCGTGTAGCAGCTCTGCCTCCTGCTGTTTGACTGACAGGCTTCTGGTGATTGCTGCTTAACTCACATCGGGGGTCAACTCCTGCCCAGAATCCCCTCTCTGACCTGACAGCTCTTTCTTCCCTCTGCTGCTGCCTCAAGCCCCAAGCTGCTTCTCTCTGGGCGGGATTTTCACTCTTCCATTTTCTTACTACATCTTTATTTTGAATCGTTCCGTTGGGACTTTTAAAAGATACATTTTGCACTGTTTAAAATATAAAAGAAATTTAAATGTTATTTAAAATACAGATTTGATTATAATTGCGTGTACATAATATACAGTATATAATTAATAATCTAACACATTTTTCAAAAACGACAACATTTTGTTTTCACACTATGGATTAAACAATACGTGTAAATGAATATGTTTGAAGGTGCTGGTAGTTGGATTCTGTCAGCTTTTGGCCAATTCTGGGCTGAAGATGCTGGCTGATGATATGCAGCATTGACATGAGAATATGAATGTCTGTCAAAGTGGCAATAGAGTGAATCACCCCCCCCCCCCCCCCCAAAAAAAAGAATTAATATAAGTAGAATCACATTTTCAAGTGGAACTCTGGAGCTATTTTGTATGTTTTCTACATCATGGATTGGGAAGTCTGATGACTCTGTCGTCTCGTTGCGACTGGATTTGTGTCTGATGTTGATCTACTGTTATCTTTTCCCTGGTTGGTCTGTAGATTGAGGCCATTATCGCCACAGTGAGAGATTCCAACCTGAAGTTAACACTGGCCTTTGGGATTGGCATGCATCACGCAGGTCTACATGAAAGGGACCGAAAAACTGTGGAGGAGCTGTTTGTCAACTGTAAGATCCAGGTACATGTTCTCCCAGAACTGCTCACCTGCACTGAACACCTGCCTTTCACAACATTGGTTACCCTGGTTATCAGAGAAGTTCCTACATACAAGAGTCTGAAAACTCCTGAAAAGTGAAGTGAAGATCCAGAAAACACATGACAAATCAGAGGCTTGTTGTGTGAATGGGGTGAAGTCTGCCATCTCTGATTGCCTTGTTATTATTGTAGTCAACTCTCCTCTCTTTTCCCAGGTTTTGATTGCAACCAGTACTCTGGCCTGGGGAGTGAACTTCCCTGCTCACCTGGTGGTTGTGAAGGGAACTGAATACTTTGATGGTAAATCCAGACGCTACGTGGATTACCCCATTACAGGTACACAGCTTGGTCTTTTGAGTATATGTATAATACATGTCCCTTTGAATATAGTAAAGTTTTACATTGCTGGTTTTGTTGCAAACTGAGTTGTAGAATAGACATGGTGACAGTGACAGTCTTTTGTCCGTGTAGATGTTCTGCAGATGATGGGGCGAGCAGGTCGACCCCAGTTTGACGACCAGGGCAAAGCGGTCATCCTCGTCCACGACATCAAGAAGGATTTCTACAAAAAGTTCCTCTATGAGCCTTTCCCTGTTGAGTCCAGGTAACTGTCACGTGTGGATTTCCAATGTTTTTCTTTTATGTCAAAGCCCAGAGGCCTTTTATACAACACTGACAGATGTTATCATATTCCTGTCTAATTAGTGTAATACTGCTATTGTTTCAATCTGTAGATACAGCTGAATTGTACAAATACATGCATACAGTGTTTACTATATTCAAGTAAGAGAGACCATACTAATTTTTGTTCCATATTCAGGAATTAGATGTAAATCAGAATCCAGCCTATTATAAATAACATTATGTGTGTCTGTGTTTTATCCTCAGCCTCCTCAGTGTGCTGTCAGACCATCTGAATGCTGAGATTGCAGCAGGAACCATCTCATCTAAGCAGGATGCAATGGACTACCTCACCTGGACGTACTTCTTTAGACGGCTGGTGATGAACCCCAGGTTAGGAAACACAGCCTCATTCACACTACATATCACTACTAATGGCAGCACTTCATGGAAGCACACAGTTGCATGCACACATTCTCGACCTGCACTCACAGCCTGCTCCGAGGAGGGTTTGTGTTCCAGAGTCAAACATCTGCTGTGTAGACACAGACCCTTCTAGAACATTCCAGCCTGTTGGTATTTGCACGGCTGTCAGCCCACATTTACCTGTCAGGCCTTGTCTGAGGCTGGATTGTGGGAATTATACCGATGCAGGTGTGTGAACCCAGATATTGATCATTTGGTTTCAAGCTGGGCCAATTTTCAGCAGAACGACGACAAAGATTTAGTGTCCGTCTCGCATTGTATTGGTGGGAAGTCTTCAGGGTTATTTATAGCTGTGTTATGGCTGGCACAGACCATGCTTACAGAATACCCCACTTTAAACATCATTCCTTTGAAAAGTAAGTAAGACACTACTATAAGCCTCAAAAGTAACACTACTAGTTTTACAAACATTATGAGTGGTAATATTAGAATTGGGCTGTATTATCATTCAGGGCTGCACCTCAGAATTTTCTTAATTGAAAGTTTTCTCTCTTCAATATTTGCCTATTATATTGGATATATATGAAATAGATTATCTAGCAATACCTAATTGAAGTACCAGATTTACAAAACAAGCCAAGTTATTACTTGTTAATTATAACTTGAGTTAATGATTGCTGATTATGTAGAGATTAACATTTTCTCTGAATCTGACAGAGCAGCTCCTTTTGTCTGCATAGGCCTTGACGAAGTTGTCATCGAAAATCCTGAATAATTCATTATTTAAGTCATATTTTAACATAAATAGGATCGGGTTCTGGAAGCCTATTCTGGTTCCCAGATGGATTTTTCTTTTTTTTTTGTTATCAATCATTTCATCTTGCCGTTTTTTTTATTGGCGAAGACAGATGCCGGGGGGGAAAAAATGAAGCTGCTGTTTGTCAAAATGACAAACATCATAACATTCATTGGAACAACACGTGCTCTTTTGTGATGGAAAAGGACGTCTTTAACGTGCGAGTGAGAGTGAGAATGTGTCTTTCACAACAACATAGAAATTATGAATTCTCTCATGAGATGTTATGTAGCTCGCTTCATTTTCATGGTAATCCTATTTGGATCAAATCTTTGCGTTTTAGTTATTTTGTAACTTAAATCACCAACTAAACTTAATGGGGCTTTAATCACAATTCAGATTTGGTTTGGGGATTGGGAAACAAACAATTAAAAAAGGTTATGCATCGATGCAAAAGTATTTGCAACAGACAGGGTTGCTCTTTTCACTGCATTACTTGCACTTAATCAAGAGATTTTGGTTCCCGTATGACAAACATATTTAGATTCTTGGAATAATATCAGATATAAATTATTCTCCTTAATGTTCTGATTCCCTAACACTGCATCTCCCTGCAAGTGTGTTTTATGTATGTACAAGCTAATCTATCACTACTACTGCCAGGCTTTGATCCCCACATCACACACACAAAGACACAAAGGTGCATACAAACACGCCCTGGCTCCCATGGGTGTCATAAAGATCTGCAGACTGACTCCCTCCACCATCAGGGGCCTAATGGTGATGATGCTAATGGCCATAACTTAATCAGGATAGGCGTCGCCACCAGTAAAGACCTGTGAAATGTGTTCAGTAATAAAAACATTCAGTGCTGAGAATCATGGGCTGTTAACATGTGGCGCTAAGGGAATTCAAGAAATACTTAACATTAAATGCACAATAAATATGGCCGTCACCTGCTGCTCCGAGCCCATCAGTGTGGCTGCGATTTTTCCTCCCTGCTGCTCAGTGCACAAGTAATGATTCTGTATGATGAATGTGAATATATTTGTGTTAATAATATGAGGGCTTGGCTATTTTTCACAGGGCTCTGGTTAGCATGCATTATCTCATATTCACCCTCCATGTGTTCACTCATTTATGTGGGGTTCATTGTTACTCATTTCAAAAGCTGCATTTCCAGGAACAGGAACTAGGAATTCCTCATAGGAATTCTAATATGAGAACCAGTAGTGAACAGTTCTCCAACTTACAGCACATTTTACATTGCTTACATTAAATTCACAAATTAGATCCCTTTTAGGATTTTTGAGCGTCTGTTTCTACCAGCATTAAAGAATCTGTGCCTGGTTTCTTTCACTGTTTTATTTGACATGCACACATCATGCACACATATTGGCGTTATAAGCTAATGAAGATTGCCGTGCATGTCTGCAGTCTCATATGGTAACTCTTAGCAGAGCAGAGCATGGAACCCATTTTGTCCATTGGTTGTCTTATTGCAGGTAATACTGTAATAGTCTAACCTGGGAGTCATTTGCTGGCAAGGGCTGTGCCATTTTCTTTTCAGTTAGTCCTTTCCTTCTGTAATAAATCAGTGTTTCTAACCTACAGTATGTGAGGTAGATGCAGCTCTCTATTTTGCATCACCTAGCACAGTCTGGTTCTTCAAAGTAATGATAGAACTCTGAACTGGTCATAGCGGAGAAGTGGCAAAGCGAAGCACATTCGATATCCTGTCAAAACAGTTGGCAATAGAAGCTTAATGGCAGTAATAAACACAGTTTGAGTCATAAACTAGGGTTTGGTTCAGGTGTTTAGTTGCAGGTGTATGTGGACATGCAGTGGGTGAGCTCTCAGTCAGACAGGCCCACTTCCACTTTTCCAAACATCTCAACTTCTGACTTCACAAAACAAAGATGGTGCTGGTCAATATGTGAAACTTAAGACCACAAAAATCAATTGGTGGCATCATGGTGGTTTGCCACTTGTGCCAGACAGAAGATAAATTCACTCCTAAATCATGCAGCACAACAGATGTTAAACTGAGTTACAGTAAGTCCTGTATTTTGACATGAAGTGGTTTATTTTCTTAAAATCCTTTGTTTGTTGTGGTGTTAGTTATTACAGCCTTGAGGACATAAGCCACGAGTCCATCAACAAATTCCTCTCCAACCTGGTGGAGAGGAGCCTGCGGGACCTGGAGTGCTCTTACTGCATTGAGATTAAAGAGGTGTGTGGTTAATTTTACATTTCATTTCATCGTAGTCAGTAAAATGACAGATTCATTTTAACGTGACTTTAAATTCTTTGTTTCTATTAATGCGCCAGGATGATCGGACCATTGAGCCGCTGACTTATGGTCGCATTTCCTCCTACTACTACCTGAAGCACCAGACCATCCGCATGTTTAAAGAGCGGCTGAAGGCTGAGCTGTCAGTAGAAGAGCTGCTCTCCATTCTGACGGTGAGTTCTGCACCGTGAACACACAGCTACTGTTGTTCTGCCACCACTTACTGCATCCATGTCATCAACAGCAAGTCTTATGATACTTATGATGTGATTAATACAGATCTACAAATTTGAATTTGTACATTTTGCGTTAAGGACTGTGGGTTGAGATGGAGCAGTATCTCATAGTTTGGGATAATTAGTAAAGCTCTCATATAAAGTTAGTCACTGTGAAAAGCATCTAAATTCAGTTATTTCATATTTGTAACCCAACTCAGTGTGACATTGCTTCGTGTACACAGTTGGCGTTGCAAAATATATCTTTTTATTGTTTTTTTTTTGCGGTTTTCACTCGTGGTGTGAGACATCATTAAACTTTGTGGATAACAGAGGTGCACATGTGCTAAGTGAGAGTCAAGCAATTAAACAGATCAGCCTCTCACAAACAAACTTCCAATTAAATATCTGCCAAAATCATCAGTTACAAGTCTAAATGAAAAAATAAGATTACACTCATGTTTAGTGCAATACTCTAAATATTGATTGTGTTGGACAAAAACAACAATTTATTGTTGATTTGTTTGGAACCACTTCACACTTTGATGATTTTGTAACATTTCCCTTCTTTCTTTCTTTCTTTCTTTCATTCTTTCTTTCTTTCTTGCATCTCTGCTTTCTTTGCAACTTTTAAGAAATGTGCTGAGCATATTGGATCAGTAGCAGAAGATTTGCCTGTTTATATTTTTTTGGCACATGAAAATACAGACTACATCAGACACCCGTGCTTTGCTCACTGCTATCAAATTAGCACCTTTGTCTGAGCTTCATTATCTCTCCTTATTTCGGAGCTTTAGTTGGATCTGTCACCCTCTTCTTTTTTTTCTTATTGACCCTGGGCATCCCAGCAGCAAGGTCACCCCCATTCTGTGTTCTGATTGGCTGGGTCAACACAAGACATGGGAGTTTCACACATTCACTTAGGGGAGTTG
Source organism: Microchirus variegatus (assembly GCF_963457635.1). Classification (NCBI taxonomy): domain Eukaryota; kingdom Metazoa; phylum Chordata; class Actinopteri; order Pleuronectiformes; family Soleidae; genus Microchirus; species Microchirus variegatus. Next base: position 17,542,302 of record NC_139802.1, read on the forward strand.
ATGACATGCTCCTTTTCACCCCTGCTTCTAATGGGTATACACATATGTTTGTGGTGATTCTTGGTGCAATTCATCTTCTTTTAAGGATTCTTCACACCTGACATTAAAATGCGTCCTGAATGGGTCTCCTGTGACCACATACGATCGGATGTGGTGACCACACCCTTAATTCAAGTACAGATCAACATCCTTGCTCTTTGGGAGTCCAAAATTACGTTTTTTATCAAGTCTGATTGTGCAGATGTGTCCTCATTGTGTGTTTGTGTGCCCGTGAGTGACAGAGTGAAAGGGGGAGGAGTGAATCAAAAGCTCTACTCAGGCTGAAAAAAAGTGTTAATCATGAGAAAAAATAAATTATATGGTGGTCATTAATATTGTGCTAGTTACAGCAAGACAATTTAAGTATGAGTCCTGTGAGTCCCCAATAAAGTTTGAATTGTAATTATCTGATTAGAGTAAAAAAAAAAGTTAACTGCCCCTGACAATACCACAGACAAAACCAGAGGACAGAATGTGTTTTTGCAGCTTAGAATTTTAAACAAATGCATCCTCAAACCACTGCCAAATGTGGTCTCTGTGATCAGATCTGAGGACACATTCAGGATGTATTGGGCCCATTCCGACCTGTTATTCGCGCAATCTGGCCATGAGTCTCTGAGGACAGATGTTAATACCAAGTCTGAACGGGGGTCTAAAGTCTAAACATCAGGTTTTCATGAATTGAGTCATTTTTTGGTAAAATTGCAGTGGGTCTGCAGTTGTTTAAACTGAACAAATGCCACATGTCTTCATTGATCAGGGGTCATTGTGTGCGTGTTGATGCAAATCCAGAATCAAATGCAGAGCTCAAAATGTAACGCATCTTAAAAAGGACTTGTGTGCTGCTTTACTGTAAAAGTTCACAGTTGAGATCTGAAGGATGTGCTTTTACACACATGGCGTAGCCTTGTGGGTGTTCAAGTAAGAGAGGGAGAGGGGAGAATCGGCTCAGGAGGTTGATAAATATATGCATTGTTAATTGTAGCAGGCCAGGTCGCACCTCATTGGCTGAATATGATTTTTTTCTGAATAGGTATGTTTTTGTGGTCTAATGTCAATGGAAAGGAAGCATTTCTAATTATTGTTTTTTTATTGTGGTTTTTATTTAAACCAGTGGTCGAACCTGACTCCAGTAATGATGCTAACATATGGAGGGAGAATTGACTCTGAGATGGTTACCATTGCACACACATGTAGTTGGAGGCAGACCGAGGCATGCCATGCTTGGCTGCTTCCCTCCCCAACAAGCTGTGATACAATAGGCCAGTCACCCCGCCGCCCCGTCCACTCCCCCTCTATTAGGTACAAAGCACTGGCATGCTCCTCCAGTTCCTCCTAATTGTTGCAGCGTGGCCACTAATGAGCAACACCCACGCCTCGCTGCACCGCCACCTCCCTCCCACTCACACACGTTTCTGTGTCAAACCAGGCAGTCAAACCTATTGTCATAAGCAGCAGCTTCAGAATATGTTAACAATCTTTTCACTTTTTGCACAATTTTTTTGTGTTGTACATCTGCTGTATGTAATCTGTGTGTCTCTATGTACATAGACAAATGTCTACAGGGAGTTCTCTGGACTCAGGTCTGTTCTAATGTGCAGTGTTGTCTATATACAGTTGTGAAAATGATGAATGGTGTGTGTTTATGTAGACCATTACCATTCACCAATTCACATGCTGCCAGCACAGCTGCCACGTGCAATTTTGGTCTTCAGTGTCTTGCTCAGGGATACTTAAGCACTCTGAGTAGAGGAGGAAATGGAACAAGCAACCTTGTGGTTAGATATTGACCTAGTCTGCCTCCCAATTCAGAAAGACAGCAATTCAATTCAGTCAATTTAGGTTGTCACTGGTAGATTTCAATCAAGTCATAGACTCATTGAAGCAAAGAAGATGGATCTGCCACAACACAAATTTCCAGTTTTGATTTTTTGAGGGACTTTAAGTAAGAAAGTAAACAATAGCAGGCTAAATTTGGAAAAAATATAACTAGTACATTCCAAACCCCTCTCAAGCCCTCTGTCTGTGTGTCCCAGTAAGTGACTGTTACACCAGCTAATCATTCCATGTGGTCGGAATGAAATAATTGGTTGTTTTAATTATAATTTTTGAAATTTTTGAACTTCAAAAAAGTGTCTGAGAAACATTCATTAGGATGAAATATGAGATGATCAGACAGGCTGGAAACAAACCCACTATAGCCAATAATTATTAAGAGGAAAAATCCTTGTCTTTTTCTGAACACAGTAGTCTTCCTGCCCCCACTTTGACCCTCCTTACTATATGTGGTTATGCACTCATTTTTCCAAAGAATGATAATCAGACAGAATTAACATTTAATTTAACTTAATGTGTTGCGTGTCATTTGAAGAAAGGGTTGATCTTTCCGTACGTCAACGTAGAATTATGTACAGTTTCCTCAATTATAATTTTTGTGGCCATTTTTCCTGTCTCTGGTACAGGAGGTTGTTGTGCCCATCAGGGTACTCCGTCTGATTTGATGTTTTTTCCAATTATAAAAACATCTGACCTAATGAAAATGATTGTTGATGTGGCTGAGATTCTGGGGACTAGACGCAGAGTTTATTTCCTTTGCAATGAGGTGTCTTTACAAACATCATTTGGCATATAGTCACTTTCAGTGAAGTACAGTGATATAAATAGATATGGTAATGCTGCAGTGCTGACTGTGTGCAGCCCCTGCTTGCTCCATGCTATGAGAACCATATTCAAGACATACAAGACTTGTTCTTACTGAAAAACAAAAAATATATTTTCTGCAGTAAAGCTATTTGAAGTTAAAATAACACACATTTTCCTCCATTCTACATGTTTTCAAAGCACTTGAACTGTGGACCTGTCCACCCCATTCTATTTAGTGCCGGCAAAGAGAAATGAAATTTTCATTTCTCTTTGCCGGCCTATTGCTGCGTCAAAGCTACTTTTTCTCCATCTACCTCTTCTTTCTTTGTAAATGGTACTATCATATAACCTCAGGCTTTGTCAATGTAAAGATCTATGTACCTTCTCTCCAGCACATCCATATGCAGACACAACAGCACTGAAAGATAAATCATTCAGAGATTATTCTTTTTCTTACTTCATGCCCGAGCCCCCACCCAGCACACGTCCTTTTTTTTTTCCAGGTCCTATCTTTTGAAACTGGCTTTGGTCAATGATGTATGGAGTCTTAACAGTCCAAGCCTTGGGGGGAAGGCTGTGACAAATGCCTCCAGCACAGCCTGTAGACAGGCGTACATTAGCCATAGCTGAACTGGAGTGAATTAGAGAAAGGAGCCACACGTGTCTATGCATCACTCTGTAGAGCAATTACAAACAAGGCTGAACTTTTGGCCTCCGCACAAGGAAGAAACTGATGGTCTATCATTATCATTGTACCCACATAGATTTTTTTTTTATAATTTGAAGAATCCAAACATTCCCCACTGTTTTTTAGGGACAGGGAATGCTGTTTTTCCAAGCAGATACAAATCAGATGAGTTTTTAGCATGCAATTCCATGTTTTACCTTTGTTTCACCTTTTCGTCTCCGTTTCTCAGGATGCAGAGGAGTATGCCGAGTTGCCCGTAAGACACAATGAGGATCAGCTCAACAGCCAGTTGGCTCAGCAGCTCCCAGTGCAGGTCAACCCCCACTCCTATGATAGCGCCCACACCAAGGCCCACCTGCTGCTGCAGGCCCACTTCAGCCACGCCCAGCTACCATGCAGCGACTACAACACCGATACCAAGACAGTACTGGACAACGCCATCCGAATCTGTCAGGTAGGATTAATAATGCACAGTGTTATACACTGACTTATTTGATAACTGATTAATAAATAAAGCTCTAAGCGCCCTGGAACTCACTTAGTCACTTGATTTTTGCCATCATGAAATGTTCCATTTTATTCAGACCTCAAGAGTTTTAATTGAATAGTGAAGCAAGTTAAGCGTAAAATGCCACCAAAGCCAAAATAGTAGCTGAGTCATTAAATGATGGAAACATTATGTAAAATGGAGAGAGAGGAATATATTATGTAGATTTGAATTATGTGCAGCGCATGAAAAGAAAGCACATCTTGGCAGGCAGTGCGGTGTTGTAGATGAACCGACATTGAAAGGGGAATGTTAAACATTAGTAGGTGATTTGTAGTTGTACTTACTGGTCCATCTCATAAATAATATGGTGGTAATGGGTGATATGTGCAAACCATCATATTTCCGTGCCTCATTTTCCGTGCCTCTCTACCGCTCGGTGTTCAAATGTAGAAGTGGCAAGATGCTCTGCCTTTGAAAACAGACAATTTGGTGCCAGTCACAGAGTCAAGAATACACACAACAACCCTGTGACGTCATCAATCAAAACATTTCTATGCATATTATTCTGCAGCTACAGTAGAGTGTGAGGTGCGGAACGGTGTTTGCTTAGTTTCTTTACTGTTTGAAGTTAGGTCCATATCTGTATGTCTGTAAACCATTGTCCACAGCTCCGAGTGTGTGTGTGTGTCCCCGTGTGTGTTTGTATGTGTGTGTGCGTACATGTGCTTGTGATTTTCCATGCTGTATATCTGGCAGCGATATTGCATGGCCCATGAATGTGGTTACTTCACTGGTGTCCTCCTGCTACCATTTACTGAAATGGTTCTGCTCCTTAGTTTTCTTTATGCTTGTTTTTATTGGAAGAATGTATACTTTTATTGGTACTTACAGTGGACATAAAGTGAATACAACCCATGACTGTTGTTGTCCCTTGACACCATTTTAGCTGACATGACAATCAGTCCTAATGCTCTGCCCATTTCCACCTTTTTAAATGGACACTTTTAACTAGGCAAAGAATGATGAGATTCATGAAAAATCCATGTATCGTATTATAATAGATGGGTACTGTTTACTAATTATATAGAAATATTTCCTATATAACATAAAAGGATGGGCTTTTTGCACAGTTGGTCAATAATAGGTTTTAACGATGCGAATAGTGAATGACGAATTCCATTTAGTCTCTTCAATTTCAGGGGGTTCACTCTCACAATGTCCCAACTTACATGAACTAATCAAAGGCATATAGTCATGTAAATGTTGGATTAGCCCAAAATAAATCCTGGCTGTTAATGAATGAACCAAAAATGCCAAACAAAGCTTGCTCCTTTAAATCCACTTGAACAGTTTCCATTACCTGCACTCCCTTGTGTACAGTGGTCAGGATTTGCTATTATCCTCACATATGCACTCAGGAGTCTTCTGTCTAAACTTAACCCTAGTCCTTGAAAGTCCAAAACTCAAAAACAAGGACTTTTTATTACTCTCCTGGGACAATGTAGTGGTGGAGATGAGATAAACTACACAATTATTGTCTTGAATTCTACCCTTTCTACTGTTTCTTCCCACAGGCGATGTTGGACGTCGCTGCAAACGAAGGCTGGGTTGTTACAGCCATCAGTATCTGCAACTTGATCCAGATGATCGTCCAGGGTCGTTGGCTGCACGACTCCTCATTACTGACACTGCCTCACGTGGAACAACAAGACCTCTATCTGTTCAGGTACAAAACATCTCTGCACCACAGGTGTTGCTGTAATGCCCATATAGTCACTTAATAGCTAGCTGTAGTAGATGACTAATCTGCCCTGTTCCTGTCCTAGGTTTACAAGTAATTATCAAACATTGCATCTTGTCATGCTTCATTAAAATCTGAACAGTCTCTTCATGCAATTTAAAAGTCTGTGTGTTAAACTTTATAGCTTTAAAGCTACTTTAATGACAAATGGGAATCTAATTTGTATGCACCCTTTCTAGCTGGCGTGTCACTCTGATTAACAGTTTCTAACTGTTCCCACATATAGGTGTGGAACTCGGAAAACATCATTAGTTGCATTTTGAAAACATCCCACACACATGCAAAACAACGCATATATGGTCATGTTCACGGCAAACTGGACTAGTTTTTCCAGTGCACACAGCACAAGATTTCCAGATCGTTGCACATCAACAGTAACTCACAAAATAACACAATATTGTGAGTAATTAAGACGTGAATTGTGATGCGCCCATCCTTAAATTAAGTTATTATTTATGTAGTCAACATCTAGCAATGATGAGCTGATGTGCATTTTACTTAATACAAATAAAAGAATAAGAAAAAAAACTAACATATGATTGATTGAGTACAATAGATGTAACCGCTGCACTGCTTCAGAACACAATATAAATATATCTGTCAGACCGTTTAAAGATTTGAGGAGCTGCTCATTAAATCAATTCACCTGAAATAAACTGACTTTGGTCTAAGTAGAAGCCACATTATCACTCAGAGAAATTGCCCATCACTGATGTGAAAGCTTGCACTGACTTTAAAAATAACATTCTAATAAATTGCACAAATTGAGTGTTGCCTCATGACCAAGAATGTACTTTCTGTCTTCTCCAATAACACTCAATAGGAAATGGGCAAACATGAAGGATAAGAGGAATGTAGGAGGCTACAATGGACCCATTGAAGGACTTCCTCAACTGATTGCTGTCTGCAATGGAAAAGAAAGTATTTTTGGTGGTATTGTCAGCCAAGACTTTCATTCACATCAGGTTTCTCAGGTAAGATTACAAATATTGCCACCCTTGGTGTCCTTAGAAATTAATTATGACTTTGACGCTCTGTCATTCCAAGCATTAAGATGCAGTTTTGGTGATCCATTCACAAATAGACAGTTTTAAGTGCAGGATTACACATTCAGTCTTGATGCATATGAATGAATGAATGAATGCTTTATTTCGAACATGTGCGGGTAACATAAGTAAACTTAAAACAAACAAACAAAACCAATGGGATTAATCCAACAATAATGAAAGTCAAAACAATAATAATATGAATAGGTTAGGGTATGGATATTGATTGTATTGTACATTTGTATTGCCCCAGACTTCTGCACAATAATGTACATATGGTAAAATCAGTGAACAGTAGAGAATGCGGCCACACTAAACAGTGGTTTCTACAATATACAAAACTGTCTGTTGACCACAGCTCTGACTGCATGTTACCACTTGCTAAATTTAAACATGGCAAAATGGCATTATATTCCTCAATATTACATCCTTGGCTCTGTGTACTAAAAGTGCAGCCACTATAACAACCACACCAAATGATTAACATCTGACCTCACTTCAGCGTCACTGTTGGTTGGCCTGATTCCAGCAGTGTATCTGATCGATAAAGTTACATAATGCAAGAACAGCCATTTGGGGCAAAGAGAGGCAATGAAAAAGGAATCCCTATTACAAGTCAGTATAGCATCAAAATGACAGTGACCTTATTTTAAGGTAAAAGCATGTGCATTATGGTTTCTTTAATGTACAACTACAGACAACGCCTATAACAGCATGTGAATGAATTGATCACAAAGGCTGGTGGATTCACAAGGTTTTTAAGGGTTCCAGAATGGTACAACACTTAATCCAATCAGGAGCCAGAACTCACAGAAGAGGTGGTCCTCTCTTCTCATGAGGTTAGGTTGTTTGTCGATGAACAAATACCCGCCCCTCCACCAAACACGATCATTAGGTTGTAAAGGAAGCTCAATGCCTATGTACATTTATTACGAGGGGCAACGAGCATCTTCGTCATGTGTTTTGCCTTTCACCCTGGAGCCCTTCACTGTTATGATTCCTCCCATCATTTACGCTGTGATGTGCAGCTATTGTTTTGCTGCTTTGTGCCGGTAAACAGTAGTATTTGCATTTTGTCATCATCCAAAACTGACACGAGGCATGTGTTTGGCGTGCGGAAGTTCGATGCGATCACTTGAAAATTGCACATAAACAAATAATCTTCAGGATGGACCTATTCCAACACCTGCTTTATGCATATCACACACATTACACATCACACACACAATTAGAGCTCCATTGATAGGGTTTACAGCACCAATTTAAGTGCTAATTGCAGCAGTAATGAGAGTGTCCGGGCACTTCAGCAGGCCCCGTGGCCTCACCCAATCAGTGTCCCCGCTTTCCTTCTTCCCCACCTTTACTCCCCAACTGCCCCCACCCCCCCCACAGTATGGCAGGCGGTCTAATTAAATAATTAGATGTGCAGCGGTGTTCCTGTCTGATTTGCTCTGGGAGAGTAATCCTCATATAAATAGCATCTGCAGGGTGATTCTGAGAGGTTCCCATCTTCCGGGCCTTTAGCGCACTGCCATGCGCGCACACACATGCACACACACACCCTCTTCCACTCACTTTACTCTTTCTGTGCCTTTATCTTTGTCTCTTTGCGTTGGAGCTTTATGGGTTGAACCAACTGTTCTCTCAAATTCTGGATATAAACACATATGAGGAACCTAACACCAAAGAAGTGTCTATTAGAATGAATTAAGAATGTATCAAACAGGACTCCCTCTACTCTGTCTGATGGATTTGTCTGTCTATAACAATCTGCCCTCTTAAAACTGTCATTTATATTTCTCAGAATCCTGACCTTCTATTCTGGGCTGCTCATTCTTGACACAGTAGAACATTTCATATTAGAGCTGAACATTTTTTTTCCCATTGTATGGATATTGTGATTGGATTTGTGATATACTTTCTTTAGGTGACACATTATTACAATTTGACAGACTGGTTTCACAGTGCTGTATGTATTATATTCATTTAAGTGGCATTCTATTAATTTTTCTTACTCATTTACTGTTATCTCCATCTTGTCAGATATGGTCCTTTCTGAGTCATCTCCCAGTGCTGGAGGTCAAGATGAGTGTAAAGGGCTGGTGGGAGGAGAGCCAGGAGCAAACGGAGCGTCCTCTACCAGCAGCAAGAGGAAACCTGAGAGACGACAGCAGCTGGCTGTCCGTCCACGCAGACCAGGAGTATGTTCTGCAGGTGTCACTGAGGCGCATCAATCTGGGCCAACAGAGGGTCAGTATGTCCCCATACAGTCTTTACCCCAACAGTGTGAGGTGTATTTATTTTGTCTCGGGGGTTGGTGGAGACCAAAGTGAGCAAACATCAGTTTTTATTGTATACATGAAAAAGAAATATGTCAATTAGTTGTTTTGCTCACAACAGCTTAGGTTTCGATTGTTCAGGCCTGTCAGCCAACGTTAATGATAAACCACTGGATTACTTGTGTTTTTGTCTCAGAGGAAGCAGGACAGTAAGGCCCAAGCCCCCAGATTCCCCAAGGCGAAGGATGAAGGTTGGATCCTCGTAATGGGGGAAGTGGATCGCAGGGAGCTGGTGGCTCTCAAACGGGTCGGATATGTGCGCAACCACTCGTCGGTGTCTGTGGCTTTCTTCACGCCGGAGAAGACTGGAAAGTAAGATGCTGGCAAGCTTTCTCAACACAGTCCATGTCGAGTAAATTAGAGGGAATACATTGGCAGTTGTGAAGCCCTAATATCACACTTTAGTGCATTAGTTACAGATTTATAGGTCAAACACTCTCACATTGATTTAACACAAGTTTCACAAGTCGTGACATGGTCCCTGCTCGTCACTACATTCATGAAATGCCATTATCATCTGAAAGGTGTTCGACTACCGCAGTGTTTGGTTCATCCTCGAATGAAAAGCAGCATCTGTGCGAGTTACATAATAAATCATTCATGCAATCACTTGCAGACAATTTCACTGCTTTGAATTCCCCACCTCATAAAAGGGAGAATAGACTCTGGGAATTGACCACATCTCATTAGAAGATAAATGTCTTCACAGTTTCACCTTCAAAGAGTGTAAGATGTAATCTTTAAGAGGGCTCGGATATATTTAGTTTAATATTTGAATGAGGCTCAGTAGTTTTATCTAACAGCTGGACACTCGTTTTACACAAATATCAGTAAGCGGAGCATGTGTGGGGCTTTCATTTCCAGTTTAATATTGATTTGGTGCACTAGTTATTTTTATTTCCAGTATATCTCGGCAGAATTACTTTGACAGCAGAAGTATGGGGCTCAGAAGTGAGCTATCAGGAAATTGTATAGGTCAAATAAGTTATCAGTTTATACCCATTTTCCTTACAAATACTTTTTATTTTCAACCCTAAAACATATATTGGCGTTAACAATATTTTAGATAGAGAGACAAACCAAGAATTCCACTGCTTTTATAACTTTTATAAGACAATAACACACACATTTGTATCCTGAACTCTAACTAAACTAAAACTAATGAGGTTGTATAGGGGAAGTTTTTTTTTCTTTGACATTAAAAAAACAACATTGCAGTTAATGTTCGTCCTGTGATGCATGCTAATTGCAGAGTACAATGTGAGCGTTAGCCGTTACCTTGTGTGTACACAGAACGAACAGACCTGTTGGCTCTTGTTATCTCTCCAGTGGGGTTATTTTCTCTGCAGGCCTGTTGATCCATGTAACTTGTGGTTGCAGGTGCATCTACACACTGTACCTGATGAGTAACAGCTACCTGGGTTTGGACCAGCAGTACGACGTCCGCCTGAACGTAACACCTGCCAGCATCGCTGCCCAGGTCAACTCCGAGGTGTCAGACTCAGCGAAGTGACACAAGAGCCACAACAAAAAAAAGGTTCTTCAGTGATCAACAGATGATTCAGAAACACAGTAACAGTTTCCCGACATTATTATCTCACTGTGTTCACACTTTTCCAGTGACTTATCTCACAAAGACGTTTGTCGACTTTTACTTCATTAAGCCATTTCAAGCAATGGCAGTGACATTCACCTCTTGCTTGTGTGCTATAACTGCATTGCATTTTGTCTATCAAGGCTAAATTTGTGCCTCATTTACTTTTTCAAATTTCTTAGATTGTTTAAATTCAGCGAGGGAAAAATAAACAACACATATTAGTTTATTATGTAATTCATCTAACCTGATTTAATACTGAATCATGTCATATCGCTTTCGTTTCGCTTTTTGCCGCATCTCACACATCACAGCCAATTTATCACATTTACCAACATCACAGATGAAGAATAGTTCTGTACCTTTTGAGAAGTCCCTGTCAAAGTTATCCACCCACTGCATAACAACATATTGTGAAGGCTGAACAGAACCAGTCCTCAGTTCTTGGGAATCCTCTGCACTTTGCCCATATTCAGACAGGAACTTGAGAAAATTCACAACAGCGGAAACATTTCTGGAAACATTTAAGCAAGGGGGCAGTATGCACAAGTATTTTTTTTTTTTTTTTGCTGCTTTCCCTCCCCGGGCTCACTCGGACATTTTAAGGAAATCCAACTGAAATAATGTTTGTGGACATTTGCGTTCTCACCTATAGCCCATTTTCCTGGAATTCAGGAAAATGTCCAGACTTCAGGTCATATCTAAATGCTAAAATCCTTCAAAGATCACTCATAGAAGCCCTGATTGTGACAGAGCTTATACATACAGTATACATACAAACACGTTTATGCTGCTGTAGTTTGTGTGGGGAAAACTTAGCCCTTGACATTTACCCCCAAAAAGATCAATTCCAATAATCATGGCAGAAGCTACTCCATAGTAAAACAAGCCCAGGATAAGACTCACTGTATCAGTAGCATAACAGTAAGTATGTGGCCTACGTGACTCAGTGTTGTTCTGACCTTGGATGATATACTCCGAAATGTAATGTATATAAAAAGAAGTTATTGTTTTTTCTTTAAGAAGACTGGAAAAAAGAGAAACAGACTTTTGATATTATAAATAAATCCACCTTGAAACAACCTCCTCTTTTTTCCAGTGTTTTTTTGTTTTTTTTTATAATTGCAGTACTGTTGGTATTGTATCTATGTTATCGTCTCATGTCATCATTTTTATTGATTAATGCAAGTTTTACAATGCAAATCTGTTTTTTTTGTGAGCACTGTACCCATCTTCAAGCTACTCTACTTCGCAGGTTAAATATGAAGAAATGAGCATCATTGCAAGCCCACCTCTCCCAACACATTATTAGTGGTTTATTTGCATTGTGGCTGAAGTAGGTGTTCGCTCTTTAAAGTTAAGAATGTGTGGAAGAAAAGTGTCTTTTTACTGGTGATCATAAGTCCAACAACATTGCTTAATTAACTGCAGGTTAAGGACTTCTTTAACTCCTGCCAGCAATAGTGCTGTTGATCACATGTCCATAAGTGCACAGCGCTGGACCTACACTATATACTATATATACTGTATATGGATACGTCGGATAATGAACAACTGTTACAGCTTATTAGTAGTATTAACAATGTTCATTTTGCTGTTGTCTGTGTCTTTAGTGCTTTAATGAGAGGTGGGAAATCAAATGCCTCCACACACAATGTTACTTACACCTACACTGGCTATTAATAGAAGACAAGTTAAGTATGCAGTAATTGTACTAAGAAGATCAGTGCACGTTGTAGCAGGTGAGTCTCAGTTTGTGTTTCTGTTTACCAAGACATTGCTGAAACCATTTATGCAACCCCGATGATGAACGTAAGGTAAATATGAACCTATGCGCCAGTTTTGAGAAATGAACCCGCGTAATGTCCTCCCGATTGCCATACACCTTTTGTCCTCTGGGGGTCAAAAATGACGCCGCCTAGTTTGACTGTTATTTAAAGCATATAGTATGTAACTGTCAATCATTTTCTATGACGCACAAAACATGTCAACATTCATTTCCAAGACATTTAACCTCCCGTTATCCTCAGCAATTTAAAGGTGAAGTTAGTAGTTTATAGTGCCATCTAGAGGACATTTACAACAAAGAACTGCTCCTCTGCTCACCCCCTCCCTTCCCTGAGCGCTACGGTATCCTCAGCCGGTCAAATGTCGTCCTCGTTGTCTTTCTCCGTGTCAGCAGATGAGGTTCGTGAGGAGAGGGAGAGGGCGAGCTGCCGTAGCTAACGAAGCGGGGAGAGTGGAGGCGGGACTTCCGCTACAAGTAAAGCGAAGCTTGATTTGTTCCCTCGCGTTTGTCTATACAGGCTCCCGTAGAAACATGGCGTCGTGGCAATGCAGTAGCGGCCCGCGACCATGTTATTTTACATGACTTTTTGAAACACTACGAAAATTAAACGAAAAATATTATACAGCGACTAGACAATGCAGGAGCACATAATATGTATACAAAAGTGGATTTTTAGGTCATATAAACCCATAAATACTACACAGTGTCCCTTTAAGCCTCAAGACAATTTTTATAATTAGAATTGTTTCCCAAGTTTATTCATCAGGTATTTCAAGTGTCTTTGTTGACTTCCTACTGTATATAAGAAGAAAATATGAATATCACCATACAATCTCATTGATTGACCTGCAGTTATAAAGATAGATTGTTTAGTGTTTTTGTTCACATTTCAGTCATTAAATATGATGTCAGGATAACAGGAGGGTTAAATCCAGGGGGGGGGGGGGGTGAGAGGGGCTTTGATTTAAGTTTTTTTGTTATAATGTGAATAATAACAAACATACCCTCATCTACAGTATCAGCTTGACCTCCATGGAGCCATGTCCCTTTGCTCCATGTGTACAGCCTGTTAAAGGTGAGAATGTAGCACCTTTTTTCTGCTGTGTTTTTCTTTTCTTTTTTTTAAAGGTTTTAACACCAGATGAGGAGGAGGCGTCACTGTGCTGGAGATAGGGGACGTAGCAGATGTGGTCACAGGAGCGGATTCCGTAACACGAGTTGACACGGTGGGGTATAGGCGTGCACTACATACTGTGCTACAAGTCACACCTCTGATATCAGAAAGTCAAGCACATGTGGGCAGAATAATCCCACCTCTGTTTGCTTCAGTGTCAACAAGCAAATCTGCAATAATGGTGAGTCTTTTCAGAGTGAGCTCAGAGGTTTTACAGCAGCACATTAAGGCCATATTACTCTCCTGTATGTACCTTTTTAGTGTGACATAAGTGATAATATTAACTATTGCTCAGTCCTCTTCATGTGTCCTATGAGTCTGCAGGCACCGGCACTGGCACAATATGAGACGCTGGGCCAGTATGCTACAGTGTTTCTCCCTGTTCAAATGAAAGGCATGAGACTTGAAATGATGGCTTGCAGAAAATTAACATAAAATGTAACTGACTCAGCTGCTGTAGAATCCTGTGGTGACCTGCACTATCAATCTCCTTTTTATATGAACTCAAATGCAGGATCTGTAGCTCCAGGAAATGACTGCAGTGGCACCAGAAACGTATTCTCATCTCCTGAGTTTCATAATTGCATATTTAGAGTTAGAAAAACATTTTTTTATTATTATTCAGATAGTCCAAAAGAACCTAACAACTTGTTTTTCCTGTATTTTTTTTTTTACACCAATTTATAATGATTATTATTTGTATTAGTAGTAGTACTATTAATATCAAAGTGAAGGCTTTTATAAGTGCAGACAATTACACTTAACAGATGAGTAGCATACTGAGAAATTATAATATAATAAATATTTATTTACTTATAAATATAATAAAATACAAATATTCACCATTGTTCTCAAATCTCAGATGGTCGTCCAGATGGAAGTTTATTTTGATACGGAATTTTTATTTTAAAATAAATGAAAAATGAATCCAAATTATAATTGTAATTAAAACACTAAACAAGCTTGTACATACATAATTAATATAATTTGATTATCATTATTATTGTAATAATATAAACATATCACATCATCATATACCCACTGTGTTAATGAAGAGGAGTTTTCATTATGACATGATAATAAGTGACAGGCTGCATAAAATCCGAGTTTGAGACCTCTGCTTTAATGGCTTATATTACAAATACATTTGAGCCGGTTTGAAATCCAATTCACACATATATTAAACAACTTCCAGTCTATGGTGTTATAATAAAAGAGTAAAGGTAATCACTTAGATTGTGGGGGGGAATATAGTAGATTATGAAGTTCACAGCTGTTGTGTTTATGCTGCAGTGATAAATGATAATACGGTCTGTCTTACATGAAGAGATAGATGTGCTGAAACTTTTCCCCATGATTCTATGTTTGTAAAGGAAAACAGTCTCACAACATCATCAGAGCTAAAGCATTCGCGGGCTGGATCCCATTTAGTTGACTGTCCACGCGCTGGAGCCATCATTGAACCAGAGAGAGAGAGAGAGAGCTGTGTGCGCGCGCTCTACCACCACCACCGTCATCATCCTCCTGTCCTGCGTCTCATGTCCCTTTATACTGCAACAGGTTTTTAACACTTGAAATAACGAGGTGAACAGAGAAGACACCGTTACAACAGGCCATATATTCAGAATTAACTGTTTCAAAAGCCCACAATTTAAAGGAAATAATAATATAAAGTCAAGCCAAACTACCCTGAAATAAATATTTTATATATTAACGTTTACATAAATGGATGCACTTAACTCATGAAGGAGGACAGGTAAATCCAGGCACTAAAATGTAAAATGTAAAATAATAAAAAGTATAATAAAGAAACATATATATATATATATATAAAAAGAACATAATCCAATTGCAAAGATAACAATGTGGCCTATACATGTTTTGTGCTTTATTTGATGTAAT
Organism: Microchirus variegatus; assembly: GCF_963457635.1. Lineage (NCBI taxonomy): Eukaryota > Metazoa > Chordata > Actinopteri > Pleuronectiformes > Soleidae > Microchirus > Microchirus variegatus. The sequence goes on from NC_139802.1 coordinate 17,557,807, forward strand.
GTTCAGAAGTTTAGAAGAAGAAGAAACTGCTTATTATTCAGTGTTATATAAGCGACAGAGATGAACAGTTTCACTCTTTTAAAGCCTTAATTTTGCGCAAACAGGACAAGAGCTGCGCAAAACTGCGTGGTGAATCATTTACACGCTGTCTGTGTGTATTTTACGCTCGAGCATATCGACAACTTTTGACTCCACACGCTTATGTAGACTGCACTTTAAACTCATGGACTATTCCAAATGCTGTTTTAGAGATTTTAGAGAGATCATTTAATCTCAAATATTTGTTGAGTTTTCCGCAGCATTAAGGATAAAAAAAAAAAAAAAAAAACAAGGAGAGAAAGAAAGTGCTGTATTAACTTATAATATGCAAGCCGAACGGAAGACATGTCCACTAAGCGAGACGCTACTTTAAATCCACCTGTATAAAAAGTGTTTTTATTGTCAAACAATATTATTCTATTTTAAATTTGACATTTTATAAAGCAGGTCTGTGCTATTTCGCAGCGCGCGCTGGTTCTATGGAGGGGGTTATTTTTCGATCCACTTCGGGCCAGAGGTGAACATTCTCACCAGCAGCCAATTCCCATTCTCTACGGGGCGTCTCTTTATATAGCGCAGCCAATGGGAATGCGGTCACGGTCCCTTGCTGTCCAATAGAAGCAGAGCCTCCTGAAAGTGGGCGGGACTTTGAGGTTTTGGCAGCTGAGGAGAGTGTGGATGCGCTGCTTTCCCATTAAAGAAAAACCACACATGATGGAAGATATGCAATAATCTACTGGGACACTTTGAAACCTTAGAGCCGCGACATCAATCAAGTGTTTTTTATGCGCTAAGGTAAGAGGACAAACACGTCCGTGCTCATTTAGTCTGTGCGGGACGATGCAAACAAGTGTCTCCATGACTTTGTGTTGTCTCATACTTAAAGGTCCGTGTGATGGTTTTTCATTCTGTTTCCTTCACAGTTCGTTCTCGCTGAAGCCACGGTGGATGTAAGTGAGTACTGTACCTTCCTATGTATGGACTAAAAAAAAAACCAACAACAACGCCGCTTTAAATCTCCAGGATTCCGGGAATTAGACGCGTCCTGCTTGGCTCAAACCATCGGAAACACTTGGGAATATGGGAATGTGTTGACGCGGCGTCGTCGACGGCGGCGGAGGAAGGAGGAGGAAGGAGGAGGAGGAGGAGGAGGCTGCGGGTTTCAAAGGCCGGACAGCGCGTAGAGGACGAGTCCGTGTCCGTGTGTGGAGAAGTCGCGGCTATGAGACACCTCCAGGGACAGTGACTGAAAAGACACGCGGAGACTTGAGACAGTGACAGTGAGTGACGAGACACCATGAAAGAGAAGTCCAAAAACGCCGCGAGGACGCGGCGGGAAAAGGAGAATAGTGAATTTTATGAACTGGCCAAACTGTTGCCGCTGCCCTCCGCCATCACCTCCCAGCTGGACAAAGCCTCCATCATCCGCCTCACCACCAGCTACCTGAAGATGAGGATCGTCTTCCCTGAAGGTAACACAGCTGCTTTACAATGTATAATCACTCTAATCGAAAAAAAACAAAAACAAATATTATTGGTTATTGTGGATTATAAGTAGGTTTGTAGCAACATGAGGCAGCACAATAAAACAGATAAAAAGCGGTAAAAGTGTCCTTTCACGGGGATGTAGGGTTTGCCTCAGTTTTTTATTTAATTTCCTTTAAATGTGGTGTATTTTTTGAAAAAAATACCGTATCATTTAATTATATTTCGTATTATTTAGTGTGTGTGTGTAATTTCAACGTAATTTCGAGATTTACAAATTATAATAGCCTAGTAAAGGTCTGTAAAATCAGTCAAAGTTACTACTATAATATACATTATATATATATATTTGTATGTATATATATATATATATATATATATACACATATAACGTATATATATATATACGTGTGTGTTCATATTCTTAGTATTTATAAAAAATAAAAAGTAAATGTACTTTTGAATATTGATGTAGTATAATCTATAAGCATCTAAGTACATTATTTTGGTATATATGTATATGTATATATATATAAATATATATGTGCGTGTGTGTATGTATAGATAGATAGATAGACAGATAGACAGACAGATAGATACGTGTGTGTTTATATTCTTAATATGTATAAAAAATAAAAATAAATGTTATTTTAGAATATTGATGTTGTATAATGTTTAAGCACCTAAGTACATTATTTTGGCACATTAAACATTCACTAAGGATGTCTATCTATCTATCGCTCTATATAAAGATATATAGTAGATATGTACTGTATAGATAGATAGATAGATAGATAGATAGATAGATAGATAGATAGATAGATAGATAGATAGATAGATGTCAGCTGAAGTCTCCTGTGTCCCTCCGCCCTGTCTCCAGCCTGCAGTGATGTGGTTTCTCTCGGGGCCCCCAGCAGCAGATTATCTGTGATGAGCTTCCATTGTGCGTGACTGTTGCAGAGCTGAACACATTAGTGTGATGCGAACACCTGATCACTCAGAATGTGCTGCTCCTCACAGCTGTGGTGCAGGTTGAGATGTAGGAACAGTGGAATTATAGACTAAGAGAGCCTGAAAGAGGGAGGGGGGGAGAGAAAAAACATGGACACTGACTGGTCGTGTTAGGGTCACAAAGATGCACCTGTAGTATAACCTCACACTGATTATTCAACCAATAGTGTTTGTTATTTCTTTACTCATACTGTTATAATACACATGTTCACACCAACAACTTGGCCAATGACACGTTTATTTTAGGTTGTTGAAAATAAGGTTTGGAGCAAAGATTTAGCTGCTTTGCTGCATAAATGATGCAGTCATCTGACTCGAAATTGTCCTTTGTATTCACATGATTACATAATAATAAGATATTCTTATCTTAACCATGGTTCTTAAACTGTGGTGCGTGTACTACTAGTAGTACACAGGCTTCCTCTGGTGGTAGTTGGAGGAAAAATATGTACCTGTGTATACCAGGGTTCGTAGAAAATGAAGCAAATAAATAATTACAGGATCGCCTTATCTTAATCTAATGTCACTATACCAGTGTGTGGTATATATGTGAGGAAGAGGAGGATGAGGAGAGAGCAAATTATCTTATTGGGATTAAATCTGCCTCCTGTGAAAAGTCTGTAGCTGACTTTGCTCGGCCTAGTTTAACATTGGTTCAAGAGAATTCAATGTTTCTCAGATGGTTCTTGCTATCAAAAAAGTTTTACAACCACTGCTTTAGGTGAAGCTCAGGATTGGATTCAGTGGTGAAGCAGGTCGTCTTTCAACCCGGGGAGGTCACAGGTTCGATCGCCAGCTCGTTTTTAATCTGCATACCAATGTGTCCATGGGCAAGACACTTAACCCCAAGTTGCCTCTGAAGGCTGTGCCAGCAGTGTATGAATGGCTATCATAGACAGATAATAGAAAAAGGACCATGTGAGTGAATGAAAACTGTCATTAAGACTTGAAGTCCCTGCATAAGTACAGACTAGTTGCTATTTAAAAATCCACCAGGATGCACTCAGTGCTGCCACGTGTGTGTGTACACAGCACACAGTGACGTTCTCCATGAGTAACTGCAAACACACAGTCGTCTACAGTCTGCTTTTCCTTTTTCATGACATGGAGAAAGTGCATCTGTTGGCACACACGTGTGCTGTTTCACATGCGTGTACATGCACGCACACGGACGCTCACTGAATAATTGAAAGGATCACGCTGCTCCTGCAGACACACAAGCACATGCTTTTTTTAAAAACTCATCTGTCCATCACAGGCTGTGTTCGTGAAGTGTTTCCCCTCCATTAAACCTCCTGTGCTGTGTTAAAGGCTGGACCTCTCACACCTTTTTACACAAAGCACGCAGACACACACACACACGCACACACACTCTAAAACACTTCATCTTTTAGTGGTTGTTATTGTTGTGCATAAGTGAGGATAAAGGTAACAGAGTTTTTTTTCTGGGGTGCAACAAAGCTTGTTTTCTTTCTTTTTTCCCCTCTCTGTGATTTTCGATGTGTGTGTGTGTGTGTGTGTGTGTGTGTGTGTGTGTGTGTGTGTGTGTGTGTGTGTGTGTGTGTGTGTGTGTGTGTGTGTGTGTGTGTGTGTGTGTGTGTGTGTGTGTGTGTGTGTGTGTGTGTGTGAGTGAGAGGGGTAGCAGCAGCAGGACCTTTGACCTCAGCCATGTTGTCCATCCTTGGTGAAATTACGTGGCATCTCACACCACAACAAACATGTTGCTACATTTTATAAAAATATTTACTCGATATTTGTTAAGTCAAATTCATATTATGTGTCATTAGAGCTTCTGTAAGAGTGAAATTTATTGGAGACACAATAAAAAAAAGAAGGAAAACAAGGTTCACTTGTTTTGTTTACCTGCAGAGTTTGTATCACACGGTGTTCACAGCTGAATGTGACTATCATGGGAGATTTATTATTATTATTATTATTATTATTATTATTATTATTATTTATTTTTTATTTATTTTTTTTATTATTGTTTTTTTTTTAATCTGCTCTGATTGGCTGTTAAAAGACATATTTTCAGTCATTGCCCCAGTCAGCAATATGTTGAATTGTTATTATTACTACTAATATAGTTTTTTACTACGCTGAACATTTATGGTTGCGCAGAATAATTTAATTATTTGATTCGATAATTTGATTATTTGATTTAATATTTAATACGGTAAAACCCCGTTTACTTGCCAGATCTTGGTTTTTGTGTATAATAGCTACAGCGCTATACGTGAAAAAAACCCTACACAATATGTATTTATTTATTCGCCTACATTATAAATGTCTTTTTTCTTGTTTGCGTGGAAGAATAAGGCCGAGCGAGTACGAACGAACGCCTTTACACCGTGGACATAAATGTGCGCACCCGATCACTGACAGATGTGCATTTCATTTATATACTCTTTTATTTATGTATTTAGTTTGGGGCTGGAACGAACCTAAATATTATTTTAAAAATTAATTAAATCATTGATTATCTCTATTAATTCACTTCAAGTTTGGGCCAAAAAAATCAGGTCAGAATAGTTGTTTCCCCCAAAATGATTCACTTCTACTGAAAAAATAAACAAATAAAAAACTAAAAATGTTTTTGTTAAATAGAACAAAAAATACACACATATATATATATATATATATATACATATATATATGTATATATATGTATATATATATATATATATATATATAAATATATATATATATATATATATATATATATATATAAATATAAATATAAGAAGCTGAAGAATGCTTAAAAACAACACACAGCACTCAAACCAATTCATCCATTATCGAAATAGTGAACGATTCATTTTGTAATGATTAATTAATCGATTAATCATGACAGCCTCATTTTTATTTATTTATTTATTTACTTATTTATTTATTCATATAAGAAGGCTCTTGCCATACTTAAGTAAAAAAATAAATATATTGTAATGATTTTGGGTTGCTGTTGCTACTGTTGGAATAATAAATCAATAAGCATGAATGAATGTGTTGAAGTGAAGATGGCGCGTGTGTGTGTGTGTGTGTGTGTGTGTGTGTGTGTGTGTGTGTGTGTGTGTGTGTGTGTGTGTGTGTGTGTGTGTGTGTGTGCGTGCGTGCGTGCGTGCAGTAGTTTCTAAACAGTATCAGGTATGCGGCTCATACCTCATCCTGCACTGTAATAATCTTGCGTGATTGTGTGTGTGTGTTTATACCGTGATATTTCACGCTGTAGTTGCTGTTTTTATCACTGCTGCTGATGTTAAAACGTGTCTGCTTCAGGTTCAGCTGTGTTGAACCTGACAGTAACTGAGGCAGAGAGAAAGAGAGAGAGAGAGAAAACAGTTGTGTGTTGGTCCTTGAACGCAACATTTAACAACAGCGAACAGCTCGTCATTAAATTAAACGAGAGTTGTAGCCCTTTTTATAAGAGCGTGTAAAGGTTTAATATTTGGTTATATGTGTGTGTGATAATAGTGATCGCTGTTATAATGTGACCGTGGCGCAGTCTTGAGGTCTATATCAGCTCCATATGACGCAGTCAGAGAGGCGCAGAGGCGGCTGCGCTGCTCCCTGTGTGTGTGTTTGTACTGCAGAGCGGGATTTGCATTTCAATCAGCACACACTCTCTCTTTTACACACACACACAATATTTGTGAATACATTTTCTCCCCAAGTCTATTTGCAGTGTTGGTGCATTAATATTTTTGGAACTATATTAACTCTTATCTCTCCATCAATGAGATTAAATTATTGCCATGTAAGCTTTTTATATTATTCTATAGCTATTATCACATTAGTCGTTCCTTTATTTTCTTCTTTTGATATAGTTGAGGCAAAACAGGTTTATTTGTATAGCACATTTCAACAACTTCAAAGTGCTATACAATAAAAAAAAAAAAAACAGAAAGCAGCATAAAATCCAAACGAAATTAAAAGTTGCAGCCGAGCTGCAGCAGTGATAATAATTTATTTTTTATTTTAACATAGTGGCAAATAAGTAGGTTTTCAGGCTAAATTTAAATATATATATATATTACATTTATTATTATTATTTTTATAATAGTATTTCTGAAGTACCACCAGGGGAATCTCGCGGACCACTGGTGGTACACGTACCTCAGTTTGAGAACCATGTATATAGAGCACCTTTTACATGCGGGTCACCACCTTTATGAAGATGGCTGCAGCCCAATTCATACTAAAAAGTTATGAGAGGGCTAAATGTGTGCACACTAAAACATTTACTCTGAACACATGCAACAGGAATTTGCTTGTATTTGAATAATTCATCACATTGTTAACTTTATTAGTCAGAAGTCTGCAGGTTTATTTGGTGAAAACAAAAAAAAAAAAAACTCTTGTGACCCATGTGGATCCTGACCCAGTCTCTGTCAATGACAGCTATATAATGATATATGTATATATACATATATTTACATGGTTCACTCATTTATGTCTTATGTCTAACACATTTTGTATGGTTTGTTATGGTATCTACATTTTGTGTTTGAGGAGCCTTCATAATAAAATAGGATTTTTTTTTTTAATTTTTGTTAATCCTCTGTTAAATAAAAATCAAAGACTGTAATTTAAAATCCAAAATCTCATGTTCACAAAAGGATTTTATAGTAAGAAATGTTTTTCTGTGTGTGATTTGTTTTCTAGGCCTCGGGGAGTCCTGGGGTCATGTGAGTCGTAGTTCTCTGGATGGAATCAGCCAGGAATTAGGTTCCCATCTCTTACAGGTATTCACTGCTATGTTTTTATGTTTTCACAATAATTAAAAAAAAACTACAAGGTCACATAAAAATGCCGTGTTGATTTAAAAAAAAAAAAAAAAAAGATACTAAAAATCCCTTTGTGTTTTTAGCCATAGGTAGACTGTGTTTGTGTGGTTTAGTGGCTGCTGCTGCTGCTGCTGCCATCTGCCTCCTGTTGCCTTCATTCTTGTAAAGAGTGAAATGAGCTGAACACATTCCTGGTCACGCACAGAGCCTCAGTCCGTCCTGCAGCCTCTCTCACATCATCATCATAAGCAGCAGCAGCAGCAGCAGCAGCAGCAGCAGCAACAACACAATGGAGCAGAGCTGCAGAAGCTGCAGAGACACAGGCTGGACAAACACAGCCACACGGCGACAGAGGGGCTGGCACCAGACAGAGAGAGGCAGAGAGAGGCAGAGCAGGGACACGCTGCGGTCGTCAGAGTAGCAGAAGACGACCACAGTTTCGCTGTCAAATAGATGGGCAGGTTTACTGTGGAGTTAAATATGGCAGCGGACTGGCCTGGTTTCTGATCAGGGAGACAAAGCAGTTAAACGACCAGCCTCAAATTATTATTGTCAAATGGACATTAAAGTTATTATAATAATCACAAATACTATTATGAATGCACCAGTTGTAAAATTCTGGGCCAAAACTAACTCTATTAATTATTCTAAAAACTTAATTGTTTGGTCTTTCAGCTCTTCACACTATAAAGATATTTTTGAATATCACAAATAGGACGGCACTGGTTACTCAAACTATTTTGTTTTTGCAATAATTAAATCAATATATGTTTTTTTTCAGCTTCATAAATGTTAATATTTTCTCGTTCCTTTTGCTCCATATGGGAAAGAAATCTTTAAAACTGAATCATTTTGGTTTGTGGACAAAACAAGACAGGTTTGATAAACACTAATCAACATTTTCTGACATTTTATGGACCAAAAAAGTACACTTGTGAAAATAATCGTCAAATCGCAAATTGAATCGTAAGAAAACTCAGATTAGAGCCCTTTTATCCTCTTATTTAACTTATAAACTAATAGCTTCTCATTGATTCCTTTCCAGCTTATGCTACATGTCATTGTCATTTTCTGCCTGTCTTCAAGTTATATCATTTTGCCAGTAGCTCTGCACACAGTGATCTATTGGTAGAGCCATAATAATAACACTTACAGTAACATTAATATGAACATTGAGAAAAAGCAGTTTCAGTGGGAAATTCACAGGTGTAAATGATCAAATGAAAGCTGGATGAGTTCCATTTAGCTTCCTCAGTTTTTGGGCGTGCATGCTCTTTCACACTGTCCTGACACACAAGGCTGCTGTGCAGAATTACTATGACATTTTATTATAGTTTAATCATTATTTTCAGTATTTATTTTCATGTTACAAGAAAATATTAAATACTATTATATTAAGTACTTTTGACAGTATCTATAATAATAATAATAATTTCTTTGTTTGTTTCAGACGTTAGACGGCTTCATTTTTGTCGTGGCTCCAGATGGGAAAATAATGTACATATCAGAAACGGCGTCCGTCCACCTCGGCCTGTCGCAGGTTAGTTTGATGATTGAAGTCACGTGACCTGCTCTGGCGCGTGCCGTGCCTCAGGTGTCCTACAGTAGTTGATTCTGAGGTGAACGTTTTTTTCGTTTTTCAACAGGTAGAGTTGACAGGAAACAGCATTTACGAGTACGTCCACCCAGCAGACCATGACGAAATGACGGCCGTCCTCACAGCGCACCAGCCTTACCACTCACACTTTGTCCAAGGTGATCATCGACCCCGAGCATGTTGTATTAAATATGATACAGACTCGTCATTTAATAACATTTTCTTTTTCTTTATGCTGCAGAGTATGAGATGGAGCGCTCCTTCTTTCTCAGAATGAAATGTGTCCTCGCTAAGAGAAACGCGGGTCTTACCTGTGGAGGCTACAAGGTAAGATGTTTTTGTGATTTTTCAGCTTCTTAAACCTTATAGTGAATTTGTTTCAGAATTTATTTTCACATGTGTGATTCTTTTAAAGAACAGTGACCACAGAATTGCTCTAAATTTAAGTACAACACCAGAGCTGTTTTCAGACTCGGTCTAAAGAAAATTGGGCCTGGACATGCTCAGGAGTTTGTTGTTGTTCACATATGGAGAATGCAGCAGGAGGTCGTCCTGGGGTGGCAGCAGGAGAGTCGCCAACTCACCCACTCTAAAATTATCTGGAGCTTTTCCTGTGGTGTTCAGCTCTCTGCTGAACTCACTCTGGAACAATATCTGTGGACATTTGCATTCTGCTGGAACTTAACTTGAAAGTATCATACCTCAAGACAGTGGCAATGGACAGAATTCTCTGAATATAGAAATCAAGTTCAATGATGATGATGATGGTGAATTTAATGACACTCCTCTTTTTAGATCCCTGATTGTGCTTTGTTGGATAGGAAGGAGTCTATAGAGGTGGAAGTTATAATATTTATCATGTGCCTTTAACCCTTAGAACACAGAGCATTTTAACTGCTTTTTTTCCATTACTATGTTTAAACGTACAGTATATACAGAGGCTATAAGAATGTGCAATATAGAGTGTATTATATCCTTTTTTTCAGCACAGCCTCTGCAACCTGGTGGAAAAAAAACAACTATATATACGTACCTGAGCAAAAAGTACTCAAAATTTTTAAAATTATATTTAATTTGCTCTAAGTCTGCACAGTTATTGCCACTTTATATCACTACTAAAAATGCGATATAATATTAATTAACCAAATGTTCAAAGCCTGAATATGTGACCTATAAACACACACCCCCAGGATGTCCATATAAGGAGTTGTGTGTTATTCCCACGGCAAATTACCGTCAGCAATAAGAGTTAAAATAACACCTTTAATTCATGGTTCTCAAACTGTGGTAAGTGCTTCCTCTGTTGGTACATGGAGGAAAATCAAATCTGTTCTCCTGTATATACCGGGGTTTGTGATCCTCTGTGTGTTATGCCTCTTGTTCCAGGTGATCCACTGCAGCGGCTACCTGAAGATCCGACAGTACAGCCTGGACATGTCTCCGTTTGACGGCTGCTATCAGAACGTTGGGCTGGTGGCGGTCGGTCACTCGTTGCCGCCCAGCGCCGTCACTGAGATCAAGCTGCACAGCAACATGTTCATGTTCAGAGCGAGCCTGGACATGAAGCTCATCTTCTTGGACTCACGGTACGTTCCTGTTGGCTCGCTGACCCTGGATTCATCTTGTCCATGGGTTTTGTGAGCGAGTGTAATTGTAAATGCGAGAACACTTAGTGACCCCTGAGAGTATGTGTGTGTGTGTGTGTTGCTCAGGGTTGCAGAGCTGACAGGCTACGAGCCTCAGGATCTAATAGAGAAGACACTCTATCATCACGTCCACAGCTGTGACTCCTTCCACCTGCGCTGTGCTCATCATTTGTGTGAGTTAGGTTTGTTTTGCCTCATGACAAATTCTCTGCATATATCTCCGCACACACACACACAGACATGATGTTACAGGAGGATTTATTAATGTACATTATGTTACATTAAGGTTATGGCCCAATGAAGAAATGTATAGATTTTGGCGGTGATCCCTATCTGCATAATTTAAATTTCAGTGTGTGTAAATTTAACATGAGCTACAGTATATTCACAACACAATAAGAAAAACATACAATACAATAAACATAGTGCAATATCAGATTTGCAATATTAGATTTATTAGATTTCAATCATGTATGTATTATATATGCAGGTTTTAGGTTCTAAACTGAGTACTTTTTTTTCTCTTCTCATGCGTTTTATTGTGTATCGTGTTCTCTCTCTTTACACTACTTTATGTAACATACATGTTTGTTTTCCCATACAAATATCATATTGATGCCAATACACCATATTTCTGGTTACTACAAAACACATTATGAGTCCAAATATATCAAAATCATGGAAATTAGAGAGCCAGACGCCTTCAACAGCTTTGAATTAACATAAACTCTGCATCACTGGCCACAGAGAAACAAAAGAGTTGTTTGTTTAAACTTACTCTCTCATATTTAAGGAATATACAAGAAGAGGCAATACTTTCTCCCTTTAAAAAATTAAGTTATTCTGCACCATCCTCTCTCCCGCACCATCAGTATTACTCTCATATTCTTTTTTTTCACCTAGAAAAACCCCTGATATGTGTTAATTTTTTTGAATTCCTTTCATACAGTAATCACTTATTGTGCTTTCCTTCTCTTTTGATCTTGTAGTGTTGGTGAAAGGTCAGGTCACCACGAAGTATTACCGTTTCCTGGCCAAGCAAGGTGGCTGGGTGTGGGTCCAGAGTTATGCAACCATCGTACACAACAGCCGCTCGTCCCGGCCCCACTGCATCGTCAGTGTCAACTACGTTCTCACGTGAGTAACTGTGTCTGTCTGTTCCTTAAACACTGCTGGATTCTCCACTGTGACTCTATTACACTGCTAGATCAGTCTGAGATTGTTTGTTGGTCACGTTTATGGCTCGGTGGCTCGTTGTCACGGCTGTGGTGTCACTGTAAATGTACTGTACTTTCCCAGAGATCACAGTGTCAGTGGTTTGGTTTTGTATGTCATCCATGGGAACTATCGCTGCTCCCACTAACTAACAGAGGAAGTGTAGCTTTGCTGCTGTACACAGGTACACAGGACACCTAATAACGTGTCAGAAATGGAACCTGGTATTGTCTTCTTCTGCTGTAGCTCAATCCCAGTAGATCAGCAGTTTCTGAAATACTTAGCAGGAGATGATGTGCTGTGAGGTTTTGATTTTTGTTAGTTAAAACTGTTGGTGCTTTTTTCCCCTTAAACTATGTCCTTTTAGATGTAGCTTTGCAGCCCTGTCTCGCAAAACTTACCTTTCCACACAACTAAGCTGCATTCTCGATTATGTTTCATATACATTATGCTTGTTTTTGACATATCACAGGAGTTCAAAATTGAGTAAGGCGAGCTTTTCAAAGGGAGGTGGAAGAGTGAGAGTAACAAAATGAAATGTCTGCTCAGCAGCAGATTGTCGTTTGAGAAGAGCTATTGTGTAGTGCTATGGGGGATCCACACAGTTCAAGACTTTTTTTTCAAGTCTCAATGCATCTTACACCAAATACCATATCCGGGAAAATGTAAAGGAGATTTGGTTCAGAAAATACAGTTTCCTATGAAACATCATTGAGTTTGCAGTTTATTTGTATTAGGAAATAATTTCTAGGTGGACTAGGATAATTGTGGTTATGTAATTTAACCCATAAACAAGCACTGTGTGTGTGTGTGTATATACATATATATATATATATATATATATATATATGTATATATATATACATATATATATATACATATATATATATATATATATAAGGCCTGATATATCTTATTGCGGTTACATTCCAATTCACTTGAGTTCTGTTCTTCTTTTCCATCCAACCTGTAAACAAACAGAAAACCCTGCAACAAAAACTCAGTACAGGCTGTATCCCTGCTGTCTTTTCACTGTTGATACAGAAAAGGAAAACTCAACATTTATTTATATGTAAATGTTATGGATAAAAGATTTACGGCAGCTTCGTGGATCGGCTTTGTCGTCGTAGACGGTACATTTATAGAGTGGAGTGCGATGTGATTGAATTGTGGGACGCAGAGAGGGGGTCACTCACATATCTGCGGCGCTGTCATCTTCTGCTTTGATAAGATAATGAGTATTGATACTAGAGATTTATACAAATAGATCCCGTGAAGCAATTAACTGGAGGTTAATTGAAAATATGACGTGTTTGTGTTGAAGAATCTGGCAATGGAGGAAGTTGCGCGTTGCGTTCGAAACGAAAAGAGATGGCACGTGTTTTATTTTCATTGCTGATTAAAATCTTATTGATTATTAATTTAGTTGTTTGGCCCATAAAGGTCCAAACCTCATATCTATCTATAAATAAAGTTGTGTCTGTGCCTGTCTGTCTGTCTGTGACAGGCATTTGTCGCTGACCGTTAGTCCCATATCCAAGACTTTGGATATGGGTTGAGCATTACCCAATGGTGTGCATCCTTGATTTTCAATTTTTTTGGAAGCTTTTTGAGCTCCGTGAAGTTGGCCCCCCACCCCCAATAAAACCATTTCAAAATACTTGTAATCGATTGTGCTTCGTTTGTGCAGGTTTGTGCAGCAAAAATTTTCGTTTGTGCTGCTTTAGTTTTTGAGATATTAAACATTATTTAAAAATGGGGCGCGCGCGCGCGTGCCCGCGCCGCACAGAGCGAGCCTCTTCAGCACTCGGTAGGTGAGGAAGAGGAGGATGAAGCAGAACCAGCCAGATTTGTCCAAATGAGCTGAAAATGGTCTCATTTGTTTGGGCTTCGTTTGTGCTGCTTAGTGCTGCAAAAAGTTTCGTTTGTGCTGCTTTAGTTTTTGAGATATTAATATATCTATATTGTCACGCAGCCCCCCATATTGTCCAAATGAGCTGAAAATGGTCTCATTTGTTTGTGCTTCGTTTGTGCTGCTTAGTGCTGCAAAAAGTTTCGATTGTGCTGCTTTAGTTTATGAAATATTAATAAATCTATATTGTCACGCAGCCATATCGTCCAAATCAGCTGAAAATGGTCTCATTTGTTCGTGCTTCGTTTGTGCTGCTTTACTTCACAGTACTGGGGTTAATATTAACCGTTTTCCGGGGTTTTAATTTTTTTGGACCTCCAGGCTCCGCACTGGGACTTCCCCGGAGGTCTACCCGGCCCAGGGGGCCCCTGTCCCGGCCACGGCCACCGCCACACACCGCCCCCAAATCCTGGAACTCAACACTTTGACATTTTTTCACTAACTCCTGGAGCTCCACACCCAGGCTTTCACAGACGCTTACCCGCCCCAGGGGGCCCCCAGACCGGCCACAGACACTGCCACACACCGCTCCTAAACCCTGGAAGTCAACACTTTGTCACACAAGTTTGGTCTTTGATGGTAAGTGACGTTTCGGTCAACGTCACACCTGACGGAAGACCCCAGGGTCCAAAAGACGGCACAAAAACGAAGCACAAACAGGTGACCGAAACGTCACTTGAAAAAATGTCAAAGTGTTGACTTCCAGGATTTGGGGGCGGTGTGTGGCGGTGGCCGTGGCCGGGACAGGGGCCCCCTGGGCCGGGTAGACCTCCGGGGAAGTCCCAGTGCGGAGCCTGGAGGTCCAAAAAAATTAAAACCCCGGAAAACGGTTAATATTAACCCCAGTACTGTGAAGTAAAGCAGCACAAACGAAGCACGAACAAATGAGACCATTTTCAGCTGATTTGGACGATATGGCTGCGTGACAATATAGATTTATTAATATTTCATAAACTAAAGCAGCACAATCGAAACTTTTTGCAGCACTAAGCAGCACAAACGAAGCCCAAACAAATGAGACCATTTTCAGCTCATTTGGACAAATCTGGCTGGTTCTGCTTCATCCTCCTCTTCCTCACCTACCGAGTGCTGAAGAGGCTCGCTCTGTGCGGCGCGGGCACGCGCGCGCGCGCCCCATTTTTAAATAATGTTTAATATCTCAAAAACTAAAGCAGCACAAACGAAAAATTTTGCAGCACAAACCAGCACAAACGAAGCCGAAACAAACGAGACCATTTTCAGCTCATTTGGACGATATGGGGGGCTGGATATAAACATGTTAATAACTCAAAAACTAAAGCAGCACAAACGAAAATTTTTGCTGCACAAACCTGCACAAACGAAGCACAATCGATTACAAGTATTTTGAAATGGTTTTATTGGGGGTGGGGGGCCAACTTCACGGAGCTGGAATTTTGATATTCACTGATTTATCAAGCTGCACTAGGCAGGCAGCGGCTCATCAGCAAAAAAAAATATCTCGGAATGACTTGACATTTTCCATCAAAATTGTTGGCAATGTTGAAAATAGTTTAGGAATAATTTTAATGAATATTTGAAATTCATGAAATGATCAATTTGCCCTGATGCACTTTGACAGTGAGCTGATTTTCTTCTCAAAAACAAAAAGTATCTCGGAATGACTTGAAATTTACCATCATAATAGTCTGCATCGCCCTGAACACGGATCCGTTGAAAATATTTGCAAACCTCTTAAGGAATAATTTGAATGAATTTTATAAATTAAGGAAATTATCCATTTGCCTTGATACACTTTGACAGTGAGCTGACTTTCTTCAAAAAACAAAAAGTATCTCGGAATGACTTGAAATTTACCATCATAATAGTCGGGACTGCACTAGTAAGATAGTATGTACTCATATAAGACGTTCAGTTTACTATTACTGAGGAGCAAAGAAATCAGAACCGATTCAAATATAAGTGAGATCACAGAATCTATTTATTTTTAAGTAAAAAAGCACTCAGGTGCATAAGATATGATACAATAAGATAATTCAATTCAATTACATTTTATTTGTTTAGTGCCAAATCACAGCAAACATTATCTCAAGGCACACGTAGTAAGGCAAAAACCTTTATAATATTATAGAGATTAGAGAAAACAAACAGTTCACACAATGAGCAAGCACTAGGCATCAGTGGAGAGATAAGATAAGATAAGATAAGATACAACGAGTCTCCGTCAATAAAATTCTGTGTCCATGTTTTCTTCCAACATTCATTTTGGTAGCTCACAACCTTACTCACTCATGTTTCAGAGAACTGGAGTTCATTTTAAAAACCTATCATCGCTCTACTGTATGTCTCCACAGACATGAAAGCAAAACACCAAAGGAAACACATACAGTTAGAGTCCATGAAGAGTTGTTCGTCTTAATCAGTATTGTGTGAACTTTTTGTTATGTTTAAATGTAACGCACAAAAGTCACACTCTACAGCTTTTAATACCTGTTTAACTGATTTTTTTTTGCAGCCCTAGATGGATGATTATGATAATGATGTGTTTTTTAGGAAACCACAAAACCTTTTCTAGTTCTAGTTGGCTCATGTGTTGTCCGTTACCTGTGGCGGTCTCTCTGTGCCGGCATCAGTCATCTGGTAGAGTTTATCTAAGACTGGCAGCTCTGCCTGCAGAGAATATAAACAGAAACAGAAGCTGAGGGGTTACATCTAGAGCCTTCCTCGCACACTAACACTCCAACACCACCAAACTGCCACTCCTTATTACAAACAGCTATTTTTCACCTCTGAACCAACTGCAATCACGACTCCACCTGCATGAGCCGCGTTCTTATTAGTGAGTGAGGACGACCGGTTAATGTTTTGCCTCAGATGTGTGTATTTCACAGATGTATGAGTGAGTGAGTGCGTGAAGGAATACAAGCTATAAAAATCTCCCCTGCATTTAAAGTCAAAGAACAGCTTGACACACATTTCCTCTTCCTCCTACATCACATCCACAACGGGTTTGTGTTTATGGCCTTTTAATTGATAGGCTGTAAACTTGATGAGTGTTTATGGGCTCCAGCTTGCTGCCAGGGGAACGAAGCCTTATACTCTTCCCCCATCCTCTCCTCCCCGTGTTCTCCTTATTTGTCGTGCTTTTTGTAAATCTTTGTACAACACACAGTGAATGTTGAAAAGTGGCACACATGAGGCAGAATACAGTGGGAGGTATCGGCTATGGTGTAGCATTGTTATCAGGGGCAGAAGAGGTTTGCCCGACACCCTCGGTGTGTACAGCTACGGATAACACAGGTGATGCAGGCACTTCACCTGCATGTGAACTCCCACTGTGTGTTCAGCTCTGATAACCTATGAACCTCCTGTCCTGTGGTCTGTGGACCTTTCCATTGCTGCCACAGCCTGCCTGTGATTTAGCAACTTGTCAAGCGACGGCATGTCTGCAGCGGAGGCACGTAACCGCACTTTATTTGTCTCACTCTGTCGACAGTTGCGATGTACGTATGTGTTTAATCAGTTCTGCTGCGTGCTATTTTAGCGCTAAGTAAACGTATCACCCCCTTTCTGTCTTACACATGCACTCCATTCTTCTTCTTTCTTTCCCTTTTTTTTTTAAAAGGGAAGACATTTTCAGTGTGCCACAAAAACATTTCCATTAATGAATCTTTATTTTTGACACATTTAGTGAGCGTAACAGATGTTTTCATACAAGATGAGATTTGTTGTCTTCAAATTCAAACCGGGTTGTAAAGCCTAATGCAGATGCCCTGTGAGGAAAAACCCGCCACTGAGGCACAATCTTCAGGTGAAATAAAAGGTTTTTTAAGGAATTTTTTAAGACTGTTCTTAAACTTTTTCTACCACGTGAGGAAAACATTGAGCTCTCAAAGTAACACCGTTAAAATACAGTGGTGCAAATAGGCCGAGCAAAGTTAGCTGCAGACTTTTCACAGGAGGCAGATTTATTCCTAATAAGATCATTTGCTTTCTAGAGAAATTAGATTAAGATGGAGCAAGAGAAAAGGTGACTCTCATTATTATAATTTCATTTATTGTTATTATCTAATTTTCTACACTGCTCCGATCACATACCCTGGTATCTACCAGGTGTCTGTCTACCTGGTGTCTTCCTGGTTCAAGTGTTTTTTGATTCCTCAGAACTCACAAATGAGTTTGAAATTCACTCAGTATTATTTGTAAATCTGTATAAAACTATAAGAAAATAATAGTAGTAAAATGCTGCCAGCATCATAACTGAATCTTATATTTTAGGAATTGTAGCAGACACAAATCCTCAGAAATATGTCTTCCTGTTTCTTTGTTTGCTTGGAGAGACACTGAAACAAGAGACGTGTGTATAAAATGGATGACTATTTGTCTCGCGTAAACCCTGTCCAGGTTTTGGACTCATCATCTTGTGAAAGATCTGCAGAACACTTAAGCGAGAAATCAATTCCAATTTCCCTGTAGTGAGACGTCCAAGCTTCTCCTGTGGGCCTGATTTAGCCAGACACAGCCTTTAATCTCTCCATGTATTTGATTGGACAGCTTTCCCTCTGTGGAGTGTTTGTTGAAGGCCTTGCTCCAATCCTTCTGGTAAAACAAGCATCCCAACAGCCGTCCCAGCCCATCTCACACACACAGACACACACACGGGAACACAAACACACACACACACACACACACATCTCTTCACGGCACTGTGATGAGGCTCTAATTCCTAAACAGATGTTAATTGGTTTTTGTGCTAAGAGACAAAGCAAACACACAGGTACACACAAGCTGTTTATGTTTGTTAATAAAACAGCATGTCTCGCTGAGAAGCGTCTCTACTTGTGTAATTGTAGACCGTATTAAATCTGTGACATGCAAATGCAAATGTCAGTGGTATTGTGTTGAACGCTCCTCAAATAATTTATATTTGCGTCTTCAGGGAGACGGAATACAAAGGGCTCCAGCTGTCTCTGGACCAGGCCGCGTCCAAGTCCCAGTTCCCCTACAGCAACAGCAGCAGCGTGGCCAGCAGCCTCACGGACAGTTGCAGGACTCCCAAGAGCAAAGTGTCCCGGCACAAAACCAAAGCTAGACTGTCACCGTACACACAGGTGAGGCTCTTCAGCACTCTCAATTACACAGACAAGGTCCACTATGCATCTTGGCCGAAACAAAGAGATTTGCAAAAAAAAAAAAAAAAAACAGAAGAAAAAATAATAAAACCACTAAATTCCAATTAGAGACATTTGTGTGTGTGTTGGTGTGTACAGGGGTCAATGTCATTGTGATGCTTGGAATATGCAAAAGTAATAAGGCAGAAAAGAGGAGAAAATATAAAGCATCTGAAGTCACTCAGTGAAAAATGTCCTTTAGGCTCTTGTGTTTTGGGGCCCCTCATTGATGTCCTTCACTGGCAGAGTTGGTAACTTCCCACAAAAACAAAACATCACTACTGATGGCACTCTTTCCATCTTCTTATTTTTTACTTGGCCTTTGTAATACAATAAATATAATGATCAGATGTGTTTGTGTAGCTGAGGTGCTGATGTGGAGGTCTGGGTTTGACAATCTCTCAATCTCTGTCAGTATCTGTTCTATACTTTATTTCCTTTTTTAGGTTGCTTTGCAGCATAGGCAGTTGTTATTAATGCTGGTTAAGCAAACTTTCCAATCTCTTTGAACTCTCTCTCTCTCTGTGAACTGTTGTTATTTAGGTAGTTGGTCAGTCGGGTCAGATTTCACCGCAAGACTAGATGCAGAAGTCTGGTTCACTCTCTCTCTCTCTCTCTCTCTCTCAGGTTATTTATTGATTGATAAAACCAGAAATACTTTGACTACCCTACCTTTAAGTGTCTTTATGGTATTTGTATTCTAACACTTAAGGAGAGGTGATACATATGTAATTAACTTTTTTGGAGGCCATGGTGGCTGCATTGTTTTCAACCGGGGGATTCTTTTGTCAAACAATTTTGTCAAACATACTGTAGTTACATCTCAAGTATTGCTCCCAGTGAGGGTGCCACCTCATTTCAAAGCTTTCTCTGATCTCTTTCCTTGCCCCTTACCCAAATCCCCCAACTGCAGTATCCCAGTTTCCAGACAGAGCGGTCAGAGT
This sequence comes from Microchirus variegatus, assembly GCF_963457635.1. NCBI lineage: Eukaryota > Metazoa > Chordata > Actinopteri > Pleuronectiformes > Soleidae > Microchirus > Microchirus variegatus. Next base: position 17,577,590 of record NC_139802.1, read on the forward strand.
CTGACCAGGACAGTCTGTGGGGCAGCAGCCCTCTCACCGACTCAGCCTCCCCTCAGCTGTTGGAGCAGAGCGAAGGTCTGGACGCCTCCTGTGTGTACAAGCAGTTCACTGATCCCCGCACGCTCTGCTACAGCCCGTCTGAAGAGCAGCATCACACGCACCTCCACACACACGGTCAAGGTCGATGTGAGGCGGGCAGATACTTTCTTGGAGCGCCTCCACCTGGCAGCAACATGCTGTGGGGCACGACCCGGTCCATCCTGCCGCTGAGCAAGAGCTCTCTGGAGAACCACGATGGATACAATAACGGCATGCAGCACATCCCAGCTGTCCACAGCTACAACGGTGAGACACGTGGTGACGTCCATTCATTTTAAACAGTAACAAAGAAAGCACATGACCATATATGTACTTAATATGTACGTGTATGCACTTGGATGCAGAAAAAGCCATGCTGAAAGGTAAGAGCATGGATTTATTTTCCTGGTGAGAAGGTGGATCTGAGACTGATTGTACTGTCATTTTTAGGAACGATTTGCATTTAGCCAATCAGGAAGTGAATTTGTGTGACTGCGACCTAATTTCCAAAAGTCGCACTGCCCTGCATGGTTTAGATGTTACCCATCAGTTGTGTTGGAGCAGGGAAACATAAAAAAACATGCAGGCAAGTGGGTCTATGAGGGACCTTGTAGGCCATAATTCCATAATTTTTTTTACCTCTCACATACACAATTTTACCTCACACATTCACAATTTTACCTCTCACACACAATTGTTTTACCTCTCACATACTCTCTTTTACCTTTCACATACAATTCTTAATACAATCCTTTCTCACATTAAATGTTTTTAACTCTCACATTAAATGTTTTTACCTCTCACATTACATGTTTTTACACATTACATGTGAGAGGTAAAACAATTGTATGTGAAAGGTAAAGGAGAGTATGTGAGAGGTAAAACAATTTTGTGTGAAAGGTAAAATTGTGTATGTGTGAGGTAAAATTGTGAATGTGAGAGGTAAAAAAGGAATTATGGCCTACACGGCCCCTCATGTGGGTCCCTGAGGACCAGGATTGGTAAACACTGCTCTAAGTAAAAGTACTAAAAGTGATGTATGACACAAGATGAATTTCCAAAAGGATCATTAAACATTTTGTCTAGTCCTAAGACAATATGTCTAAAACATTTTAGTATAGATTTAGCCTGATGTCTAGGACATACTGGAAAGCCAGAATAGAACAAGCTTGTCTACACCAGAAGCTCTGTTTTCTCCATATGTGCCACTTTCTGCTTATCTCTTAAAGGAGAAAAGAAAGATTTATGTCATATAAAATACATTTTTATCGCTCATTGTTTTTTATTTCTTTGTAATTTCATGTTTTCTGGTAATATTTTTCTCATAGCACACTGAAGATAGTCCAGACACCAAAACAAAGAGCAGGGTTTGGGAGTTGTCGCCATTCGCGGTGCTTCCACATCCAGAGTGATGCAGCTGTAAATCCTTTAATTGACTGTAGAGAATGAAAATGTGTGTTGGGGGTGGAAGAACTTCCAGAAAACCAGGATTATGTGCTGATATTACGCTTGAAATTTCATGAGCCTCTGATAAATAGCTGTTGAGTGGTGATATCTTCTTCAGTGAACACTCAGTTAATGCGTTCTATGTAACAAGCATCAACGTTGTTTACATGTGTCGATTCCGCAAACGCTGCAGGATTAAGAGGAAGCCAGAAGCGGCCGTGGCTGCCAGGAATGATATCAGTGCTTGCTAATGTTGCCACTGCCCTGATTGCTTTCTCTGTTTCCTTCTGTAGGCCAGGGCCACTGGGATGACGACAGTGTGGTCAGCTCTCCAGACGCAGGCTCAGCCAGTGACTCAGGGGATCGGTACCGGGCAGACCACTACCACTGCAGCCCACAGGAACCCAGCAAGATCGAGACGCTGATCCGAGCCACACAGCAGATGATAAAGGAGGAGGAAAGTCGACTTCAGCTGCGCAAATGTCCTCCAGATTCTCCGCTGGGACCAGCCAATGGACTGCCCAAGGGCCCTGGACCGTTCTTCACTCCTGAGTACACTCAAGGGCAGCTGCCGCTTCAGTCTGTGGTGTGTCGAGGCTTGAATCAGGTGGTCAGCCCCGCAAATAGCCCCGCCCCCTTATCTCGGCACAGCAGTCCGGGATCTGAGCACCTCCACAAGCCCAAAGACTACCTCCAGACAGACCTGCCACCCCTTTCGTTGCCACTACATCACCCACCGGGTCGGTCGGGTCCGTGTTCGGCGTCTCCCGCCTTGACCCCGTCCTCGTACCCCTCCCACAACCATCCACGGCCATATTTGGACAAGCATACAGCCTACTCCCTGACAGGCTACGCCCTGGAGCACCTCTATGACCCTGAGAGCCTTCGGGGCTACTGCATGTCCAACAGCACTGGCCCCACTCACTACGATATGACCCCACACCTCCGCATGCCGTCAGAGCAGCCCCCTGGACACAAAGGCACCTCTGTCATTATCACCAACAGCAGCTAACGCCTGCCTGAGTTGGTTATCTCTGTTACAGCATTAAGCTTTTTTATTTCTCCGTTCTGGATCCTGTTAGTTTGTTTTTCCATCATACCGATCAATTCTGATCCCATTTGCTGCCTCGTTATGGATCCAAATTTCCACTCGTCTACAGCAGAAAATGTTAAACTGTGCATTTTCTCTACACAGGTGTATAATGTCAAGAGGTGGAGATTCAGCCTTAGAATGCTGTAAGACTAATGTCATCTCGCTTTATTTATTTATTTCCTCAGTCCCAAATCATGTACAACACCAAGTAATACAGTAGATGCAGTTACAGGGGTGAGATATGAGCTCAGTGTGCACATAACAGGAAACTGGAATCAGTTTATTGACAAGATTTTAATGCCGGATCCACAGGTGAGGGTGAGGGTGAGGAGTCCAAGTCAGGCAGATAGAGCCGATAAGGAGATGAATGAGGAGAGGCTTGATGAGTCAAGGATGGCAGGAGCTGAGGAGAATAAGAGAATGAGACTTCTGTTGGATTTTTAACAACAGATTCTCACTCAGAAAAAGGGGGTTTCGGTGGGTCTTGTAAATGCAGTGATGAGATGCACCTGCTGGATCTGCTGCCCTGACTCTGGCACACCTACAGACAATCACACACTCAAGATAGTGAGACTAAAGACATTTGGGAACTGAATTATATAGCGTTTGCCTTTGAAAATCATCATAAAACATAACTTTTGCCAAACACGTGGTGCAAATCAAGTCTGACTCAGCGATAACCAAGGGCAGAGACATCATATAATATAAAAGCAGAGAGGAAAAAGGAGGGAGTGACACCCTTTATCCTTAGACCCTCATACAGAATGAGGAAAAACTTTTATTAAACATCTGGTGGCATCACAGGGAGGACGGGCCCAAAAATAGAATAGAATAGAATAGAATAGAATGCCTTTATTGTCATTATACAAGTTGTACAACGAGATTTACTTAAAAACGTAAATCTCACAAAAACGTACACAAAAACGTGTGTGTGTGAGTCGATAAAGTTTAGCATCTTAGCAACTGCTCCATCACTCCACCACTTTCAGTTTTACTCTGTAACTTTTTGCACTATATAAGAGGCGGAGTTCTTGTGAAGAGGTCTCCTTTATTTTTCACTGCGTGCCGGCGACTCGGTCGGGTGTGGTGCACTTTTCAAATTTCAAACCTCGCAGATTAATATTATGCAAAGCCATTCTCTTGACGTTTCCTTTCTTCTTTCTTCACTTTTGTAATCTTTCAGGAAAGTAAATGTAGTGACGAGAGGGTGATATACAGCATATCATCACAATATCACAGTACGTGGTGGTGGGGGAGGATCAAAAGGACCTCAGATGTGTTTTCTGCGTCAGAAGATGAGGGAAGTATTTCCTCTGTGCACATCTGTGCTTATCGTGTCTGAGCGACTGTAGTGGACTGGACCTTGTGAACGTATGCAATTTGACCCGTTTGAATGCTAAGTAGGGCAGCTTCATTGCATCACAACCCTGAGGAAACTGTTCATTATAGTTATGTGGGCATGTTTGTACAACAGGATTGAAGTTTTCTCTGTCATTTTTTCCCTCCCTGCATCCTCTTCAGTCCTTAGAAGAACCTATATTTATACGAGTCCCCCCCCCCCCCTGTTTTTTCACTAGCTGAAATGTGCTCCATCTCTTAAATTTATTTATGGTGTTATTGTAAATATGCTCATAAAAGAAAATGGCACCACATTTAAGCACATGGGCAAGAACTGTATTTATTATTGAGTAAATGTTTCTTTGTGATTTTTGAAATGAAGCTTCAATCAAATCCGGTCTAACTGCTTGTATGCTGAGTGTATTTTTGACTGAAGCAGATGTTAAATGACGACTAAATAAAAAACATTTTACAAACTTTGATTCAATGTCCATTCATTTTCAAATTCCCTATTTCAGCGAGCAAATAATCCAACAATCCCTTCTAAAATATGAACCACATTTCACAAACAACACTTTCAATTTCGATTAATGTACATATAAGAATATATAGGTTTGTAATGTGCTTTATGTGACATCGACTTGTGTGGATGATATTTTACATTATTTTTGAAACACTTATTTGGGACATTTTATCTTATAATTTCTACTATTTATCTCATAATTTCCTCTTTTTGTCTCATAATTTCTACTTACTTCTACACAAAATAATTTTTACTCATCACAAGCCATAGATTGAAATAAATATTATACTATTATTTCATTCATGGTGTAAAGAATGGCTGAATTCCCATTAAAATTATAATATTTATTGTCATAATACAACTGAAATTCCACAAGAAAATTTCAAGGTCAGATGGAGGGTAACAGAATTTCATGTATCTATGTTTTTTGGCTGTACATGCACTAACATTTGTACAGGTTATGAGAGGCTACACTGGCAAATAAAACGCACTGATGGAAATCAATAGGGCAGAATCTCCGGATAATCCCATAGATTGTCTGAAAGTCGGGGTCAGAGATGAGGGCTGGTCTTCTCGCCAGCCGTGGTGGACTTTTTACAGTTTACTCGAGTCATCTTCGTCTCCTCTGCTGATGGATTCTTTCAGACCTCTGTCTCACTGATTACCGTATTAAAAGCCTCTTTCATCCTGCTGCTTATTTCTCACTTTAGGCAGGATTGTCACTCACTGTCATCATAGAGGTTGGTGTTAGTCTGCCATTAGGCATCAACATGTTGCTCAGAAACCAGCGAGGCAACAAGTGGCCGTGTCAATAGTGGCTCCAACACTTGGTCAGGAGGTGTAGACTCTTGGCAACTCACATTTTGTAGCAATAATAACAATAATTAAAAGATACATAAAGAAATTCACATTGGCTTTAACCTTTAAAGATATTTATTATAGATATATATGGATGTTTTGAATTTTCTACACAGGGATCTAGTTCTTTTCAACTAAAGGTGACAGTGTGTACAATTTTGACAAAAAAAGTAAAAGGTTAGTATATCGACAAAATTTGACCAAAAAGTCATACTATAGCATGTCGTCCAGTTATGACAAAAAAGTCTTAGTATAGTATGTCTTCCAAAATATGACAAAAAGGTCATAGTATAGTATGTCGTCCAAAATTTGACCAAAAAGTCACACTATAACATGTCGTCCAAAATTTGACAAAAAGGTCATACTATAGTATGTCGTCCAAAATATGACAAAAAAGTCATAATATAGTATGTCCAAAATTTGACAAAAAAGTCATAATATAGTATGTCTTCCAAGATTTGACCAAAAAGTCATAGGCTAGTATGTCGTTCAAAGTTTGACCAAAAAGTCACACTATAGCATGTCGTCCAAAATTTGACAAAAAGGTCATAGTATAGTATGTCGTCCAAAATTTGACCAAAAAGTCATAGTATAGTATGTCCAAAATTTGACCAAAAAGTCAAACTATAGTATGTCTTCCAAAATTTGACCAAAAAGTCATAGGCTAGTATGTCGTTCAAAGTTTGACCAACAAGTCACACTATAGCATGTCGTCCAAAATATGACAAAAAAGTCATAGTATAGTATGTCGTCCAAAATATGACAAAAAAGTCATAGTATAGTATGTCCAAAATTTGACCAAAAAGTCAAACTATAGTATGTCTTCCAAAATTTGACCAAAAAGGCATAGGCTAGTATGTCTTCCAAAATTTGACAACAAAGTCATAGGCTAGTATGTCGTTCAAAGTTTGACCAAAAAGTCACACTATAGCATGTCGTCCAAAATTTGACAAAAAGGTCATACTATAGTATGTCGTACAAAATATGACAAAAAAGTCATGGTATAGTATGTCGTCCAAAATTTTACCAAAAAGTCACACTATAGCATGTCGTCCAAAATTTGACAAAAAGGTCATACTATAGTATGTCGTCCTAAATATGACAAAAAAGTCATAGTATAGTATGTCATCCAAAATTTGACAAAAAGGTCATACTATAGTATGTCGTCCTAAATATGACAAAAAAGTCACACTATAGCATGTCGTCCAAAATTTGACAAAAAGGTCATACTATAGTATGTCGTACAAAATATGACAAAAAGGTCATACTATAGTATGTCGTCCAAAATTTTACCAAAAAGTCACACTATAGCATGTCGTCCAAAATTTGACAAAAAGGTCATACTATAGTATGTCGTCCAAAATTTGACAAAAAAGTCATACTATAGTATGTCTTCCAAAATTTGACCAAAAAGTCATAGGCTAGTATGTCGTTCAAAGTTTGACCAAAAAGTCACACTATAGCATGTCGTCCAAAATATGACAAAAAAGTCATAGTATAGTATGTTGTCCAAAATTTGACCAAAAAGTCACACTATAGCATGTCGTCCAAAATTTGACAAATAGGTCATACTATAGTTTGTCGTCCAAAATATGACCAAAAAGTCACACTATAGCATGTCGTCCAAAATATGACAAAAAAGTCATAGTATAGTATGTCGTCCAAAATTTGACCAAAAAGTCACACTATAGCATGTCGTCCAAAATTTGACAAAAAGCTCATACTATAGTATGTCGTCCAAAATATGACAAAAAAGTCATAGTATAGTTTGTCGTCCAAAATTTGACCAAAAAGTCACACTATAGCATGTCGTCCAAAATTTGACAAAAAGGTCATACTATAGTATGTCGTCCAAAATATGACAAAAAAGTCATAGTATATTATGTCGTCCAAAATTTGACCAAAAAGTCACACTATAGCATGTCGTCCAAAATTTGACAAAAAGGTCATAGTATAGTATGTCGTCCAAAATATGACAAAAAAGTCATAGTATAGTATGTCGTCCAAAATTTGACCAAAAAGTCACACTATAGCATGTCGTCCAAAATTTGACAAAAAGGTCATACTATAGTATGTCGTCCATAATATGACAAAAAAGTCATAGTATATCCAAAATTTGACAAAAAAGTCATACTATAGTATGTCTTCCAAAATTTCACCAGAAAGTCAAAGGCTAGTATGTCGTTCAAAATTTGACCAAAAAGTCACACTATAGCATGTCGTCCAAAATTTGACAAAAAGGTCATACTATAGTATGTCGTCCAAAATATAACCAAAATGTCACACTATAGCATGTCGTCCAAAATTTGACAAAAAAGTCATAGTATTGTATGTCGTCCAAAATTTGACCAAAAAGTCACACTATAGCAAGTCGTCCGAAATTTGACAAAAAGGTCATACTATAGTATGCCGTCCAAAATATGACAAAAAAGTCATAGTATAGTATGTCGTCCAAAATTTGACCAAAAAGTCACACTATAGCATGTCGTCCAAAATTTGACAAAAAGGTCATACTATAGTATGTCGTCCAAAATATGACAAAAAAGTCATAGTATAGTATGTCGTCCAAAATTTGACCAACAAGTCACACTATAGCATGTGGTCCAAAATTTGACAAAAAGGTCATACTATAGTAGGTCGTCCAAAATATGACAAAAAAGTCATAGTATAGTATGTCATCCAAAATTTGACCAAAAAGTCACACTATAGCATGTCGTCCAAAATTTGACAAAAAGGTCATACTATAGTATGTCGTCCAAAATATGACAAAAAAGTCATAGTATAGTATGTCTTCCAAAATTTGACCAAAAAGTCATAGGCTAGTATGTCGTTCAAAGTTTGACCAAAAAGTCACACTATAACATGTCGTCCAAAATTTGACAAAAAGGTCATAGTATAGTATGTCGTCCAAAATATGACAAAAAAGTCATAGTATAGTATGTCGTCCAAAATTTGAACAAAAAGTCACACTATAGCATGTCGTCCAAAATTTGACAAAAAGGTCATACTATAGCATGTCGTCCAAAATTTGACAAAAAACTCATACTATAGTATGTCGTCCAAAATATGACAAAAAAGTCATAGTATAGTATGTCTTCCAAAATTTGACCAAAAAGGCATAGGCTAGTATGTCTTCCAAAATTTGACAACAAAGTCATAGGCTAGTATGTCGTTCAAAGTTTGACCAAAAAGGTCATACTATAGTATGTCGTCCAAAATATGACAAAAAAGTCATAGGCTAGTATGTCGTTCAAAATTTGACAAAAAGGTCATACTATAGTATGTCGTCCAAAATATGACAAAAAAGTCATAGTATAGTATGTCGTCCAAAATTTGACCAAAAAGTCACACTATAGCATGTCGTCCAAAATTTGACAAAAAGGTCATACTATAGTATGTCGTCCAAAATATGACAAAAAGTCATAGTATAGTATGTCCAAAATTTGATAAAAAAGTCATAGTATAGTATGTCTTCCAAAATTTGACCAAAAAGTCATAGGCTAGTATGTCGTTCAAAGTTTGACCAATAAGTCACACTATAGCATGTCGTCCAAAATTTGACAAAAAGGTCATACTATAGTATGTCGTCCAAAATATGACAAAAAAGTCATAGTATAGTATGTCGTCCAAAATATGACCAAAAAGTCACACTATAGCATGTCGTCCAAAATTTGACAAAAGGTCATACTATAGTATGTCGTCCAAAATATGACAAAAAAGTCATACTATAGTATGTCGTCCAAAATATGACAAAAAAGTCATAGTATAGTATGTCATCCAAAATATGACAAAAAAGTCACAGTATAGTATGTCGTCCAAAATAAAACAAAAAAGTCATAGTATAGTATGTCGTCCAAAATTTGACCAAAAAGTCACACTATAGCATGTCGTCCAAAATTTGACAAAAAGGTCATAGTATAGTATGTCGTCCAAAATATGACAAAAAAGTCATAGTATAGTATGTCGTCCAAAATATGACCAAAAAGTCACACTATAGCATGTCTTCCAAAATTTGACGAAAACGTCATACTAAACTATGTTGTCCAAAATTAGAAAACATTTTTGGAAAAAGATTTTGGTCCAAAATTTCACAAAAACGTCATACCATACTATGTCGTCCAGAAGTTGACAAAAACGTCATAAAATACTGTCGTCTAAAATTTGACACTTTTTGTGAAAATACATATTTTTGTCCAAAATTTGACAAAAACATCGTACCATACTATGTCGTCCAACATTTGACAATTTTTTTGTGAAAAAGATTTTGGTCCAATATTTGACAAAAACGTCATACAATACTATGTCGTCCAAAATGTTACCATTTTTTTCCCAATAAAATTTTTGGTTCAAAATTTTACAAAAACCTCATACTATATATGTCGTCCAGAAGTTGACAAAAACGTCATACAATACTATGTCGTCCAAAAGTTGACAAAAACGTCATAAAATACTATGTCGTCTAAAATTTGACAATTTTTTTCCAAAACATTTTTTGTCCAAAATTTGACAAAAACGTCATACTATACTATTTCATCCAAAATTTGACAAAAAGGTCATACTATAGTATGTCGTCCAAAATATGACAAAAAAGTCATAGTATAGTATGTCATCCAAAATTTGGCCAAAAAGTCACACTATAGCATGTCGTCCAAAATTTGACAAAAAGGTCATACTATAGTATGTCGTCCAAAATATGACAAAAAGTCATAGTATAGTATGTCCAAAATTTGATAAAAAAGTCATAGTATAGTATGTCTTCCAAAATTTGACCAAAAAGTCATAGGCTAGTATGTCGTTCAAAGTTTGACCAATAAGTCACACTATAGCATGTCGTCCAAAATTTGACAAAAAGGTCATACTATAGTATGTCGTCCAAAATATGACAAAAAAGTCATAGTATAGTATGTCGTCCAAAATATGACCAAAAAGTCACACTATAGCATGTCGTCCAAAATTTGACAAAAGGTCATACTATAGTATGTCGTCCAAAATATGACAAAAAAGTCATACTATAGTATGTCGTCCAAAATATGACAAAAAAGTCATAGTATAGTATGTCATCCAAAATATGACAAAAAAGTCACAGTATAGTATGTCGTCCAAAATAAAACAAAAAAGTCATAGTATAGTATGTCGTCCAAAATTTGACCAAAAAGTCACACTATAGCATGTCGTCCAAAATTTGACAAAAAGGTCATAGTATAGTATGTCGTCCAAAATATGACAAAAAAGTCATAGTATAGTATGTCGTCCAAAATATGACCAAAAAGTCACACTATAGCATGTCTTCCAAAATTTGACGAAAACGTCATACTAAACTATGTTGTCCAAAATTAGAAAACATTTTTGGAAAAAGATTTTGGTCCAAAATTTCACAAAAACGTCATACCATACTATGTCGTCCAGAAGTTGACAAAAACGTCATAAAATACTGTCGTCTAAAATTTGACACTTTTTGTGAAAATACATATTTTTGTCCAAAATTTGACAAAAACATCGTACCATACTATGTCGTCCAACATTTGACAATTTTTTTGTGAAAAAGATTTTGGTCCAATATTTGACAAAAACGTCATACAATACTATGTCGTCCAAAATGTTACCATTTTTTTCCCAATAAAATTTTTGGTTCAAAATTTTACAAAAACCTCATACTATATATGTCGTCCAGAAGTTGACAAAAACGTCATACAATACTATGTCGTCCAAAAGTTGACAAAAACGTCATAAAATACTATGTCGTCTAAAATTTGACAATTTTTTTCCAAAACATTTTTTGTCCAAAATTTGACAAAAACGTCATACTATACTATTTCATCCAAAATTTGACAAAAAGGTCATACTATAGTATGTCGTCCAAAATATGACAAAAAAGTCATAGTATAGTATGTCATCCAAAATTTGGCCAAAAAGTCACACTATAGCATGTGGTCCAAAATTTGACAAAAAGGTCATACTATAGTATGTCGTCCAAAATATGACAAGCAAGTCATAGTATAGTATGTCTTCCAAAATTTGACCAAAAAGTCATAGGCTAGTATGTCGTTCAAAGTTTGACCAAAAAGTCACACTATAACATGTAGTCCAAAATTTGACCAAAAAGGTCATAGTATAGTATGTCGTCCAAAATATGACAAAAAAGTCATACTATAGTATGTCGTCCAAAATATGACAAAAAAGTCATAGTATAGTATGTCATCCAAAATATGACAAAAAAGTCACAGTATAGTATGTCGTCCAAAATAAAACAAAAAAGTCATAGTATAGTATGTCGTCCAAAATTTGACCAAAAAGTCACACTATAGCATGTCGTCCAAAATTTGACAAAAAGGTCATAGTATAGTATGTCGTCCAAAATATGACAAAAAAGTCATAGTATAGTATGTCGTCCAAAATATGACCAAAAAGTCACACTATAGCATGTCTTCCAAAATTTGACGAAAACGTCATACTAAACTATGTTGTCCAAAATTAGAAAACATTTTTGGAAAAAGATTTTGGTCCAAAATTTCACAAAAACGTCATACCATACTATGTCGTCCAGAAGTTGACAAAAACGTCATAAAATACTGTCGTCTAAAATTTGACACTTTTTGTGAAAATACATATTTTTGTCCAAAATTTGACAAAAACATCGTACCATACTATGTCGTCCAACATTTGACAATTTTTTTGTGAAAAAGATTTTGGTCCAATATTTGACAAAAACGTCATACAATACTATGTCGTCCAAAATGTTACCATTTTTTTCCCAATAAAATTTTTGGTTCAAAATTTTACAAAAACCTCATACTATATATGTCGTCCAGAAGTTGACAAAAACGTCATACAATACTATGTCGTCCAAAAGTTGACAAAAACGTCATAAAATACTATGTCGTCTAAAATTTGACAATTTTTTTCCAAAACATTTTTTGTCCAAAATTTGACAAAAACGTCATACTATACTATTTCATCCAAAATTTGACAAAAAGGTCATACTATAGTATGTCGTCCAAAATATGACAAAAAAGTCATAGTATAGTATGTCATCCAAAATTTGGCCAAAAAGTCACACTATAGCATGTGGTCCAAAATTTGACAAAAAGGTCATACTATAGTATGTCGTCCAAAATATGACAAGCAAGTCATAGTATAGTATGTCTTCCAAAATTTGACCAAAAAGTCATAGGCTAGTATGTCGTTCAAAGTTTGACCAAAAAGTCACACTATAACATGTAGTCCAAAATTTGACCAAAAAGGTCATAGTATAGTATGTCGTCCAAAAAATGACAAAAAAGTCATAGTATAGTATGTCGTCCAAAATTTGAACAAAAAGTCACACTATAGCATGTCGTCCAAAATTTGACAAAAAGGTCATACTATAGTATGTCGTCCAAAATATGACCAAAAAGTCACACTATAGCATGTCGTCCAAAATTTGACAAAAAACTCATAGTATAGTATGTCGTCCAAAATATGACAAAAAAGTCATCGTATAGTATGTCTTCCAAAATTTGACCAAAAAGTCACACTATAGCAAGTCGTCCAAAATTTGACAAAAAGGTCATAGTATAGTATGTCGTCCAAAATATGACAAAAAAGTCATAGTATAGTATGTCGTCCAAAATATGACCAAAAAGTCACACTATAGCATGTCTTCCAAAATTTGACGAAAACGTCATACTAAACTATGTTGTCCAAAATTAGAAAACATTTTTGGAAAAAGATTTTGGTCCAAAATTTCACAAAAACGTCATACCATACTATGTCGTCCAGAAGTTGACAAAAACGTCATAAAATACTGTCGTCTAAAATTTGACACTTTTTGTGAAAATACATATTTTTGTCCAAAATTTGACAAAAACATCGTACCATACTATGTCGTCCAACATTTGACAATTTTTTTGTGAAAAAGATTTTGGTCCAATATTTGACAAAAACGTCATACAATACTATGTCGTCCAAAATGTTACCATTTTTTTCCCAATAAAATTTTTGGTTCAAAATTTTACAAAAACCTCATACTATATATGTCGTCCAGAAGTTGACAAAAACGTCATACAATACTATGTCGTCCAAAAGTTGACAAAAACGTCATAAAATACTATGTCGTCTAAAATTTGACAATTTTTTTCCAAAACATTTTTTGTCCAAAATTTGACAAAAACGTCATACTATACTATTTCATCCAAAATTTGACAAAAAGGTCATACTATAGTATGTCGTCCAAAATATGACAAAAAAGTCATAGTATAGTATGTCATCCAAAATTTGGCCAAAAAGTCACACTATAGCATGTGGTCCAAAATTTGACAAAAAGGTCATACTATAGTATGTCGTCCAAAATATGACAAGCAAGTCATAGTATAGTATGTCTTCCAAAATTTGACCAAAAAGTCATAGGCTAGTATGTCGTTCAAAGTTTGACCAAAAAGTCACACTATAACATGTAGTCCAAAATTTGACCAAAAAGGTCATAGTATAGTATGTCGTCCAAAAAATGACAAAAAAGTCATAGTATAGTATGTCGTCCAAAATTTGAACAAAAAGTCACACTATAGCATGTCGTCCAAAATTTGACAAAAAGGTCATACTATAGTATGTCGTCCAAAATATGACCAAAAAGTCACACTATAGCATGTCGTCCAAAATTTGACAAAAAACTCATAGTATAGTATGTCGTCCAAAATATGACAAAAAAGTCATCGTATAGTATGTCTTCCAAAATTTGACCAAAAAGTCACACTATAGCAAGTCGTCCAAAATTTGACAAAAAGGTCATAGTATAGTATGTCGTCCAAAATATGACAAAAAAGTCATAGTATAGTACAGGGGTCACCAACGTGGTGCCCGCGGGCACCTGGTAGCCCGCAGGCAGCCAATACGGTGCCCGCGGGCTCACTTCACTTCACCTCACTTGCATGTATCCGTATGATCGCTCAGTAAAATATCTTTGATATTGTTTATAAAACCCGATAATCGTTAGGAGTAAGCACTGGAATGAATGTGTATGCAGTTAAATGCATAATATTAATCATTTAAATGGTAAACAAAAAAAAAAAAATGTTAATGTGGTAGCCCTCCATATTATTTTTTACCCTTAAGGTAGCTCTCTGTCTCAAAAAGGTTGGTGACCCCTGGTATAGTATGTCGTCCAAAATATGACAAAAAAGTCATAGTATAGTATGTCGTCCAAAATTTGACCAAAAAGTCACACTATAGCATGTCGTCCAAAATTTGACAAAAAGGTCATAGTATAGTATGTCGTCCAAAATATGACAAAAAAGTCATAGTATAGTATGTCGTCCAAAATTTGACCAAAAAGTCACACTATAGCATGTCGTCCAAAATTTGACAAAAAGGTCATAGTATAGTATGTCGTCCAAAATATGACAAAAAAGTCATAGTATAGTATGTCGTCCAAAATTTGACCAAAAAGTCACACTATAGCATGTCGTCCAAAATTTGACAAAAAGGTCATTCTATAGTATGTCGTCCAAAATATAACAAAAAAGTCATAGTATAGTATGTCGTCCAAAATTTGACCAAAAAGTCACACTATAGCATGTCGTCAAAAATTTGACAAAAAGGTCATACTATAGTATGTCGTCCAAAATATGACAAAAAAGTCATAGTATAGTATGTCTTCCAAAATTTGACCAAAAAGTCACACTAAAGCAAGTCGTCCAAAATTTGACAAAAAGGTCATACTATAGTATGTCGTCCAAAATATGACAAAAAAGTCATAGTATAGTATGTCGTCCAAAATTTGACAAAAAGGTCATACTATAGTATGTCGTCCAAAATATGACAAAAAAGTCATAGTATAGTATGTCGTCCAAAATTTGACCAAAAAGTCACACTATAGCATGTGGTCCAAAATTTGACAAAATGGTCATACTATAGTATGTCGTCCAAAATATGACAAAAAAGTCATGGTATAGTTTGTCGTCCAAAATTTGACCAAAAAGTCACACTATAGCATGTGGTCCAAAATTTGACCAAAAAGTCACACTATAGCATGTGGTCCAAAATTTGACAAAATGGTCATACTATAGTATGTCGTCCAAAATATGACAAAAAAGTCATAGTATAGTATGTCGTCCAAAATTTGACCAAAAAGTCACACTATAGCATGTCGTCCAAAATTTGACAAAAAGTCATAGTATAGTATGTCCAAAATTTGACAAAAAAGTCATACTATAGTATGTCTTCCAAAATTTGACCAAAAAGTCATAGGCTAGTATGTCGTTCAAAGTTTGACCAATAAGTCACACTATAGCATGTCGTCCAAAATTTGACAAAAAGGTCATACTATAGTATGTCGTCCAAAATTTGACCAAAAAGACACACTATAGCATGTGGTCCAAAATTTGACAAAAAGGTCATACTATAGTATGTCGTCCAAAATATGACAAAAAAGTCATAGTATAGTATGTCGTCCAAAATACGACCAAAAAGTCACACTATAGCATGTCGTCCAAAATTTGACAAAAAGGTCATACTATAGTATGTCGTCCAAAATATGACCAAAAAGTCACACTATAGCATGTCGTCCAAAATTTGACAAAAAGGTCATACTATAGTATGTCGTCCAAAATCTGACCAAAAAGTCACACTATAGCAAGTCGTCCAAAATTTGACAAAAAGGTCATACTATAGTATGTCGTCCAAAATATGACAAAAAAGTCACAGTATAGTATGTCGTCCAAAATTTGACCAAAAAGTCACACTATAGCATGTCGTCCAAAATTTGACAAAAAGGTCATAGTATAGTATGTCGTCCAAAATATGACAAAAAAGTCATAGTATAGTATGTCGTCCAAAATATGACCAAAAAGTCACACTATAGCATGTCGTCCAAAATATGACAAAAAAGTCATAGTATAGTATGTCGTCCAAAATATGACCAAAAAGTCACACTATAGCATGTCGTCCAAAATTTGACAAAAACGTCATACTAAACTATGTTGTCCAAAATTAGAAAACATTTTTGGGAAAAAGATTTTGGTCCAAAATTTCACAAAAACGTCATACTATACTATGTCGTCCAAAATTTGACAATTTTTTCCCCAAAAAATTGTTGTTCCAAAATTTGACAAAAACGTCATACTATACATGTTGTCCAGAAGTTGACAAAAACGTCATAAAATACTATGTCGTCTAAAATTTGACACTTTTTGTGAAAATACATATTTTTGTCCAAAATTTGACAAAAACATCGTACAATACTATGTCGTCCAACATTTGACAATTTTTTTGTGAAAAAGATTTTGGTCCAATATTTGACAAAAACGTCATACAATACTATGTCGTCCAAAATGTTACCATTTTTTCCCAATAAAATTTTTGGTTCAAAATTTTACAAAAACCTCATATTATATATGTCGTCCAGAAGTTGACAAAAACGTCTTACAATACTATGTCGTCCAAAAGTTGACAAAAACGTCATAAAATACTATGTTGTCTAAAATTTGACAATTTTTTGGTCCAAAATTTGACAAAAACGTCATACTATACTATGTTGTCCAAAATTTGACAAAAAAGTCCAAAAAGCAAGTGTCCAAAATTTGACAAAAAAGTTTTAAAAAATGTGTCAGCATGTCGTCCAAAATTTGACAAAAAGTCATACTATAGTATGTGGTTAAAAATTATAAAAAAAGAATCAAAAAAACATTTTCGACAAAAATTTTTTTGGGGGGAATTTTTTTTCTTTTGTCAGAAAAAATCACTTTTTCACTGTACAGCAGTATCGTTATATAGTTTTTGATTTACAATAAATTGGGGATGTCAATTTGAATTATGACAAATGAAGAAATTACTTGGGTGCTTTTAATCAGTGCAAACAAAGAGGGCACAGCATATTTTTACATACTGAAGGACAAAACACAAGGAACAACAACAGCTTTTGTGTGGTGATTTAAAGCATCGACATAGGTGCGTTGCAGAGAGTAGATAATCAAAGCAACACAAACTCTTAGTTTGCTTTTGGAAATGATGACAGCAAGTTCATGCAACAAATCTAAAGTGTCTATTTTATTAGGTAAGCCTTTTGTTAAGTGGCTAAAATATTCAGCCTGTGTGTCTCCAAGGGCACAGATGGCAAAAATCAGTGCTGGTTAACTGTCAGTACCTCATTCAATCAAATTGAAACTCTAATATGATGCTTTTTTTTATGGCCTATAGCTAACCCTAAGTAGGTAAATATGTTGACTTAAATGAACCACAGACTGGCAGTTTGAGGTGTCTGCATCACTCACCTCGCTCTCAGCTCTTAAGTCTTTATTGAGACTTTCACTTTTTCCGCCTCGGCTGAATTTTTCACACACATCTTAAAGACCGGATAAGACTGTAATGTTGACCTTTAACACGGACCTTTGTGACCCGTGAGGCCTTCAGTAACACGACAGCACCACGATTCTGTTGTGAACAACAGGTGAAACACTTGACCCGACAGCTGTCGATCACTTCCAGCCTGTGCCTACAGCGACGCCTGCAAACAACAGTTGGTTGTTCTAATTGGATTATTTTGCCCGAGTGTTTCCTGACAGTGATATGAGTTCAGTCTTTATTTTCTTCCTGCTCTCTGTAACACGCACTGGCCACCACCCCCCTCTCTCTGTGCTGCTCCTCCACCCCAGCCTCGCTGCAATTAGAGGTAGCAGTGCATGTCTAATGGAGGCTCCTTGAGGTTAACTGCACTCATTTGTTTTGCGAGGGTTTTCTTCGTGGCTCCCCATTTATTTCCATAGATCCAGGACATCTCGCTGACAAATCATTTACAGATGCTTCTCAGCTCGACACACTCAAAGATGTAATGGTGACTGGACCACAGGAATCTTTGTAAAATCAGTGTAATGTCTTAACAAGCAAAAAAAAACAAAAAACAGACACAGTGGTAGTCCTTCCTCGGACTCAGGCCGTCTGTTGACTTCCACGTAACACGGTGGAAAGTACAAACATGAGGATAATGGAGAGGGTGATGGACTACGGTGACCTGAGTTCAACCCCCCGGAACTCACAGCAGAGACTTTGACTGATTGTTTTCAGCAAATATTTTTGTAATTTGACCGTGACCAGACAGAACCAATGAATATTTAGTCATCCTCAAAAAATGTCTTTATTTAAAGGCACACTTTGTAGAATTTGTGGGTTTATATAACCCAAAATCCACTTTTTTATACATATTATGTGCTCCTGCATTGTCTAGTCGCTGTATAATAGTTTTTGTTTCATTTTCGTAGTGTTTCAAAAAGTCATGTAAAATAACATGGTCGTGGGCCGCGGTTGCATAGCCACTGTTAGCAGCGAGACGCCATGTTTCTACCGGAGCCTGTAAGGACTAACGCGAGAGAACAAATCAAGCGTCTCTTTACTTGTAGCGGAAGTCCCGCCTCCACTCTCTCCGCTTCGTCTGCTACGGCCGCGGTAGCTCGCCCTCTCCCTCGCCTCACGAACCTCATCTGCTGAACATGATGGGAGTAAAAACAAATTGGCCAATGGAAAAAAGGCAGCTAACATAAAACAGTTACATGTTACATTTACATGTTACCATGCAGAGTTGACCACAGAATTCAACCCGCACTATTTCGTCCATATAAATACATTTCTAATCCTTTCATTCCCATGTTCAGCATCCCTTTTTGTATCCCCACATTTCTGAGAAACGTTTGTAAGGATAATAGTCAAACCTGCTGAATGCTGCATATTACGTGACTCTTGCATTAGCTGATGATATCATGTTCTTACTTCAAGACTTGAAGTAGAAGTTGTAATAGCTGCATGAAATACAACGTTTGATAACAAAAACACCCTTGATGTCATTGACCCTTGTGCTTTTGTCCATTTTTCCAGAACAACTTTAACTGCATGCTAAAATAGTGCATTAACGATTTAAAATGAAGAAAAAGATGTATGTTAAATTCTAATTTATTAAAGCAGTATAAATATGTACATTAACCTTTGCTTGAGTCTTTGTCTCAATGTCTGAAAACAGGCCAAAAATGGAAACCATGCACAGCCGTTTTTCTAATTCTCTCCTCTCTGGTGACAAAGACACTGATTCTCTGGCTAAAATTACCATAATAACCACAGGTTGGCTTTGATGTGCATTTTTTTTTTTTCAATAGTAGTGTTTCAGTGGACAGTTTTACAGTTTTTTGTTAAACCAAAGAATTCCAAGAAACAAACTAAATGAACTAGACCCAAACCAGAATACAAATATTCACTGGACTGGAACAAATACCTAAAGCACTGTCATGTAAATATGGTACACCCTTGCACTAGAGTGGGCATAGCCAACATCATACAAGGATTGCAGGTCAATGTGCTTCACAATAAAAGGAAAATAACATTCAAAAAGAAACGAGATGCAATTACAACAATAAAACACAGAGTGGAATGAAAAGGAAAAGTCTAAAGTAAAAAAACAAAACTGTTTTAACTGTAAAATAAACTAAAAATGCAAATAAAACACAAGCTCGGAGCTAGGTGAAGGCAAGAGTAAAAGTCTTGTTGGGTTCTATAGGGACCAATCATGGACCCACAATAGCTCATTCAGGCTCATGTTGAGTATTTTATCTGTACTTTACAGCTTTGCAGTGAATTTCTTTCTTTCGTTGTCACTAAATTTTAGATATTGCACTTGTTTTTGTGTATGAAAATACTATTTATAGTCGTGTCACATTCAACCCTTTCCCTGTCACTTCCCTAAATCACACATTTCATTTTTCAGAGTGAGGACACAATTAAAGTAAAATAAAAAATGTACCAATTAAACATAAGCTAAATTTATATCCATATTAAGTTTGAAAGATGTCCTGGCAGAAACACTGCGGTTGCCAAGAGCAATGCAAACAGTAAATAGAAGTGGGTCATTTTAGTGGAGTCTCCATCTACAGGAACAACAACAGGAAGCACACATGCAGGTCGGACAATCGTGCACCGTTAACGACTCAGCTTTGCCCCAGCGAGGAAACATAAGCTCCTCATTGTGGAAAAAACCCAGACAGGTGAGGAGCCTGCTGTTGGTTCCAAGATTATTTTTGGTATAGGATGTTTGCATGCACGGACTTCTCTTTCTATCCCTCACACACACACAAAGTGAGAATCGTGCCTCAATAAGTCTGGAGGACATTACACTGACATTTTGTTGTCCTTCTTACTTTAGCCATCTCATTATACTTGAATTCAGAGAGACGTATTTAACTGACACTGAATTACATGTCAGCTAAACTGTGCTACTACTGCACGCGATACCACTTTATGTATCTTAAAGTGAGGTGAGCAGGTGTCAGGGGCAAAAAGCAGATGTAGGTGAAATCATTTTTTGTATATATGGGAATAATTGATCCTAGTCCTAGTCTGAATTACTGTAGCAGAGGATTTTACTTCCCTTATATTACACACCACTTATATAGGAGTTGTTTTTGTTGGGGAATAAAAAGTTTAACTTCATGTCTCCAAAATATAAAATATAAAAATACATTAATTTCACAAGAAACACGTACAAGTAATGCTACCCCAATGAGAGCATTATTTAAAAGTTCACACATCAAACATTTGATGAAAGAAGATGATGAAATAGATTAAATAAATACAGTTTAGAGAAAATACACTTTTTCTACGGATACGCATGACGCATACAAAGATCACGCGTCTGTGCTCTCTCTGCTAATATCCGTCGCGTCTCTGTATACCTGGAGCTCAGCTGTGAAAAGAGCAGCATGTCTGCGGTAATGATCCCCGAAAAGCTGACAACAGACTTCACTGTTAGTTTTTCGGGATTATCTCGATTCGTGTTCCCACACTGGGTAATCCCGTCCCATTTGAGATCCGTGTCCATATGTTCAAATGTCAGAAAATGTCAGTGCAATCAGAATGCAGAGGGAAACAAAAGGTTAAACAACACAAACACTGGGATGTTGATCAAACTGCAAAAACCCCGGAGGATGCAGAGCACAAATACTGTATCTGCCCCTACAGTCTGTCTGCATTTGATGTGCACAGAATACAAGAGACTTTTGTTTTTCTTGTGCATGTAACAATATTTTACCCTACAAGTTGAATTCAAGCTCTCTTAAGAATGTGCAGCCTTCTGTTTTAATATAATTATGCAGGAAGTTGGGAAGAACCTGTGCTGCTGCAACAATAACAGACGACCGCTGTCTCATTTGACTCTAGGCGATTTCAGTGAGCACCAGCAGAGAGTGAGTCACTGCATCCTGCCACTGCAGCACTGGCGGCTCCATGAGATCTTATGATTTGTCTATACTGCAACAAAACAGTCGCCATCAAAACTGTCTGTTCCCTCTGCACTGCCCCTGAGATAATGTTTAACTTGGACAACTTATCTTGACCTTTGTATTTTCATTAGTTTTTTCCCGTTGGTGCTGAGACGCCTGGAAGATCCATACTTTCTCTGATACCAAGGGGATATTTTCTGAAAAAGCCCCAAACAGAAGTGCAAACACGGTGTGAATCATAGATGAATCACTCCTGTTTTCTTTAAGCAGTCAGAGGATTATTACTTCAAACACTACGTGATGCTTTCCTCTGTTTTTCTCATTAAAGCTATCGCAGAGTAAGATGAGATGGTCTCTATCCATCTTACCAACACCACCCCTGCCACACACTTCAGTCCACGTAGAGCATTCAGACGCGCCAACACTATGAAGTGGTTTTGGGGGTGGGGCTGGCCTCTACTGCTCTTTTTCTTCCTCTTTTTTTTACAGTCCCATTAATCCCTCTGTTCACAATTTCACGCACAGCTTGGTACTCGGTGTTATTTTCACAACCTTTCACCACTAATTCCTGTGAATCCTGATACGGAACACTTTCCCCTCTTCTCCATGGTGCTTGTGTGTCTCAGCTTTCTCCAGGCGAAGACAGCTTTATCTCTGATTCCCCCCTTCATCAAAGCTGCACTAAGAGGAAGAACGAGGGATGAAAGGCCCATCACGGACTGCGGGCCGCATCTTTTACGAGGCCTGGAAGAGAGACTGACAGCACTTTCAGAACATGTTAATGTCTGGTGTACCACACCCAGAGGAAATACAGTATATTTTCACTGGTGCAGGGGAAAAGACAGTAGATTTCTCTGTCCGAGCGGATGTGTGGATTGTGCTGGAACTAATGGCTCCTCAAAAAACACACACGCACTTGGTTACATCGACAAAGCTGCTTACAGTACGATTTATACTTCATCACTCGACACTTTTGCAAATGTGCAAGTTGAAAAAATTCAAAGACTCACATCATGTTTTCAATTTAGGCTTGGGCAAAAGGTTTCAGTCATCCCCATGGTAACCACACACTATCTTACAGCCACCATTGGCATCCTGATATCTTTTTCCTATTGACAGTATGTGTATTTGTACCTTCCAGGTCTTCTTGCTGCAAAGGCAAGAGAGCTAACCACTACGCAAAACCATGTGGCCCCAATTTGCATAGTATATAAAACAAAATTACAATAATATACACACAATAAAACAAGTGAATAGAAAAAAAACATTTGTTTATATGCAAGTTATTCAAATTCAACACGTCATTGTATTTCCTTCACATACTGATTTGAATTGTATAAGCCCCCGTTGGAACAAGGGCCTTTCTGCAAGGAGTTTGGCTTGCATGTTCTCCCCGTGTGTGCATGCGTTTTCTCCGGGTTCTCCGGCTTCCTCCCACAGTCCAAAAACATGCAAAATGGGGATTAGGTAAATTGGTCACTCCAAATTGACCATAGGCGTGAGAGTGTGAGTGAATGGTTGTTTGTCTCTATATGTGGCCCTGTGATGGACTGGTGAACTGTCCAGGGTGTACCCTATGTGCCCTATGTCAGCTGAGATAGCCCCCCCCCCCCTAGACAATGGATGGATGGATGGATTTTTAATGTAGACTTGTGGATTATCACCACTTTCCTTCCACAGACCAGGAAGTTTTGAGCATTCTGTGACAGAACTGCAGCAAAAGACAGTTGGGTACTGCTAGTTTTGTTGAGACCTGTAGTTCTCTCACTTTAGTTTACTAGTTTCTGTCTTTTAAACGGGCAGTTTAATATATTCTTCTTCTCAAAAGAAGTACTCGCTCCCTTCTCTTTCTGCTCTACAGTGTAAACAGTCTTTCCTTTTCTTTGTTAGTGACAGAGTTTTATTTTTAGTGTTGTGTGATATGTGTCTTATACTCATTATATTTGCACTCCGTGGCCTGTGTGATGTCCCATGTCATGCAGGCTGTTTATCTGCAAGCCAAATGTGTTTACAAGTGTGTAACTTTGATTGTAACAAGGCCTTCAGTTATATGGATTTATTGAGTGTATCATTACGGCTGAAGAGCGTACCAAGTGAGAAGAATGCAGACATTATACTGACGTGGGAATGAGTAGCATGCACACGGAAGCTGTGAGTCACACATTTGGAATACACAAACACATCAATGAAACATACTTTCAAAGCAAGTTAAAGAATTACTATGCATCATTTCTTCTGTATGACTGTCTTTGAATGAGACTCATTCTGTTTTAAAATTGCTGAGCAATTAGTGGGAAATAAAACACTTATATAGTTCATCTCCTCTGGAGCGTTTGTGATTATTTCTCTCTGTGAAGTGGCTCAATGGCCAGTGTCCATGAATGCTGATGTCAATGTGGTTATGCTTTACTGAAAGAAAGGAGCTTTTTCTAAAATTTCTGTGATGGTTTTCACCATCTAACCAAAATAAAATAATAAATTACAGATAATTTACTAAATGTGTCTGTCACGTCACAGAAATGCATTGAGGGCCTGATTAAAGGTGTGCCAAAGATCATATGTTAATATCATAATGCATGGGATATAGTTTTAAATTGCTTGTGTGCTGTGTGTTTAGGATCTAAAACACGACAACATATGGGAAAAAAATGGTACATTTCAATAAGAGATACGCAACATATCAGTTGTGGAGTTCACACTAAATATCTTTCTGACTTGTAACATAGCAGATAATGATTTCTACCCACAAGCACAAATATGCAACTTTTCAATCCAGCACTAATCAAATATAAAAGTTTGGCTACAGTTAATAATGTCTGGTGGTTAACTTTAAATACGCTTTCTTGTTTCACTTTACAGAGAACAAATAAAGTCGTATATGACTGAAGCACAAAAAGGGCTCGTCACCATCTGCCTGCTGTTGGGACCACCATGGCTGTGTGTAACAGCAGTGTACCAGAACGTGTTGTGTGTTTAAAGAGATAATGAAGAACAAAAGAGAAGCCATCTTGCCTCATGCCTTTCTCTGACCCCTGACCCCTTCATGTACCCATCGCACACTTTGCGCTTCTCCCCTGTTTGGTCTTCTCCTGCAATTCAGTCAACAACTTCCAACGAGGCCTCATACTCCATCTTCACCACATGGCTCACCATCAAAACGCCACTATATCACCAGGTGGCAGATTGTTGCTGAAGGAGACTACATACAGCCAGACTATAATGTTTGACTACAACTGGCCCTTTCTGTCCCTTTGCCGCGTCCTTCTTTAACATACAAATTGGCTGTTTTGTGCGGCTGAATTGGAGATTAATTGCACACACCATTTGGCGGCGCTTGTGGCCCCCTTTTTTTCCCGCAGTGTCTCTGTGATTAAGGTTAGAGATTAGGCACTGGAGATTACTCCACACAGCGTTCATTGTGAGGCTGTAGAGAGGCAGGCTGCAGATTACACTTTAACATCCTCTAAAGCAGGTGGTTCTCATGGGGACGAGGCAAGCAGCCACTCCGATCTTTCCCTCCTTGAGCGTTGGTGGCACGACTCTAAACAGGAACCCAGACTTTTCATGAAACAGCATCTGAAAAGCTCATACTCGAGAGAACATCAACATTCTTAACTTGCAAGGAAGGGCACATGAGCTGCTGATCTATTGCTGCTATATTTGGTAAGTTTGTGGTTTAAAGTCACACAATAACACATTTGAGCTCACTGGAGGAGGCAGCAGTGGATCAACAACTCCTCTGTGCCATGATGTGAAATAAATAGCTATGATTTTCTCCATGGACTTTGGTATATCTATAGTGAGCAGTTTACAAAGTGACAGCAACTTCAGTTTCTAATCAGAAGAGTCTTCCTAATGGCAAAGAAAACTGGAAAACACATATTTCGCCGATATCGCTCCCTCCTGGTGCCCTAATTGACAAAAATGCATCGCGCTAACGTGTACTATTGAGTCACAAGTCAGGGTTTTGAACAGAGGCCCGGTTAGGTCATATAAAAATATCGAAATCACATTGACCTACAGAAAAGTGACAAATCAACAGTTCACTGGGATATTAATAATCATAATAACATACCAAGGCTTTCTTGCATATCTTCAAAGAAACATCACTTTAAAAGACAAACATTCCTATACAAAGCAACTTGAACTTACTTAAATAAACATAATCTTCATGTCCATATAGAGGTCCACATGAAATTCAGTCCCCAGGGTCGGGCTGACTTTGGACGTCTGAAGAGTACTAGTGGCAGTCAGTGCCCTTTTAATTTTCCACCCCTGCCTTTCAAAATGTCTGTGCACGCCACTGCATTCAAGTAAAAGAGTGACCCTGGTAGGCTTGTGGATTATAGGTTTTATCTATGCTAAAATCTTCGCTCTGTCAATATCAAAAGTAAAACCCCTTTGTACAAAGGTATTCACACACTCACTCTCTCTCACACACAGTGACATTATTCATCTCAGTGTTCACTAAATATCGGAGACTAAACCTTTTCATCGGTGACAAACAGTCAGTTAAAATTTAATCTCCTTCCAGCCCGTAGAGTCACAGCCTGTTCCCTGAAGGCATCATGCTACATGATCATTAGTAGATGTTTGAGTGTTGAGTTAAACATTTTTCAGAACAGGAACCGTGGTAATGGGTTTAAAAACAGTTTGAATGTTTGTCCCAGTGATTACAGGCTACACATTATTGAGTCAATCATTGTAGTGGCTGTTCCCTGTGATCTCTGTGGTCAACAAGGCTGCATTACATGAAGGGGAGTAAAGAGAGGACACCGAATAAGACAGAAGGCAGTGTTGAACACCTGAAAACAAACTTGTGTCTGGTGTGCAACAACATTACTGACCTGAACGTTGAGGCCCGAACATATGCAGCAGTGATATGTAGTGGACAGAATAAAATAAAGTTGTGATCATCCTTTGGTGTATCCATCATACCTCCAGAGACTGTTTCCACATCCAATGGTTATTACATCCCAGACATGCGCTATATTTCTGATCCCAAATCATAACAGACAGTTTGGGCAACTCAGTAATGTTTTACATTGGGTGCAGTGATATGGTAAAAAAAAATGTTTTTGGGATTAAAAATAAAATGTTGTTCCAGTAAATGTCATATAATTCAACATTTTTTTGGTCCTTGGTAAAATCAGATGAAACCAGTTAACACACAATCAACAACAGCAGAATGTTATGCACTAAATAGCAATATACTGAAACACTGATTGATGTCCTTCTGTTGCTACTCTGATTTATTAGGAAGAAGCTGCATCCAAAAGTGTTGCTTTGTTTGTTATGTGAAACATAACGGGGTGAGCATTCATTTCTATTTAGCTATTTATGGAACGTAGGAGCACATTAATGGTTTGTCTCATACTGGTCGGTATATGGTGTTTACATGGTCGAGTAGAGCAGAGAAGAGATGAAAGCATGAGTGAGATGTGTGACAGATGAGACTTGAAGAGAGAGCAACTGAAGAGGTGAGAACAGGAAAATACACTTTGGGTTGTGTTTAGATACGTACACTCACCAGCCTTTCTTTCACAGATACAATGTGAGTCAGTACGCTGCCAAAGAAGAACCCCATTAGATTTTGAAGGAGAATCTGATACAAACATCTGGATCCACTTTCTTTAACATTGCGAGCCTTTGTGGAGGCATGCACTCTACCAGCGCCCTGTACACTTGAGAAGGAAATACTGCAGGTTAACCAGAGGTTTGTGGAAACAGTTTAACCTTAGTCAGACCTCAGACACAGCGCGGTCAGTTGCAGCGCTATTCAGTGGCCGTAAACATGTCTGTCCTGACTGAGGGACAGGTTACACATGGACTCCCCTCCCTGGCAGATTTATGTGCGCTCTGACAGCAGGGGCTCCCACCTGCACAAATACTGTCCCTGACTGCTGCTCATTGTGCTAACAAGACCTGCAGCGGCTCCCTGAACGCAGCCTCTCCACGACCTGCAGGACTCAGCAACCACACACCACAGGGAGCACGGTTCTCTCACAGAAACACATCCACACACAGGTTTGCACAGCTATTCTTGTAAGGATTCACACCGACTTCCATTAATTTGGACAACCTAACCTAAGTGTTTTTTCCTAACCCCTAACCCCAACCACAACCTTAATCTAAGCCTAACCCCATCCTTGCCATACACCATGTCACAGCACTTATTTGTGTCATAGCTGATATATTATTTGAGACTGTGTGCACTTGTCTCATCACTGTTCTCTTCTCTTTCTCACTCACATCAATCACCATCACTTGCTGGCTCAACCATCTTGACCCAGAGGCTTGAGTACTTCAATACTGGCTTGAGCTGCAAAAATAATATGATTACTGTTAGGAAATGCAGAAGCTGCTTTGATAAAAAACACAATGGACAACATGAGATTACGTGGACTAGTGTAAGTGTGAGGAACCTTCCACTGCTTTGACATAAGATGCATTCAATGCCCATGGAAGTCTTGTATTTTCACTTCACAGAAGCACATTTTTTACTCAACTATACTCGTTTAAGTTTAAAGCTCTACATGCATGCACATAAACTTGGACCTGAACTTTGACTTGAGCACTACCTATTTTCATTCCTCGATTGCTTCTATGAAACTCTTTAGTCAGGTGAGTAAAGAGGGTGCTCAAGACTGAATCCAGAAGGTTTTGTAATTGTGTAGAGTTGTGGTATTCTCCTCCAGACACAGAGTGGTTTACAGCCTGTCCCAGGAGGGTGTTGGTTTCCCTTCCACTATATTCTCCAATCCTAACCCTCATCGAGGAATTCTTTCCTGCTGTGTTTCATGTTGAATGTCTGGACATAGTGTATCTGCAGAGGATAACCAAGACAGAATCAGACAAATATCCTGGACAGGTTTCTAAATCTATACAAGTAAGCCTTACTTTAAAGAACATCAGGAGAACACTTCTGAAGAACATGAAATGTTGAACTGTAAATGTAAACCACTAAACTGCTGCTTTCAATGCATTTTCCTGCACTGATACAAATATTAACCTTACAGAAAAGGTTTTAATGACAGGTGTAAAGGGGGCCACAGACGTACCAAATTGAACATTTAGATTTAACGTCATGTAAAGAAATGCAGAACCACATTAACAGATATTGCCATCCCTCAGATTACTTCTGTCACTTGCACAGGATGATCAGACCCTCGCACGCTGTTAAAGGTGACTTTACTCAGGATCCTTGCAGGGGGCCTTGGAGGTGTTAAAAAGGTCACAGTGAGGAGTTGGCCCCTGACATGGGACATGAAGCCTTCTTTAGACTGCGTGTCTACATTACTGTGACAGTGGATGGGTTAGGAGCCAGGACTCATTTGGACTGACCCACAAACTCACACACACTCACACACATGTACAGTATGTAAGGGTGTGGTCATACACCTGTTGCATTTTAAAATAGCAAACACACCCACATCTGCATGCAATACGTTTGTGGCAACACTGGACAAGCATGGCAAGTATGTCATTCGAAACAACAATGGAGGAAAATCACATTCTCCCACTCCATTAGTCTCTGCCCTTTCCGCTGACACGGCTGAAGTGACTGGCAGCTGCGTGAGTGAGTGCGTGTGCTCCGCCTGCCACTCCATGTTCCTTTTCAGGGTGGCAGACCTGACAAATTCTTGGTCGTGGACAGAGGCATCGCTCAGTCATTTTCACCCCGCTAACCTACCACTCACTCACAAAACATGTGAATGGGCGAGCACGGCGTCTCCCTGCCCTTCGACAATCAACAGCAGTTCTAACACTCTCCATAAGTGCCTCTCCCCTGCTCGCTGACATTGTCACCGTCCATTTATTGTTTATCTGGCACTCAGAGGGCTGGGTGCTAATGTCTTACTGAGAGTGAAAGTCAGTCAAGTGGAGTGTCACCCTCTGCTGCTTTTATGAACCAGCGTGTGGCTCTTTTATAATAGAGACACTGATCTTCAGTTGGTGGAAAGTCATATATATTTAAGAAACAGTTAAGATACTCCACTTTTTTTACTTCTTATTTTACATGTTTGTAAAAACTTAATTCATGACAGAACATTTCGAGAGAGTTACACTTCTTACTGGGCTTAAGAGCTAATCGAAAACATGTTTAAATATCAAAGCATCTGTGTACAGCACATCGTGAAATAATGTCTCTAAGACCTACCAAGAACAGGATGAATGTGAACTATGTATTACCTGGTTTGGAACAGAATTCTACAAGGGATAAAATGAAACGACAAAGTTACAGGGGTGGAACTATTCATTGACAGCCCAAAAACCAAAGCTAGACAAGACAGAATATTGGTCTGGCTTTCACTCGCTGGTGTTCGCTTTCGTTACGGTAGCGTCGGGATACTCGACCGAGGGCAACCTGGTCCTGTTACTGTTGGACTAGTAAGTGTAAATAGTTTGCTTGTCATCTATATCTAGAGCGTTTGAGCTTGATGTGTGTGTCAGACTTGATGTCATTCCGTCCTCTCGTCCATCTAGATCATAAATCAAGAGATTCAAACAATGTGCTTACAATGAGCAAGAGGTTACAGAAGTTGGGTTGAAAACACAAACTATGTAAACTATAAGCAATATTGTTCTTTTCTTGTTGTTTTTTGGGGTTGACAATCTAATCATATTTCTATAAAATGCTATAACATAAGCTGCTCTACTTGGTCTGAAGACATGGTTGTTTGTATATTAGAGTTCACCGGCATCATTGGCTTGTCAACAAATACAAACGTTACCTCGGTGTGTATTTTACGGCAAGGTAACCAGCAATACCGTTTACCGACTATGGGGGGACCCGGCGAGCAAATCCTACATTGTGTTACTATAAAATGAATAATAATAATTAATAATGGCCAATTTGTAAAGCGCTTTGGGTGTCTAGAAAAAGAGCTCTAGAAATGTAATGAATAATAATAATAAAAATAATAATAATAATAAAATTGCAAAATGTGCAGTCTAGCACACACATTTTGTGGAATAATATCTGGAGACCAGTAGAACATTTTCTTACACTAGTAAGTGCAGAATATTAAAATAATCTATTATGAGCACCCCTTAGTTCTACCTTTTCACATTCATACTTCAATCATTTCTATTTGTTTCCTCAGACCCAGACTCATCAGTCTAATTCAGGCGCTGGTCCAAGAGTATATCATACACACATCAGTTCTTTCACGATGTCAAAATCTCAGCCTGCTTCCGTTTTCTCCTCAAATGAAACTGATGCTCCGCGTCGAGCTTCAGTTTCTGATTGATTGACATTCCGGTGAGGTAAATCCATCTCCAGTTTTCATGTTTGTCCTGTTGGAGTGGGACGTGTAAGCCGATCTTTCACATCACAGCCTGGTTATTTCTCTGTGACCTTATTTTACGAGAGGGCAGGAGATGCCAGTGGGCGAGGAGACTGACACATGTGGTGTACGGATGGTCAGGTGGAGAAAGGAAGCACTAATTTAGTGCCACTGGGCGTCTATTCTAGGTCTGTTGAGATTGCATTTCTCCTGCACTGTCAGATTCTCGGGAATCTGTTGTTTTATAACCACGGTTTACTGCTGGCTGCTGCTGCTGGGTCCATTCTCTCAGCTTACCTCTCTCTGGCAGACAACCACTAGGTGGGACTACACTGTGGTTTGTCATTTGACTCCTAATATTTAAATCAAATATCTTGAGCACCCTTGTTCCATTACAACCTTTATATTTTAAAGGAACATTAACGTCTTATTGACCACCAGGGGGCAGTAATTAAAACATGCAGATAAGATATACAGCCACAACATACTGTGCTGTGTCAAAGTTGTTATGGTTATAACATATAAACAAACAATAAAAGCAGGATTCTTGTTAACAGTGGAGACGTGTGGCCACTGGATGAAATGTCTCCTCAGAAGAATATGTATCTAAAATGGTTGAAGACACACATAAGACATGGATTTGACATAGTTTGCAAACAACAACCATTACATATTAGCATAATTGTGTAATACATTATTTGATTTATTTAAAAATCTCCCTGGTTTTGGGTAAAGATTTGGTGATATCAGAATATCTTACTTGCTCAGTATTCACATCATTATGTTATACAGTCTTGGAAATAAAAGTGCTAAGTATAAGGTCCTTTTTGGCTCCAGGTAGAACTTTTCTTTAAAGGTTCCACCTGGAGCCCTTTTGGAGGGTTCCACCAAGAACCCTTTTAAAACCCTTTATTCAGGGAAAGGGTTTGTCAGAAGTGAATGGTTCTAGGCAGAACCTCAGCCCTTGTAGAAGGACACTTTTGGAACCCTTATTTCTAAGAGTGTAGATGATCCTTTGTAGTAGTTACCTTCTGTGCATTTCACAAAAATTAACAATATTCTGTAAATATAATCTTGTAAGCAACACGCAAGCAAAACAACACCGCACAAACAATCTGTTCCATAGCCGGCTGATCACGTTATCACCACAAACCTGTCAAGTGCAACGCAGTCTGCTGCAGCTTTGACGAGGCCATGTATTGTTCTGCTTGTAAACCAAGCTGTGTTGTTTCAATCACTCCACGGCTGCACAGATGTGAAGTTTAAAGCCTGGAGATATTAAAATCATAGGCCTCATTAAACTCAGTTATTTATGTTCATCCGAAACCCCCCGCACCGCAACCCAGCCCCGTTAGATCAAATCTCCCTGGCGGTGCGGAGGTCGTGAATTGTCGTCTAAATAACAGCAGCTGTGAGAGCCTGTCAAGTCGGACTGACTGATATGTTGGCTAAGGATGCTCCCGGATCACAATAAAACTGTCACAGACATTTCATCATCTGCATTCCGAGCTCAGGACATTTCCACACATCTTAAATTTCCATGAGATGAGCAGCAAGATTCGCACATTCTCATCTTGCCCAGTTGCACACTGTACGTCCTCTCACACATACTTTACTTCTCTCTAAACTTTCATTGTCTCTGTTAATGAGGAGAACTCCGCTCTCTGATTTGTTCTTCCCAACATGTTCATGGCAGTGTTTGCGGTCACGATAATGGGGCAGTGACATCGGTTGTCTGTCAGAATGCTAATAAATTTGGTGCAACTATCGGCTGCATACTCCCAATGGGATCTCTGAGGATTCACCTCACTTTGATTTAGCTTCTGCCACCAACCTCAGAACCTCAACTTTAATAAATTAAATAAAATGAATGTTAAGTTTCACATGAAAAGGAAGATTATTGGGAACAGGAAAACATTTTTGTGGCTTAAGGGTTTGTTAATTTGAATTATGACAAGGTATCTACCATCTGAGAGGCTGCATTCAAGGCAGTGTGTGACGTGAGAAAAAAACCAAGTGCCAGTTCTCCAATTATCCATATGCATACATTATATCTGTTGGTATTACAAATCATAAAACACAACATTATGATGAAAGATAACAGAAGATGTTAGTGAACATCTATTAATTCAAAATATTTAGTCCATATAAAAATAACTAAAAAGTGGACCTATGTTGCACATTTTGTCAATTTTATTTGGTGTCCTGTTATTATACTGTCCTCCACAACACACATGTGGCAATAAGTCTAATAATACAACGTCTAATAACAATAAATAAAATTTAAAAAAACTCTAGACGAGGAAAGGTGAACATCACATAATGCAACCTTGGAAATTATCATTCTGGTCAATAACAGCAAATTGGAAATATAACCTAAAAAGAAATAAAATAAAAAGTGCCATTATTCAAAATAGTAAAATTAGGTGGACCACTTCAAGCATTGATTCAGTCTCCAGAAGACAAATATCACTCTGCTTCTTATAAAATACAAAAATGCAAATTCACAATGACTTAGTTCCTGAAGGTTTAAATTTCAATCTCATCCCCTGACATATGAAGATGTCAGAATATGGGTTCAAACTTCTCTGTAGTTTGATGTGTTAAACAATGCAGCATCCAGAGGCATCAAGCGACTTGAGACAAACATGTGTTCCCGTTCTCTGCCTTTGGCTTCATCATCTATATCAGACACTGTCTCATCCAGAGGCTGTAGGAAAAACTGTGACCTGACACCTGGATAAATGATGGTGATCTAACGTTTCCTCAGTCTGCCAGCCAGCACAGAGTAGACGTTGCCATTGATATGACAGTCTGCGGCCATCCTGTGTGGGCGAGGCCAGCCATGGTTTAACAGAATAATCTCCACGACAGACTCGGTTCCTTTGTTCCTCATCAAAGGATCTTTGAACGGGAAATACCCACCTCAGGTTTTTTTTTTTTTTTTACGGTCAGAGCAGAGTGAACCCTTCAGACAGAACAGACGAGTCACCCTCACCAGAGACCAGTATCCA
This sequence comes from Microchirus variegatus, assembly GCF_963457635.1. Lineage (NCBI taxonomy): Eukaryota > Metazoa > Chordata > Actinopteri > Pleuronectiformes > Soleidae > Microchirus > Microchirus variegatus. The sequence goes on from NC_139802.1 coordinate 17,611,456, forward strand.
CACTCCATTAAAAACGTCCAAATGGCCGGATGCTATTTTCACTCCAGTCTTTCTTCTTCTTTTTTTTTTGCCTTTCATGTTGCTGCATGACTCAGTTCCGTGGTTCCATTTGCATGTGTGCATGTGCGTGTCGTCCAGTTTCACCTGCACCCAAACATGGACCCATCCTTTTAACGTATGACCTGAAATCTTAGTCCCTGACCCAACAGGAAAAAAAAGACATATGGAAGGAGGCAAAAAAGATGGGAGCTAATGGAAGTTGTTTTCGTGAGAATGTTTCAAAACTCTGGCTTGAGATTTAGAGTAAAACAAAGTAATTATTGTCTGACTTTAATGAGGTCAAATTGTGATAATTGGTGAGGATGTAAAAACATTTAGACTGGGAACAAAAGATAAATTATAGTTGAAAAGTAAAATAAGAACAGTCAACTTCAGCGAGTTAATTAGTGAAAGTCTCTCTTTTCCTGCTTTCTGCGTGCACGGCTTCACCCTTCTGCTCTCCTCTCTGCACTACTTTAATCACAAAACAATCACTGTGTGGAAATCCTCGTTTTTCTCAATAATTAAAAATATGTGCACTTTGTGTCCTGAGTCTCTGGTCAATCAGCTGTAGACAGGATGCAATCAATCGATGTGTAAATGTCGACAAACACTGCGTCAAAACACTTTTTCAACAACAGAACACCTCCTCTGTGTGTGTTAATAAGAAACTAGCTCACAAGTGTAATAAATAATGGATCATAGTAAAATAAAACACCATATACATACCATTCAAGTCTGGGGTCAATTAGAAATATCCTTATTTTTTAAGGAAAAGCACTTTTTTTCAATAAATTGCATATACACTCTATTCATTGTTAATGTGGTAAACGACTATTCTAGCTGCAAACGTCTGGTTTTTAATGGAATATGTACATAGGTGTATAGAGGCCCATTTCCAGTGTTCTAATGGTACATGCTAATCGTGTTAGAAGGCTATTGGATGATTAGAAAACCCTTGAAAACCCTTGTGCAATGATGTTAGCACAGCTGAACAGTTTTGCTGTTTTTTTTTAGCAAAGCAAAGTTTATTATTTAGAATAAAAATCATTATTTCTAATTTTGAATGTCTCTCAACTATATTTTCTATTCATTTTTTAAAAATCTTTTGATGAATAAAAGTGTGACTTTTAATGGAAAACACAAAAAAATGTACTTCTCAATCGGCTGGAGTTCAACAATGGCAAATGCTGCAATTAAACCCAAAACAAATCATAAGTGAACATTCTTCACCTGTGTCCTCTGCCACGATTACCAGGTGGCGAGCATATTATTCTTTACATGTGTTATACACATTGACATACTACATACGTGTGAACATTATTCTCCTGGCGGGGCATAACAGAAGCACGCAGGGCTTCATGTCACCATGACACGCAGACTAATGCAGGAACAAGCGGGACATGGATTAAGCAAAAATCCTACATGAGATTCCATTAAGATGGAGAACCAGGCAGGTGTGCTGCTGCACCAGTGAGCTCTTTAACATGTGGACGAATGTTGTTGTACATGTGCGTGTGTGTGAGTGAGAGAGAGAGAGGGGGCACCAAGGAGATCAAGTGTAAACCTTTGTATTTTAGCTTTAGCGTCAAACAAACATGATGTCACTTTGAAGAATCAACAGAGCGTTTTCCTTTGACAAACAAAACACTGTATTCTATTACACTCACAGACTCGTGGGGGTTCCTCAGTCGACTTACAGTCGCAAATATTGGTTCATTTGGGGAAACTTTAAATGGAATCGTTGCAACGTGCTGACGTTGTTGTTGTGCCACTGTTGCACTGCGCTTTCGTGGATTTCTATTCAGTCTATTCAGTCGGTTTGTTTCTATAAGATGATAAATATCAGGAGGTTCACCCCTCTGTTAAGGAAACAGTTTGTTTTTGTGTCTGTTTGGCTATAAAACTGGCTGTTTGCTGTGTTTATCAAAGGAACCGCTTCAGTCTGATGCTGAAGATGAGACTGCTGACAGTCAACATAGACCATTAACCCTTAGTACTTAGGTGCACCCATGGACAATTGCTGTGGGAATAATACACAACTCCTTATATGGACATCCTGTGTGTGTGTGTTTATAGGTCACATATTCAGGCTTTAAATATATATTTGTTCATCTTCTTATGTGTTGTTGAGTCAAAGGTATGATCACATTTTTAGTAGTGATCTGAATAATTATGATGATGTATGTGATATAAAGTTCCAATAATTGTGCAGAATTCACAAATTAGACCGTAGTAAGTTAACTTTGAACTGTGACTTATTTCTAAATGTCACCTTTTGCTCAGGTGTGTTTATATAGTTGGTGAAAATTATATTTTTTTCATCAGATCGTCGAGGTTGTGCTGAAAAAAGGATAGAAGACATTCTTATACCCTCTATATGTTTAATCATAGTAATGGAAAAAAGCAGCTGAAATGCTCTGTGTTCTAAGGGTTAAAACCATATTTTATGTTCTATATGAAAGTAAATAAGAGGATTTGATTAAATATTTTACTCCTACTTACCTTGTTGGTCCAAAAAAGGTGGTGATGTTTGTCGTTTATGACAGCTACCATAGGATTTAATTACTGTGTTACCTGGATATCAGAGACTATTATGGTCAAGCGTGAAACATTTATTTTACTTCACATTAAAGTCAGATAGCATAAAAGATAATAATACCACCAGAACATGATCTGTTTTTCACAAAAGCTTAAAATATGCCATAGCTGTCAGAAATCCATAACAATCGTAAATTATGGCCGGACAAGACGGACCACACAAACAAAGAGGTGATGAGAGCAGCCACCTGTGGAGAGAAAGTCACCGAGGAAGGATAAAGATTTTAGAAGGGTGGATGTGAGGTTGTTGTTGCTCTAAGGGGGGGGTGGGTTCTGCATGCTTTGACCTCCTGCTCCGCTACATCTTTATTTCATGGCTGACAAAGTGAATGCCAGTGCTGTGTAAGGAATTCTGCCTCCACGTCTGATTTATGGCCCTCAGCTGCTCTCCGCCACCAGCTGGTCCTCAGATGGGCCTCAGCTTCACGAGCTGGATAACGGAGGTATGATGTGGAAAAATGATGATTGAATTGTAATAAAAGAGCGACGTTTACTCCAGTAATTGGCTTGACATTTTCAGTAAATTGGTGATGCATTAATTTTTTTAGGAATTGACATTTGGCTCATACATTACTCACAGTGCAACTTTGACCTCAAGCTGTGATGAGCAACGATTTCTCTTTTATCTAAATCCACACCACTGGATTTTCTCCCCCCCCCCCACCCAAATTTTAGGCCTCGATGACGCTGATATGCTGTACCTTATTTAAGATAATATATCTTCCCCCTTTTTTTAATCAATTGTTCTGTCCGCCACCACAACTGAATGTGTCAAATCACTTTCTCCCATTGCTCTCTGCTGCTTCTCCAACTAATGGACAATATGATGCTGAACAATGGAGTTAAAAATGAAAGAAAACAAATGAACGTGGTAGTTTTGTCAGTCTTTAGCAAATCCTCCTGAACATCTGTTTGCATTTGCCGTTGTGATGTGTAAAATGACCTTCATGTGCATGTAATCAGCTTGTGGAAGCCAGGCAAACATGTCATCAATGGAATAAGCAAAGCATAATAACATAATGTATATGCATTACATATATCTATGGCTTATTTGAATACATAGATTCTTGATAATTCTGGATTTTTTGCTTATTTTAACCATAAAAAGGCCAGAAAATGTCCTGTGAGTTAGTGTAACTTTACCCATTTTTCCAGAATAGCTTTCGATATCTGACAGTTATTTACAGTTTACTGCATGTTGAAATAATGCATCAACAATTTTAATATTTGCTTCCTGCAACAGCGCCAGTGAAATTACCGTAGAATAACCACGCGTTGGCGTTAACGTGCAACTTCTCAGCTTTCAGAAACCGTTGGAATGTTTGTGATAGCACAAACCGTCAAAGCAACCTACGAGGACTTATACAAAATAATATAAATATTAAAAAAGTTGTCTCTTGACTTCTGACCATAATTTTGTATCTATAATTTCAACAAATAATGATTATAATATTGTTTTTTGCATGCTCACATTCAGAAGTTGTGTTATGTATTATGTGTTCTGGAGGAGGGGGGAGGGGTGGTCTGGTTTAGACTCCTGAAATGCTTCCATCTAAACTTGACATACAGTATATTCTATATGAATCATCTGACAAATGTTTACTATGTGGCAGACAGTTCAGAAATCCAGTCCCCTATCGTTCATTTCTGTTCCCTCTGTCTCTAAAACTAAAGCTGCCCAATAACTAATCTTTGGAAAAAAGGATCAAAAAATACACAAGGGAGTCGTGGAGGGTGGTGGCGGGGGGCGACTCATTTAAGCTTGTTAAGAACGTCATCTGAATTCAGGCCTCATTCCCTCCATTGATCGCGGTGTTGAGAGGGAAACCAAAATGTTTGGCTTATTTTAGCCAATTAAGCTGTGAGAGCGCCAATTGTGCGTGTGCTATTGAGGATCTCTTTGCTCAAAGTGCTTATTGTCTGGCTGCTTGCAGAAGGATCAATTGTGGGCTCAGTGATTGGATTAGCCCTGTTATCAATGCTGCTCGCTAATATATTAACAAGGTAATTATAACGCTGTGGAAGAGGTTGCCCCACTGCAACAAATGCAACCCACCATCATTCTCAGATATTAAAAGCTTGAGAGAGAAAGGGGAAAGAACACACACACACACACACACACACACACACACACACACACACACACACACACACACACACACACACACACACACACACACACACACTCTTCAAACCCACTACGTAATTGTCTCTTTTCTGTCTCACACACACAAAGCGGTAGGTGTTAATCACATTACTAATGATGACACTTCACACTCCTGCTGCAGCAGAGGAGTCGGTGTTCTTGAACGTCGCCACAGCCGCACAGTAATTACTCTTACGACGTCTTCACTGTGCTGTCAACATTCCCGCAGTTCTACATTTGTTCAACATCAAATCTCGAATCTCATTGACACAAGTCGGGCAATGAATCTTGAACTTATTGCATAATGTAATGACCATTGCTGCTGACGTGTCTTTTTCAAATCCCATTGTATTCGATGTTATTTAACCTTGCAAGATATTTCTAATCTATACTTTTATACCAAACAATTACTCGATTAATCATGAAAATATTCGACAGATTAATCGATTATGAACATAATAAATTTAGTGATAAAAAAATATAATGTAGCTTGTACTTTTTCTTTTTAATTGCATAAAAATGTAAGACATTTTAAAAGATTATACACAACTCAGCATGTGATCTGTATCCTGTATGTAGCATTAATGTGTTTAAGTGATAGAAGAGCAATTAAAGATAATAAATGAGAAACATTAATGATAAGACAAATAAATACATATATAGAGAGAAAAGATAAATAATCCACTCTGAAAGCAGGTTATAGCCATGAGTTCATCTTATCAGTCTCCCGAGAGCAGGAGTGTGGGAGATCTCCATGTGTTTAGTGGTGCAAAGTATTCTCAAACACTGTCACGTTTAAAAGCACTCACTGCTGTTAACTATCTAAAGGCCCAGCGCTGCTTTGTGTAGTGGACTGGGGATGGAGGCGGCTTAACCGAACTGTTTGGTATTCCCCCCGAGGCTTTGTGCCTTTGGCGACCATATGGGAGAGCGAGCTCAGCCATATAAGTACTTAAGCAAAGTTTATATTTACCCAGGAATTTTCTCAGCTTTGCTTTACTTTAGTGGAAAAACAATAACCAGGCTGAATCCACGCCGCCATTATAAGCACTTATGCAAAGTTCATATTAGCAATGGAGATTTCAACCTTGGCAGGAATGTCCATGAGGAGGTACATAATGATTGTGCCGCCGCACAAATCTGCTTTTCTCTCGTCTTGGAGTAAACAGAGCTGAGAAGACTGGTGAAAGACGATGTGAGAAAGCCTCGGCTATAATGACCGTTTTATTTCATCCACAATGTTGTTGCTATTCCCTCTTCTTGTTTTCTTCTTCTTGCCCAGTAAACACAGCTCTTTCCAAGTTACTTCAAGTGATACTACATTAAAAAAAAAAAAAAAAATGTCCCAGTTGTCTCAGTGACAGATTCTGGAAACGCTAAAGATGATAGAAATGACAAATGAACAAATCTATTGCAATTATTATATACGGTTTACATATACACATAAAATAATGTAGGTGACAGAATTAGCAAATACACATTGATCTCCTCTGAAGAAGTTCAAATAAACTATAACAGACATGACATGACGTGGTCATTTTTATATTCTTTGGTGAGCACTTATTTCATTTATGATGCCAATCACATCAAATCGAAGCTGAACTTAGACACTGTAAAAATAAAAGAGCAGCAAATTGGAATGAATTAATTGCTCTTTGCGGTAGGTCATCAGATACTGAAAAGCAACAACAAACACGTCTAATAAATGTAATGAAGCAATTAACACTACGTTGCACATAATGCACAACACACAGCACCAAACCAGAAATACTTAACTTACAATTATGGAGTTAAAAGAGGAGAAATTATCCAGTTGTTTATATTCTATAATGTCATCGTCTTAGTCTGCTGTGTTCTCATCAACTGTAAAAGGCTAAAGTCTTGTTGCAATATCTGTAAATATACATTTTGTCGCCAGCTCCACTTGTTGACTTGAGTTACACGACCGACTTGAGTTGTTCACGTGTTTGTCTGGTTTGCAACATAGCAGAACATATGACAGCTGTTTAGGAAATATCTCTCAGCAAAGCTGTCCGCCTGGAAAGCTGAGCATCAGACCGATGCATGCTGGGAGATTAGACTGAGCCTGCCTGGCGAGATTCAATATTTACCAACGACGCTGCTGTCAACACTTCCCTGTTACTGTCAAGTCTATATGAGTGTGTGTGTGTGTGTGTGTGGAGAGGGGGAGAGAGAGTTGAAACATTGGGATTTGTCACCTTAATTTCACAGAATGTGTGACTACACTTTTGAAGTTTACAAAGAGTTTATTGTAAACAGACTGCATGCAAGTACATTATTTTAACTCAGAGTGTGGGGACAGTGACACAGGGGCTTAATTGACTACATGTGATACTTAGGTCTATACCTGTCTGTGTTTCTGTGCAGCAGGAGCACCAGATGTGGATTAAATGACATGGGTCTCAGTTCAGAAGGACGTGGTGAGTGGATATGACTGCATATTCAGTCAGTTCTAGGACTTCAGTTCTCCCTGATGGGATCAAGACATACAATATCTCAGATCAACTCAGCTAATAAAGTGCTTTCCTAGTCTAAAATGACCATTATATTCACACACTTACATTCATACAGTGCCTGAAAAAACTAAAGTGAGACTGGTGTTGCTGGCTCACAGAACACTGGCTCCAGGAAGCCATTTCAACATTTTATTGTAAACCAGTGGTAGAGGATGAATGATGGATGATGTCTCGATGATCTATGTGACATTGCTCAGGAACTTACACGCAGGAAGAAGAGCAGGAAAACGGGGGTCTCAGTTCTTCAGGGCTGGGTTTTTAGAACTAAGGGTTGTGGTTGGGAGAGGCTGACTGATGTAGTGGGTGGAGTTGTGTGATTTTACAGCCATTTTCATACAGGAAATCTACTGGGTGCAGACATGGTCAAGGATGTGCCCCCCACAGCAAGTGAATGCGGCGAACCATAGTCATTTATGTAACTCAAGGACATCACATTTCCATAAATTGTCTCAAATGTGTAATATTCTGTTGAAATGAAATGAAAACTAACAAGTTGGTTTTGAGACTTCTCATGACATCTGCTAACTTTATCGCTATAGCACCACCACAAGGTGGACCTGTTTGGCTTTAAAAAAAAAAAGTCTTGTCATTTATTAAATAAATTGCCCTGAAATTTGATACGGCTGCCCCCTCCATTCCTGGTGCCCAGGAGATGTATTCTAATGACTGTGGTGATCCCATGACCTGTCACGACTCTGGGTGCTTTCACACCTGCACTTTTCAGTCACTTAAAGTGGACTCATACAGTAGATGAAGTAAAGTGCAAATGTGCATTTGGGTTTATTGATAATTGCAGAGAAGATATAGATATATTTATAAACGGGGGACGGTGTTGGCTGAAGTGTAATGTGTATGTGCAATACGTCACAGATGGACGGAGGAGATTTCAGCCAGGTGGAAACCCAGCAGACCTCAGAGCTGAAGAAGAAGCTGAGGTGTGTGAACAAAGAAAAAAAGCATGGATGTGTGACAACAGATTGTTGTCGACTATGAACATAGGGTTGCCTTCCACCATGTTGAGAGTATTGTGCTTTTATTGCTTCACCAATCAATGGTAAATCTTTCAGTGCAAGCGATATGTTGGAGGTAAATGTTGTGTCAGCCACACTGCTGAGTTCATAGATTTCCACCAGACAAGAGTCACATGGCCAAGAGGAAAGGAATTGGGAAGGAAACCGGAGGGTTGGGTTAGGAGCTGGGGTGCCTCTGAGCAAGACGGTGTGTACAAAATTCTAATTCAACAGCCTCTACAGCATAACAACAGGTTTATCTGGAAAGTCATATTCAACATGCTGGTGACATCTTCAGCCTTTAATTTGAAAACACCTCTATCCATTTTGACCCAATATTGTAATTCCATTACCCAGATAGGATCTGTATCTGGACCACACAAATTTAGCAATACTGACTCAAATGTCCAGTTTTTGTATTTGAGCCAGTGTAATAAGATAAACCAGATTTTAAAAACCTGTCGAGTGCCTTCAAAAAAGTGACACGAATAAAGCTGAAATGACAGTGAAGGATTACCATTCACTGTCTATATGCAGCCTGTCAGTAAAGAAAAATCTATCTGAGACATTGGATAGCTTACCTCGTAGATGCTTGGGTTTGATTCTGACCTGCTACGCCTTTCTCTGTCCACATCTGCCTTTCCTACATTAAAAAATGACAAAAATGCACCTCACACTACATTGACCTCATTGGAATAAATACCTAAAAATAAAAAAAATATGATAGAATTACAAACAAATGTGAATCCTTCATTAGTTGCATAACCAATATGAATGAATATAAGGAAAACAAGACATTATAATCCACAATTTTCCTTTGATTTCACCAAAATTGCTTCTGCTTTACATCCAGTATACGCACAATATCTAGTAATCGTCAGTATATTTTGTGTTAAACGTGCCAGCTGGCAAGGAGAGCTGTATCATTGTGTTTAGACGTGATGAATAAGTGCATCTGTACCACGCAAATAACATGTCTTGTTTACAAAATCCCTTGCTTTCCCAAAAGTTTATTTATCAGGGTGGACAGCGATGCTGAATGTCAGACAAATGTTTGTTGTCTGAACCATCTGTCTGGCACTGAGCAGAGAAAGAGAACAGAGAGAGATCGAGAGAGAAAGAGAACAGAGAGCAGAGTAGAAGAGGACTAAGAGAGGTGGAGTACCCAAGAAAAGACACAGAGGAGAGACAGTGAGGGATGAGAGAAGGGAAGGGGGTAAGGGGGGGTCGAGATGTTCATGGCCAGCTCACTCTCTATTCATGGAGCTTAACCAGCCGTGAGATTAGCCCAGAATACAAAACACATATACCACCCCCAACTGCCTCCTCCTCCTCCTCTTCCTCCTCCTCCTGGGCCCTCCCCACCTCCGCCCTCTCCATCTCCACAGAACAGGTCTCCAAGGCAACAACGCGGGAGGTCAAAGGTCCATTGTGGTGTAGGGTGGGGTGAGCGGGTGTCTGAACATGGGTCCATCTGGATGAGTGACCCGACATAATCAGATTTCAATCCTACACTGCAAGTGGATCAAGAGACGGGGGCGAGAGAAAGCTTAGCTGATTAGTAAAGCATGGGTTTCCTATTGATGTGTATTTGTACGTAGTAGGTTGGTCAGGGTGATGTGTGTTTTTTTGGGAGGTAGAATGACCTAAATCATCTGTTCGCCCTTCATGATATTGACATTTATAGCCCTGAATATAATGGAAATAAAGGAGAGAAGATGAAGACGAGTAGGATGTTGGACGATGAAGAAGAGTTCTCTGCTTCATCATACCCGTTTCCACTCCAGCTTTTAATAATTAGGCGCAAGTGCTGATCAACTGGGGAGCAACCAGTATGGCTCCATTAGTAACAGCACTGATAACTTCCACTGCATATTCAACATTCAATTTGAGCATCAATTTGAACAAACTAATCCTAAACTTAAGGCTAAAAATGACAGGTTTTTGGTATTAACTTTAAACATTAAATCATATGTTTTACTTAAGTAATAATACATAGAAAGACGGTCACAGTGGAAAACCTTCAGAACCATCAGTTTCACTATAGTTTTGTAGAAAACACATCTATGATGAGTTTATAAATTGATTGACCGCTAAAATTCCTGCACAATGGGCTTGACGTGTTACCCTCCAAAGTACTTGTCAAATTTGAAACGAGTATTTGCCCATGAACATGGCTCTGCAACGCAGTGTTAATGGCGTTTTAATATGTTGCGTACACACTTTCATCAAGAGAAGATAATCTCAAGTCAACCACTATATGCACTTCACAGGCTGCTCTCATTTGCTTGGTTTTGGAAAAGCTGATTTAACTCACATCATCCAATTTGCTGACCCCCTGAGGCCATGTTTGCTCTGTGACACTCCTGACAGCTTGAATGAGCAAACGTGGAGGACAGGACAGATATTTTCACAATGTACAACTACTGGAAGAATTCATGAATATGACCTGGTGAGATTAAGTCGACACGGAACATAAAAACATTGCAGTGGCCAGGTTTCTTACATCAATTACACCAGTTTGCCAATTAACTCTGAATTGTTGGCCACGCCAAGACAACAACAGACAATTTAACACACAAAATCTCAAAGTCTCAAGTTACAAGTAGGCAGTGGCACAAGATATTTACTATAGAACAGCTAATACCCATATTAGGACATGGCAGTAAGACATGCATTCCCTCCACAAGCTGTCCCCCTACCTCAAAGGGACTAGTGCCAGCTAGTGGCGGTTGTGATATGTCCTTCTTTCCCACCTGGGAATGTTAAAAAAACATATTTGAGTGATTTGCTGATGGTCTGGCAACAAGCATAAGAATGTGGGAAACTCCTCACCGAAGAGTCCTGCCAACATTATCAACGAGCTTGCCATTTCCTGTCTTTTGGACATACCTGCAAACCTTTTAGGTGGCTGATTTCACAGCAGGCAACGGTTTGGATCCTAATAAATACATTTAATACAGTTTATTTTACTATTAGCAAAGTGTTTTCAAATCAGTTATAACATACTTCCCATGTTCTGTGTTAGCAGAAACGCATTTCTGCTTATGGATACATGTCTCATGCTTTTTAGACATGTCTGTTTGCACCTAACAAACCAGAACTTAATGCTTACAACTTCAAAAGGCTCTCATGAAATGGTTGTAAATTAAAACACAGCTATGCTTGTGTGATTTTGTCACATACAGTAAGAGCCATTTAAAAATAGAAAGTTCTTTACCGGACACAAACATACAGGACCGCCGATATACGGCTAAAAGTCACATGCAAAGCAACCGCATCTCTTCCAGCGTCTGGATTAGGAAGGAAGTGAGAGCCACACAGATGGGAATGTATAGCACGTGGGTTCAAGTAAAATAAGCTCTAATTATGCTGTAAAACATGGCCAGAGGCTTTCGAGAACAATGCGGGGTCTATGGAGGGAGATATCATGATTTAAACACTATCAGCTGTGCTCACACTGTCAGCTCATTCAACCACTGTTTGCACCCTAAATCTGGCCTCACTCTCTTTAAGTCATTGTCAGCCCAGTCTTTATCCCTCTCTGAGATAGTGAAGTGTGGGAGAGTAAATATTTACCCTTGAAAGGTGAGACATTTCACTGCCACTTGTTGGTAAACATGGGCCTCACTGTTATCAGAAGCAAACAGAATTTATTATCCAGGAAAAGTGCAACAACCAGGTATCGCTGACAAAAAGCGAAAAGGGAAGAAATAATATAGTGTGCCGCATCAGCGATTAGGTGGCGGGGGTCAAGGTGAATAGGACCACATCCCAACCTCTGATCCTCAGCATCAGAGCCCACCAAGGCTGTGTGCTCTTTGCACGGTTCTTCTCCAGATTAAAATTAACTTTTAATAAGAAATGAATGCTTTGGACTGGCATAATAATATTATGCCAGCTGTTTCTGAGGGTCTACTCTCTGTTTGGGACCCAAGGTAAATTATCTGTTGGCAACATCCCTGCTCATGAGGCCAGACCAAACCTAACCTGTCACTTTTATTATCACCAATCACGAGGATATGCATCTTTAGACAGGCAAGTAACATAATCTCACTTTAGTAACGTGAGCTCAATCATGTAGCTGAATTGAGAAAATGTCTTCATTTGGACAAATGATCCAAACTATTTTAGATGTCTTTGTAGATCTCTTTTCTTCCCCCTAAAACTCCCACCACAGACCCACGGAGTAGGCCTTTACCTGCTCAGTGGTGATTAGACCGCCTGGCCTGACCTCGCAGGGCTCCATGTGAAATCATTAGCACCCTGTAAGCAGTAATTAATAAGCCCTGTTCTACTTTATTAGGACTGTCAGCAACGAGGCACGAAGCAATTACTATGAGCATGATGCTTCTATTAATTACAACAAGTGCGGCGCATTTATGAAGACATCAAAGGTCAGACTTATTACGGAGGACATCATTTAGTGTCAACTGCATTGTCTCCTGCTTATTGTTTCCGCTCAAGATAAATTAACCCTGTCAGGACCGACTGATGAAATAGTATTTATAAAGAGACTGAAGCTAACAGGATGAATGTAGAGAAGAAGAAAAAAAAACAATACCTGACAAGATGAGAGTGAAAGGCAACATGCACTAAACATCAGAAGGATAAAAGGAAAAATAAACACAAGCATATAACTTTTTACTTTCTTTTCCTCTGTTTTTAGTTTCATAGCCAAGAAAACCATGAAAAAAAGCTCCTGAGGTTGTAAAGTTTGTCAGTGTTGGATTGAGCTACAGGTGGACAATATGAGTGTGTGTACTTTTTGAATACAAATGTTTTCACACATAGTGATACACTAAGTTTGCAGAGGCTCGTAACAAAGAGCACACAAAGAAAGAAACAAAGAGACAGTTCAACAACGCAGCAATAGGACTTTTAGATGTTCAGTTTGATCCTCTTATGTGTGTGAGGTTTGGTGTGGGTTTATTCCCCGTGTGGAGAAAAAAAAAAGTAGTTTACTTACCAATACACCATGTTTTGGGTCATTAGAATTCTCCATGGAACCTATTGATAGACAAAGAGAATATGAACACCAATAGAACAACCTCTATCTGTTTTGATGTGATCTGCTTTACCTACTGTATGTTTGGATGGGGGAGAATGAAAGATACAGCATGACAGTGCGAGTGTTTGCATTTTGAAACAATTTGATCGTGTTTTGTGGTTGCCATTAGAAGCCATTAGCCGACATTAATGCAGTCTGACCACAGCAACTACCCCTTTGTATTTTTTAGCATGGTAAAGATGCTTTGAAGTTGGGGGGTGAGTGAACTGTGTTTATTCTTCCCCATGGCTTCATCTCATGGAGCAGCATATATTGTACATTCAATCTTTAAAAAGTGCTGTGAAGATTTTCACCAGTGCTTTCTTATTTGGAATAAGGGGTCGCCACAGCGGATGATTTGCGTATTTGATTTGGCAGAGAACATGCTAAATCCATGCAGAAAGACACACTGTACCTTTAATAACACTTCATGACTATGAGGTGGTTTTCTTACAAACTTTTATTTAGGTAATAACTTAAATAAAAAAAAAAGTAATGATAGATGAGGCCCAATAATATTTTTTCACAATGTTCAAGAGATTTTGTGTTAAGCACTTTCTGGATATGTTTACACCCATAACTAAAGTCACCCTGAGGACATTTTTGAATCCGATGCCATGTTGTTCCCTCCCACAGGTCGAACGGTCTCTCAGTGAGATTTGTCCAGCCGAGTTACTTCATGGAGTCATTCACGTAGCCCTGGCTGGCGGAGCCATGTCTTCTCCTCAAAAAGACATGCTCCCATTCCAAGAAGCAAGCCAGAATTAAGAAAATTAAAGAATACTTGGACAATACAAACCCTTAAAATCTAAAACATAAACAAATAAATAAAAGTTACAAAAATGCATGAATGTAAGTCTGATTATAAACTACTCGAAAAACAAGGATAAAACATTATAAAACTAAAATCTAAAATAAAAGTTTAAAGTTTAGATAAAACACAGGTATTGGTACTAAAACTTAAGTGCAACATAAACTATAAAATAAGGATAAAACACAGTGAGAAATTACAAAGAAATACAATAAAACTCATTTAATTAGGTACATCATACAGTCAAAGATACAGAGGGTCGTGTGTTTATGGGACATTGACCTGTTGTGACCATGGAGCTGAGGTAGACACAGCCACCAGGGTCGAGGCAGAATCAGTTCAGTTCAGAGAATCAATCAATCCCTGAGCTGAGGTCAAAGGTGATGGGTCAGCAAGGCGGTCAGTAAGAAGGTGGGAAGCAGCGCTTGTTCACAGATCTCACCTTTCACAGTTACAGCTGTATTTAACTGCAGCTCCTAAAGACCGCATTAAAAGGTGATATAAGTCTTCTGCAGTCTCACATATCTGATCAGATATTTAAAGCTGTAGTAATGCATATCTAATATGTCTACTGGATCAAATAGCTGTGGGAGGACAAAGGGGTCGCTCATTGTGAGGAACTATGCGATAGTATTTTCCAGTGATAAGAAGCTGAAACATAATAAACACATACTTCCATCCCTCAGGTAACAGACAGCCAGTGACAAGCTGGTAAACATGGTCAGAGATGTACGAGGAAACTAAGAAAAGTGAAACACATACATTGTATGAATATGTATTAGCACCATTCATCCATTGTTTACCACTTTATCCTCCACATGAGGGTCGTGGATCACTGGAGCTAATCCCACCTGACACAGGGTGAAAGGCAGGATACACTCTGGACAGGTTAGTATTTGCAAAAGGACACAACAAGTTGCTATCAAGTTATTCTGTTACCATAGTGCCCAGATCGATGCCTTTTTTTCACCTCACACTATTTTAAATATTCCAAACTACTTTGGGTGAGGCAACAGGCGGCTTGTCTCGAGCAGTACTAAGTGTATTATTGTTTGGATTTAGTCCAAAAGACACAGAGGCATCAATAATAATGCATTACTGCCGGACATAGGTACATTATAGCTCTGAGCTGCAGTTGTGTATGCAGAATACAAAAATCATCAAGAGTCCTCGTTTTTTTTCCCACAGAAACGCAAGGCTTTATGGTGCATTTAATTTGTTAAAAAAGGAGATAATAATAGCCCCCATTACAATGTGCAATCTTGAAGCCAAAAACTTGTCCATTTCCATTTTAATCCATAATTTAGGTAACATTTTTATTACGATTTACCCAGAACACAGACAGGGATCAAGGTTTTTCTTGACACTGTGGAAACAGAGCAGCCTTGATGCAGGTTTATGCTCTCTAATTGATTTATTTTATCCCCTGCACCGTTTCCATTTTAAAGCCAGTTAATCCAGCTCTTTAATATTGATTTACATTCTTATTTCACCCCGTCGATCTTACTCAGTTGTAGCCATCTATTTTTAGGTATTTAATCTTAATGTCTTGTAAACTCTGCCTGTGATGTCTCCTCATTTGAGAAAGTGTTTCTTCTGCAGTTGAAAAGTCCCCAGCAAAGTATATCGTTCCCTGTTTTTCCCCCCTCAAAAAAAGCTAACATTTTGCTTCGGGCTGAAGTAAACACAGTCCTGTACGCCACGTGTACAACCATATGGACATGCATGTGCATTCATAACCTGTGTGGCGCTGGGAAAATACTGTCAACAACGACAGCAAACAGTCCATCGGGTGTTAATGTTTACATGCAGGAAGACACTGGCAGTGAGACTTGAACATGTAGACAAAGAAACAGATGGACATTAAGGTCTAATGGGCTGCTTTTGGTACGAAGACGTGTTTGTCATGCCGCCTGTTTTCACAGCTACAATGTAAAGCCCTGGCACAGATGGAGACTCCGGCAGGAAGTTACCAAAGACTATACAAAAAACCCCAATCTGAATTAGGAAATGCATATACACCAACAAATGATTGTGTATACTTACATGTCTACAGATGTGTTTATACATTAGATTTTTTTGGAAGAAATAAGTAAATGTAGGTGGTGAGGTTAGATATGAAAGTGAGGTTTAGAGGGTTGTATGAATTGTCAGTGATTACTGAATTATTCACCAAATATTTTGATCATTGATTTATTGGTTTGAGTGATGTTTTGTCTCTGATTTTCCAGCTTCTTGAATTTCCTGGTTTCTTTGCGGGTGATATAACAAATAAATCATCATCAGACATTACAACTGAATCATTTTGGTTTGTGTTCAAACTAAGACGTTTAAGAAGATCGTAATTGCATCTTTAGGAAACAATCAACAAATCAAGCTTTTTAAAAAATGTTCTGAGATTTTATGGCCCAAACAATCAACAGATTCAAAGTTTCTGTTTTTGCTTTCTGTAGAGCATGTACAAATTTAGTGAACAGGAGATCATGTGGTCACGGATTCAAAAAAGTTTGTTTTCCCATTTATACAGATGAACAAATGAGGCGTAAACACTGAGATCAAAACCATACAGTATTATAGAGAGAAACTTGGCAGCATGAGCAGGGGCTCACTGACAGTAGTGTGGACAGAAAAAAAAAACCTGAAGACAGAACCAGATCAGATCAGAGTTATATGCTAATATAGCTGGAGGCAGTCCCACATATGCTTAGGTGCTAATTGCGATTAGGGGTTAGATACAGTATATTTACCTTCTGCAGGCTGCACTAAGTCTTTCACCAGGTGGTACTACTCTCACCAAAGTTAAGGACATAATTAACTGAAATCTTTGCCAACATCAACTGTGTCTGCTTTGTGTGCCGGAGCAGCCTGGAGCTCCATCCTGCCATGCACACTGTACACAACTTGGCTGAAACTTGGATTCAAAAACACTGTAACGAGTCCTTCTGTGTCTTAAGTAAAACAACGCCTGGCAGCCTCCATTAACAGCTGACCCCGGCAAAAAGAAAGAAAGAAAAAGAAAAAACAGGCACTGGTAGGAAAACAAACTCATGCTGGATCTGTTGCTGCAGGGCACCGTGCTGCTTAAAATGGCTTCATTAACTCAGCTAATTACAAAGTTTATAAAACACAAATTTCATTATGGGTAATAATGAGTTGTTGAGATACTGACAGTCTGTAATTAATTAGGACTTAAGTAAATAAAAATAAAAGGATAATTCATCCGTTTGAGAAAATTAACATTTTAGTGAGCACTATATAAAGATACTTTAGTCAATATGATGATGACAAATGCTAATATTTGATAGTCTTTTCCAGCAAGCACGTCTAAATAATAATTACAAAAATGTTGATTTACACTTAGTACTCTGTGCTCTAATTTCATCTCTGCTTGTGATAGCTGGTTTTCCTTGAGAAACATCCCACCACCACCCTCCACCCCAGTCCCAACAATGTGGGGGCCCTATGAAGCAGCTTGGTGGTCCTTGGCTAGTGTTTGTGAAAGGGTCCCAAGCTGCCCATCACCGTGGCAAATAAGGCGCGTGACTCATTAGACCAAACATGGGATTAGCTGGTAATGATCTGGCAAATGGTTTTTGAAATTGTAATTATCTGCCCCTGTGCTGGGTCCATGGGGAGAAATGGGGAAATGGGTGGAGTGACAGAACACATGACAAGAAGAGATGGACTAAAGGATGACAGGGGGAGAACAGATTATTAATAAAAACACAAAAAACAAATGATTTTAAGATGCACTAGTCAGATCACAGTCACAGCACTCAGCTTGTGTGTGAAATATATGCTCAAAAAGTATCAATATACCTGTGTAAGAGAATACAACTTATCTCAAAGTTAAGTGCAATGTTGTGAATATAACAAAATAACACTTAGAACTTTGTATCCCAGTTTATGATATTTGCTGCCATCTGCTGGTAGCTGCATTAAAAACATGTGGCACTCCACACAAGTCCACTGGTCCTTTATTGCTGCATAACATATAACAAAAGAAACACAAATATTACATAATCGTATTGAACAATTAAGGCGCAATTGGAAGGGTGATCGACTAAAGATGATTATACAATTTTATTCAGTCTTTCAACACCACAGGTAATGCACTGTTATGAATTAATCAATGAATGAGAATGAAACACCAGGTGTGCAGGAACCACTTTCACAATGGGATAATGATTGTCTTAATAACATGAACAAATGTCTGGGGAATATGAACCAATTTTTAGGAACATATTAGGGCACAGGGGTATCATACGTTTAAGTGAATAGCTTTTCATTATTCATTCATTGTCTACAACTTTGTGCTCCACATGAGGGTTTCATGGCTTTTTATGATACTGCATAGAATTATAATTTGAACATCCAACTATTATAATTGTGCACACATAGCATGATTATGTGTGGAAGGAAAACCAAATGTGTAACTTGCATGTGTTCATCAGTTCATCAGGTTTTCCATGCACATGCACGCCTACAGCAAGTCACTTGTACTAAAATCCTCTTAGCAGATTAGCCTTCCAGAAGCAAACCCTTCAGCTGCCACAGTGAAGAATACACTGTATACTACACAAAATCTGTGTGAGATGCTCCGCTTTCACTATGTTAGGTGACAAACGGAGAGATTCAGAAGAAGAGGAAGATGAGGAAGATGAGGACGACAGTGACAGTGGCTTGAGCAAAGGCTCAGCTTTTGTTGCATTCTTCAGGAGATTTAGCGCAGGTGAGTTATCAGCATAACTGTTGTCATGTTAAGTTGAATTAATGATCGAGTTGCTGTCTTAACCATGTCAATGTAAGCAAGTATTTACGTCACATAATTTTACAGCAGCCATTTTGTCATTAAACAAATGTAAACACAAATATCTAACAAATGACATTACCAAAGATGCAGACACCTAATTAATGTGATTCATTACACCCGTGTTTATCTCCTTTATTTTAAATGGCTTCTGTTGTAAACTAATAACTAGCACAACTGAATGTAATACAGTAATTATTACTGCTATTAATTTGGCACGTATGCCTCTTCTAAATATTTTTTAATTTAATTATATTAACAGCATTACATTCTTGCTGACAAACCTAAGTCTCATACATACATTTAAACACTGGAGGAATAAAACAGACAGGAAATGGTATTTGGGGGTGTGTCGCACCTTGATGACATCATTTGTGTACGTTGTCGTCAAAATGTGCGACGTCTAATGTAGTACAGACGGAAGCTGGGACGTCAAAGTTAGCTTGTAGTCACGAATACATGTACAACGGCGACTGTATTTGCTTGTTTATTTAATTAACGCGCTGAATATGTATAATTTATTGTTACGAGTCAGGACGCCAGTGCGATACGTCTGGTTAGCCTAGCCTTCTAGCTAAGCAGCATTGCTCAACACTGTTTTGAAAGTGATGTGTTTCAATACAGGAAGATCTTGTACCAGTGGATACCAAGCAGTCGGCGCGACTACGGGAGTGTCGTTAATGTGCTTTTGTGGCAAATTACCGTTTTTTGATTAGGGTTTCTCGGAATTTGGGGCTGTCTGCGAAGCGTTCACAACATGTTGAACATTCCAACCCAGTCCTTCCCTGCGCCGAGCTCCCAGCAGCGGGTCTCATCATCCGGTCAGTCCGGGAGGAGCAAGGTAAACACTAGCAGCTAAAACAGGCTACACATGTATATTTTGCTATTGAAAATAAATTATATCTTCAACCCGATCATTTATAATTAAGTTATACAGTGTATGTTTGATGTTAAATTTGTAATTCGTGTTTACATCATCCAGTGTATAATTTTCTCTGTAGACTCAGGATGATGCCTCAGCACATCTGCAGATGAGCATAAATAATATTTCACGACTCTGCCCTTTCTTGATTAGGTGGCCTTAAAGCCTGGTCACAGTCTCATGGACTGGATCCGCTTTTCCAAGAGTGGTAAAGACCTGACTGGACTCAGGGGGCGTCTGATCGAAGTGACCGTGGAGGAGCTAAAGAAACACAACACAAGAAATGACTGCTGGACTTGCATTAGAGGTGAGTGTGCAATAACAGCAAGGTACAAAGGGGGTTTTCACTCTAGAGAAAGTTGTGAAGGAGATACTGAGTCATTCAGGTTGAGCTACTTTTACCTTACAGTGTTTGCACTGAACCCCAGTCTGCAGGATGACATGAGCTTGGAATTGATTGTAGTTTATCTCTATGTTTTCAGGTCTTGTGTACAATGTAACTCCCTACATGGACTACCACCCTGGTGGAGAAGAGGAGCTGATGAGGGCAGCTGGAATAGATGGGACTGACCTGTTTGATCAGGTATGTAATGTATACATTACAGTACACCTGGATGGTAAAAAGTTGTATTTAACTGTTTCATAGACTTGTAAACAAATGTTCTGGGGAAACCACAAAGGTTGACATATGTTGCTATGGTTACGGTATGTTTATACACAGGTCCATCGTTGGGTGAACTATGAGTCCATGCTGAAAGAGTGCCTGGTGGGTAAGATGGCAACTAAGTCCACCACAGCTATGAGAGGTACACATGTACACAGACATACATATTATATAGTAAAAAGCTGATTGGTGTTTCCCACACCTCAAAATGATGAGGTTCTCATAGGTCTTGTTTTTTATACAAAACAAAAATATTCAGTTTTAATGATTTCTTATATTATTCACATTCAGGGAGCTTGTTCTAATTTTTTCAAGATTCATTTTTTCAGTCCTAGTATGTACAGTGCAAGAACAGTGGATTACCTTTTTATTGTAGTGATGGTCTCAGTTTTTCTTCTCAGCCATCATCCCTCCACCTCCACCAATGACTGGCCTCTCACAACCAACCACATTGGCTCCTCCGCGCGACAAAGACTCCCGGCCTCGGTATAGAATATATTACACACTCATGTAAAACATGAAATACAGTGTGATACACATTTATATGTAAACTTCATACTTGCCGTTAATGTAGGTTTGACTGGTTCCAAACCGATGGGACTGTTCATCTGGTCGTTTATGCCAAGAGAAAGGTAAGGACTCCATGAGCTGAGTGAAGCTGCTGTTGAGATTCTCAGCACATTGTTGATCACATAGTATGAGTGTGTAAAGGAGACCAAATCCAACAACAGTACACAGCATTAATATATACACTAAACTAAAAAGCAGGCTTAAAGTCCCTTTGATAAACTTAATGTGTCAGGATAATTAATTTGACTTTCCAATGACAGCTTTACAGCAGAAAAAAACAACTTTATTGCTCGTAATATTACAATTATATGGTGACAGGAAATACCACCATTTTATGTGTGTGTAATTGGTCTATTATAAGCATTGCTTTCACAGATATGGATATGTCTTGGCATACAATGTTTATGCATTCTGTTTTTTTCCCCATCAGATTCCCAGCTCAGGGTGTACTACTGTTGATCTCAAGGCGGGTGTTTTACGAGTGGAAGTAATGCTTGGCAAACTGTCCTATATGATACATTTATGTGAGTACATATTTATTAAGTGAGGCACTTATTACTTAGTTCCCTGATATTTACTTTCTTTCTTCCCTAGATCTGTCTTTATTCAGTTTTAAAAAGCGCCATAGTGTCCAGTAAATAACATTAACTTGCTTGTTTGTTAGTGCTAGGATTAGCTACTGTTTTGTAGGTAGCCATTCAGGAGTGTCATTAATGTTAAACCAACTGTTTTCATTAATATTTAATTCTGTTATTCCTGTCATATAAAAACAAGTACAGTAGAAATTCTGATGTTAACAGAAGATATCCTGAGACTACTGAGTGTTGTCTTTCTGTACACATCTGCATGCATCAACCATGATTTCCATTAAGCAAAAACACACAATATTTTGATGTACACATGATATTGTTGTTGGCAAAACCCGTTTGCTGTTCATGCTCTTTCAGGTTTAGCTGATGAAGTAGAGGAAAATGTTTCTGGTAAGAAAAGAAAAGAGCTTACTATGTTAACAAAAAAGTGTGTTTAAATTCATAGACTTGTATTCTTAAACTGTTATCTCTTCAACAGTAAATACGGCTTTCTCTGTGGGAAAGATCCAGGTCAGCATTCGCAAGCAGGCTAAAGGAAAATGGACGAGCCTTGGTCAACCAATGGAATTCCACAACACATTTCTACTCAAAAAAGACAGAGGTGACATACAAATAAATCAGAGGCTTGGGTAGGCTCATCACAGTGAGAGCCGCTTCCTCTTCCATACCAATTTTTTAAAGCTTTATTTAGATAACAGGTAAAACCCATTGTATGTTTCAGCTCCTTACTATCGGGATTGTGTGCTGGTGTCCAAGACTGACGTAAACCACAACACCCATATATTCAGACTGCAACTGCCACCAGGGACCGTCATGCACGTGCCTGCTGGAAAACACGTCTACCTCAAAGCCCTCATTCAAGGTTCACTGTTCACTTCAAACGTTGAAATCTGCTCTACTGCAATTTACAGACATATTTCTGTTTCATTTCTTATGTTCACCATCATTGATAAACATGTGTTAGACAAACTAAAATAAACACCTGTCATTTTATTTCTATATCCAGACACAGAGGTAGTGAGACCCTACACTCCAGTAGATCAGGACCTGACAGCAGCCTCTCAGCTCTCCTCACAGGAATCAGATCTCTACCTCATGATAAAAATCTACTCTGATGGAGTGTTCACCAAACATCTCAACAGCCTCAACATTGGCAAGTCAAAAATAATACTCATACTTGGATACATTCTGCCTTTGAATTCGTGTGATCCATTATATATACTGTATATGAGTGTTATTATTCAAGTACTTTCTAACTCTACAGGAGACCATGTATCCACTAGTGGTCCAGAGGGCCCCTTTACTGTCCGCCCGCTCCGTGATGTCACACACCTCTACCTGTTAGCAGCAGGTACAGGATTCACACCCATGGCTCGCCTCATTCAGCTGGCCCAGGACCATGACAGCATCAGGTGGGAACTGTGTGACTTGGATCAGGAGGATCAATAGTTGTTCTAAATTACTTCTATCACTCTTAGCATTATCTCTTTATTTTATGATGTTAAATAGTGTATTTCTCTCTCTAAAACTCATGGCATGTTTGAAAAAAGTGTCTACTGTATAGTGTGCGATAGACAGACAAAGCCTTGGATTTACAAAGTCACAATTTGTTTTTTTGTGTGCTCTCAGAAAAACCAAACTTCTGTTCTTTAACCGGCGGGAGGAGGACATTCTGTGGCACTGCCAACTGGACGAGCTAGCTGCTAATAATGACAAGTATGACAACCTATTGTTTCTTCCTAAATTGGTGAAAATTGATTATGTTTATAGAATGCCAATAATTGACAAAAGCAATAAAAAACCACTGTTGTGTTTTCAGGTTTCAGGTGGAGTACGTCCTCTCTGAACCCTGTGAAAGCTGGACTGGCAGGACAGGTCGGGTTGATGAGTCCAAGTTACAGGATTTCCTCAAGAAGCCAGAGGGATCTAAATGCTATGTGTGCGTGTGTGGCCCCACTGCCTTCACAGATTTAGCAATAAGGTTTGTAAAATACACTTCACTATTCTGACTTTAAACATGCATTTATATAGCCTCCAGTTAAACCTAACTGTCGTCTGCATGTGTTGAGATGGATTGAGGAAACCCACACACACGCAAACTCCATGCAGAAAGGCCATTGTTCCAACCGCTTAAGTGCTAACCAGTAAACCAACCATGTGGCTCCATACTCTTATAGATTTTTTAAAATGCATCACTGAAAACAAAACTTGTTGGAAGTTTATCAGCTTTTGGTTTCCTTTGTGTTAATCTCTCAGGTTGTTGAAGCAACAGGGCATCAGTGACGGGGAACTCCACACCTTCTGTGGCTGACATGCTCTGGTCTCCAGCCAACTTCACTCTGCACCAAGTTTTGAATTTATTTATGGACTTAAGTGAACTTGTATTTCTATGCACCATAGATCTGCCGATGCTGACAACAGAGGACAAACAGCACAGCCCAGGTTTCTTTGTTGGGTTGTTTGTCAGATTCTACTGATTTTAAACAGTTTTGGCTAGTGTCTATCACAAAGTCAACAGATTTCATTTCAGCAAATGTCAGTATAGAAATCAAATAAAAGCAGTTACATATACGGAGACAATGAGATTGTGTAAAGTGATGTATATGCAATATAAGGTCGGTGTGCAGCATCAGATAACTGTGGCAGATAATTATGGCTCTTAACGTTTCTTTTGCATAAATGCATTTGTAAACACTTCAGTGCAATAAATATATGGGTGAATTTTTTTGACAGATCCACATATGCTAGTTTCCTGTTCATTAAATTTCATTTTAATTGTGACCTTCTTTGGCTTCCTTTTAGTTCTTTAAAGAAGCTATATGTGTATATTTGCTCTTGCTACACAGTAAACAGCATTAACAGCAGTTTTCTTTCCAGATTGCTGTGAACATTCTAAACATTCTTATTCCAGAAACAACTAAGTTTGATACCGATTACTAACATAATTGCTGTTTCTCACCTGAACAGTGTCAGAACTGGATGAAAGGAAAACAACTTTAAGGACTCTGGTATTGTCAGTGAATGTCAGAGTCTGTGAATCAAAGCCTAAGTTTCCTCTTATAATTAATCCTGATAATTAGACTGATTCATTTCTTTTTTTAACCAAGCGCAGATACATTAACATTTACTGAGAAATATACAAATTTCCCAAATGTATACAAAAATATGTAACATTCGAGAATGTGTCAATTTTCAATAAATGTTCATGTTCCATATTAAACCTTATATAAAAAAATCCTACTGTAAATACTTTGCAGAAGATTTAAACAGGACTCGCGTCATTCCAGTGAACACAAAGCTCATAGTTAGACAAGGATGTTTAAAAAAAATATATATTTATTTTTCACTACACCTGAAATAAGTTACAATAATTTAAATTGAAATAGATCGTAGTGACTAAATATGGCCACATCAAATGTGCAATGACATTTTCTTCTTTACAGAGCCACATCTTTGAATGTTCCTGTAGCTTTTTTTCCATGTAGACATGAAATATTGATCTGGGAAAACAAACATCTCCCTCACACTCCTGCAGTGCTCATCAATGGGAGTCCATTCTACTCAACTTCTACTGAACCTGGACTAATGCTAGAATATTAATTATTGCTTTTGTTGTTTACTTCAGTACCGTGATAGTTATGAACGACTTCTAGGAGTAGGATCTTGTGGGTGCAGTGAGCGAGGCGAGTTGACCTGGAGCAGGGAAGACCACTCCCTGCCTCTGGAGGTGTTTGATGATGTCCAGGATGGAGTCCAGCTCCACGCGAAACACCTCTATCTCTCTGCTCTTCTCCTGAGCCACGTGCTTCCAGTGCTCCACCTCCGACTGATGACTGGCCTCCACCCTCGGCCATGAGCCACCAATGATCTGCAATGGACAGGAAGACGTACTATATTTGTGGTTCTGCACTCATTTCCGGATCAGCCTTTGTTCTCATTGAATTCTTAGAAACACTTTGAGGGCGGGTTCACCTCTGGAATGGCATTATAACATGAGAATAGACCCACTACCCACCCATTTTGGTGGTTCTGTTGTGAAATGTTTAATCCATGTAGCAACAAGGCAGCACTGCATTGCTACAGGTTTCTTTTGAAAATGTAAAAAAGAAAAAGAAGAAAAAAAATCAGGAAAGGTTCATTCACCAGCTGTTGCTCATGGTGATGTTCAATACATGGATCTTAGCAGTGTGTGTTTGTTCATGTGTAAAGCACAGAAAGTGCCCTGCAAGACATGCGACCTTTACTGAGGAACATGCCCACATCCAGTGAAGCACACAAAGCTACAGAAAATATGTCTTCATGTTCCAATCTTTAAACCGAAGCCGTGTGGACAATGGAGGCTGAACAGAAAAGAGACTGGCTGGTCCACTGAGGATTTCTCTATGCAGCACCAGCTTGTCCTGCCCTCGGGGCTCTCGCCTGGCAACAAAGCTGAGGATAATTTATTAGGAGAGAAGTTTCATTATTTATATAATTTTAATTTTTGAAATGATTTCTTTACCATTAACCTACTGCTGCAGGTGGTTGTACCTTCTATATTTAAACATCATCATGTTAATGGAAGAACAATATGTGGCAGCACCACTTTGTGTTCTATTTTACAAACAAGAACATCAGTTGTCAGGACAGGGAAACTATGTTACACGTCAGTAAGTTCCTGTAGTTGGAAAAGTCCTGTGTGACAACAAATTGCACTAAAAGTGCTACAAACATTATTGTTATAAGCTTTTTGTAAAAACTCACATCTTGATCATTTTACCTGCTTCAGCTCCGTCTGTCTGTGTTGGTGCCTGAGCTCTAAGTTGACAATCTTCCTCTCCAGGTTACACAGGAGCTTCACCTCTGAGCTCTGAGCGTCTTTAGCTTCTTTCAGCTCCATAAGCAATTTGGTCAGCTATAAACATAGAGGAATCAGTGACTGGCAAAAACCACAATAATAATCAGTATTAATCTTGGTTGAATGAAGAAGGTTAAATATGTATGTCAACAAAATACTTATTTTGTTGACATAAAGGCAGAAAGGCCCAGCTACATATTTGAGCTCTGCAGATGAAATGATAAAAACAAAACAACACAAAGATAAAAAAGCAAATGAGCTTTGTGTCAGGTCAGGTTTTCCTACAGGTTGTGGTTACAGTTCAAGGGAGTTCAAGTGTACTTTTTATTTTTGCATCAAAGTGAAATAGACCTATTTGTATCCAAACAGCATTTATAATATACAATAATACATCAGTAAAATAAAGGAAGATTTTTTTTGACAAAAGTCTTTACGTGCACATTAAGAATGTTAAGTGTCTCTTGTTGCTGTCTATTTGGATTCTAAATCAAATGAATGCAAAGAAGGTTACTTGAGGAACTTTTATTTTATTGCTTCATTTCAGATCAAGAGAAGTGCAACAAGCCTGAGGTAACACTAAATCTACTTCCGAAATGTTAATGCGACAGCATTTGTATCCTTTATCCTTCATTTATTTATTTCACTTCATGACTTAGTGATTGATCTACATTCTTTTTTCCCAAAGTGACTTTGTATTCCTTTTTTTTTTGTATATGCCACACAACTGTTTTTAAAAGTGCGACACCAAATGACAAGTAAATGCCAAAACCCATGTTTCCATCCCTCCCATGAATGTGTTAGCTGAAGGAGGCCATGGAGCTTTTCTAACACATATTTGTACAAATGGTTTCGACAGCAGCGTTAATGTTTAATGTTATGGGGCTTTTCCTTTTGTTCATCTATAAAATAAAGGTTATTTTAAGGTGACAGTGTAAACGGCTTTCGGGTTAGGGTTAGGTGTGCTTTCTGTGTGTGTGTGCGCTAACCTGCTTCTGCAGGACATTCTCTCGAGTCCTGGACACTGCCAGAGCATCTTTAGTTCCGTGCAGCTCTTTCAGTTGCTCTTGCAGATGTTTCAGCTGTATCTGGGGGTAAACGACAGGTTTCCATCATTATAAACATCATAAGAACGTTCTGACAACATGAAGCTGGTGGGTTAATGATCCTGTACCTCCTGAGTGTTGATCTTATTGGCCTGTTCTGCAACCACTGAGGACGAGTGTTCCAGGGCATGAGTGGCCCGCAGCTGGTCCAGTACTCTTAGATGTTCTGCTTTCAGAGAGGACAGCTGCTCTGCTGACTGCTCCTGGAGCCTAGAAGATGTTTTAGCCATGTTACAGTCCATTCTCTCCACACATGTTGATGGGTTCATAAAGATGCACATACCTGTACAGCTCTTCCCTGGCTTGAGCAGCATCAGCCTTTAACGCCTCCCTCTCCTTCTCCCACTGCTGTTCGCCCACCTCCAGACGCTGGGTAAGAGCAGTGTTCTCCTGCAGAACCTCTGAGACGTGACTCCCTGTCAAAGATATGCAAGTAAAAGAAAGTTCAGCAGAGTCAGAGTTAGGATTGTTTCATTCAGCTACTCTCTGCAATACCACAAACTCCATTAAAAATGTCAGCCTTTTGATATGGATATAACTGTGATATGACATTTTGATATGATCAAATGCCTAATGCAATACACATTAAAGTATCCAGGCAAGCATGCACATGAAGGTCAACAAAAACAAATGTCCACATTCTTACCTTCATATTCCGTTGGCTGGTAGGTCTTCTCATATTGAGCAGCAGGAAATGTTTCTTCCACTCCACATGTATGTGCCGCAGTAACAGAGACGAGTGTCTTGGTTGGGCCAGGCTGTCGTTTGGTCTGTGGGACCTGGGTCTCTGCTCGTGGGTTGGGGACAGACAACATGCTCCTCCTCTCCCTCTGCAGTCTCTCCACAGTGCGGTTCAGATCCTGAATGGTTCGTGTTTTGGAAGAAAGCTCCTGGTTTAATCGCTCTATCCGAACCCCGAAGGCTTCCTCAGCTTGGCGCTGGTGTCGACCTGGACTTTGATGGGCCTACAGGGTGGAAGGGGTTTAGGATTTCAGGATATTTAGCTATTTAACACAGAACTTTGCACCATCAACCTCACTGTGATGCCGACTGCAGTAACAGTGAGGCTAAATCTTAGACCTTGGTAGATCCTATACTCACCCTGCTTTTGAGTTGCTGCTGAAGAGACTTAATCTGCTCATTGAGGGATTTCTCTTTCATCTCATGGCTTTCTTTCACCTGCCGTAGCTCCGTCTCCAAAGTTTGAACCCCAGATATGCATGGCTGACCCTCGACTACTGAGCTTGAAACTTCAATCTGTTTCTGTTGCAGATTCTGCTCCAACTCTGAAATCTGCTGCTCGTAGCGCATCTGAAACGAGAGAGCATGTTTCCCGCTAGCTTTAGACATTTCTGCTTCAGTTTCACAAAGCCCTTTTCAGATCATGTTTTTGATGGCTAACACATTGCTATTCTGAAATCTTAAAACAAAATCTAATAACCTAAAAACTTCTGTAATTGCACAAATTAGCATTACATAATATGTAATGCTAATTTGTGCAATTACAGATAGTAGTGGTGGTTTTTAATCCAGAATATGCAGTACATCCAAGGCACCCTGAAATCTAGTCAAATCTCAATTTTATTCAATGTGAAAACGTTATTTTCAAAAGTAAAACAAATAAATAAATTGCTAATTTACAAATAGAAATGGTCACCTTTATTTAGTACTTTGTAAAATGTACACATTAACTTTTTGTTGGACAAGTCTCTTGTCACTATTGGAACCTGAGCAGCCTTTGTACTCTCCAAGTGCTTTCTCCAGTTCTACGGTGTAATTCTCAGAAGTTTGATAAATGCAGTTCCTAGTGAGGAGCAGGTTTATGTAGATGTACATCTGGCAACATAAATCAATTATTTAGATCAGTTATAGACAAAATGTTGCATTGTATTCGGTTGTACCTTGACACTGTGGAACTGTTGTTCCATGGTCCTGAGGCTGCGTTTGGCCTCCTCATCGTGGCTCTCAAGCTCTGCTTCCAGATGCTGAATCCTGTCCTCCAGCAGAGCAGACACCTTTTTGTTCCGAGTTGTCTTGTCAGCGTCCCCGTCCTCCTCATATCCAGCACTGGCTGCAGCGTACATAAGAGCAGGTAGGGAGTTTGGGTTTCGATGTCTAAGTATCTGTTCCAGCTCCTTCACCTGGTAAAAAAGAGGACGACTGTTGAGAAATGGAGAGAAATAAACTTGTGGGAGGAGAGATTAGTCATTTCGGTTGTAAGATAAACCTGTCGCTGCAGGTCTTGCATCTTCTTCACATCGACAGATTTCTCTCTTGTCTTCCTCTGGTGCTCACTGCTTCTTTTGCCCACTTCCATTTTCAGTTTTTCTACCTGAGACAAAGATAACCTATTATCTGTTACCTGTAAGCAATTTGTGATCAGGCATAAGCAAGTTCACAAATCGTTACATATGATCGATAACATGACTTTAAAGTGTATTAGTTTCATCCATTTCATGCTAATGCCGTTTTATACCAACACTGTCACAGAAACTCAAGGGTATTTTTTTCATCTGTGGCAGAAATTTAACAGCTTTTTAAAGAAAGCCTTATTTTTTTTTCCCTTGATTTATTTCTCATTTAAGTTTCTGTTGCACTGTTTTATACTGCTAATGTTTCAAATTTTAAGGGTCTTTTATTTTATAAACTGTGGCAGCACTTTTACAGCTACTTAATTAAAATAGCTGCAAAAGCTACATCCATTAAAATTATGTAATTGATGTTTTCTTCCAGGATACTGACTGTCAAACTAGGCAATAAAAGTGTTTCTCCAGCTTTTATGTACATCAAACAAGTTGTACTTATTTTGAAAAAACTGGTATCTGGTATTCTAATTTCATTCACCTTCAGTTTTATCTTTTACAAAAATAACATCAAATCAGAGCCTCACCTGCTGTTTGAGCTGTTCTATCTCTGCTGCAGCAGTTTTGAGTCTACTCGCATCTCTGTCCAGCAGCTCCTGGTTCTCAGCAAACCACTGTAGCTTCTTCTTCAGGGCCAGCACGTCCTCTCTGTGCTTGTCTTCCAATACATGCATCTCAGAAGTCTTATCAGCTGACACATTGAAAAGGGATGTGTTAATAAATTATACACATTGTGAGCTTTTTTTCCCCCAGTTGGCGCAAGTTTGAACTGATATTTTTATCGATTATTCTGCTTTTAGCTCCCAGTGAATTGAATTGAATGGATTCGAGTTTTACAGTATTTCTGAGTCATTCAGTCTTAATCAGTATCCAGTTTTACCTGAGGTGGACATGACTTGAGCTTTAGCCAGGTCTCTCTCTTTCTTCAACAGCTGTAGGTCTGTATCCAGAGCCTGCTTTTCCTGCCTCAGTCTGTGAATGTCCTCAGACAGCTTAGCCTCATTCCTCTGGACACAGACACATGCTTTTTATGGTAAATGAGGAGGGTGAAACACATGCTCCTTCTCAGCGGTTGTGGTCCTTACCTGAAATGTCTTTATTTCAGCCAGCAGGTCTGTTATGCGTCGAGCGTGATCCATTAAACAGACGTTTTCTGCGGGTATTGAGGCTTTACTCATCTGTTCCCTGGTACCAAAGATAGTTTAAATATGAAGTCTAATTTGTAATTACTGATACTCAAAACTGAAAAAAAATTAAATGAAGATTAGTTGACAGACAGTTATGGTCTCTTCAATCTGAAGTACACAAATCTACATAAAGAAGTGATACTCAATTAATAATAATCAGCTGATAGCAAACAATTTGCTTGACTGATAAATATGCCTCAATTGTATCACTGTAAACTGTCCAGGAACATCTGTAATGTTAGACAAAACAACACTGAACCTACCTCATGATGCTCAGTTCACTCAGCAGCCTGGAGTTTTCATTAAACATGGCCTCCTCACTGGCTTTAGTCTTTGCCTGCAGACCTTTCATCTGCACGTACAGTTTCTCATTTTCCTGTAAAATAACTGGTTTTATTCTTGTATTATATATATATATATATATATATATATATATATATATATATATATATATATATATATATATATATATATATATATATATATATCAGAAATATGAGGGTGACATGTTTTAATGTTTAAGCTGGGCATACAAAAAAGGGAAATCCATATGCAAAACTAGACTAGAAGTCTAAGAACAGTCAATATAAGAAGGCCCCGTCACACACACCTGCTGGTAACCCTTTATGAGTGTCTCCTGCTCTTTCATTTCATTCTCCATCCGTCTGAGCATTGCCTCTGTCGCAGAGTCTGTGGCCTCGGCCAGTCTCTTCCTCTGACTGGCTTCTTCTGCACTTCGTAGCTGATGAGAGGGGGAAACCCACATTGCATACACAACACAATAATAAACTGTTACTACGTGGAAAATCCAACCCTTTATTTTATCTGAAGTACTGATCATTTACAAATCTGAGACAGCATATTTCATCTGCATACATTACAGCTAAACAGCACAAATAAGGTCTACATTACTCTTGTGTGTAAATGCTAAATCTAAACAAATATTACATTCAAACCAGCTTCAAATCGGTTTACACATTTTTGATTAAGCCTAGTATCAGCTCCACACCACTCTTACTGCGTTCCTAAATATAGCAATGTTTTGTTTTGTAAGGCATTATGATTTCAGTACCTTGCTTTGCAGTACATAGTTCTGCTGTCTGAGTGAGTGGAGCTCCTCGGCTGCTTCTTTCATCTCCTGCAGCTCCCCCTCTCTCTGAGCAAGCTGGACTCTCAGCTCATCCACCAGAGAGCTGTATTCATCCCTCTGCAAGTTAGACATTGACACCAATATCACCTGAATGATGATGACTCATACCTCAAATAAAGGTGTTAACAACAACCTGCCTAAGGAGAAAGGCAGTATACATCATACCCCAAACTGTGACTGTGGCTAAAACCTTGGCAATAGCACCTACACAACCATGGGTCTATTCCTCCTCACATTAGTCCATGTAAACTTTTACGACAATGATATTAGGGACTGATTAATGTCTCTCTCATGACAAACAGAAACAATGTTCATCCTGTAATATCTGTATAGATCACCCAGTGACTTCACATCCTAAAAACTGAGACCTTTAGGCTTGATGATTCTGGTGCTGCACATAAAATTATATGTATAGTCATTAACATAAGACCCTTTGGCAATGGCAAAGCTTTTCATTAAAAAGTTTGTTTGAGGTTTTTTTCTTACTCTGAACTTTGGAGGATGATGTATCTCCCTGGTTTCCTGTGGACCAGTGGTGTCCATCTGTTGTTGGAGGACAGTCACTAAGGAGTGAACGGATGACACAAGCTCACTGCTCACTTTCACACTTGGCTCTGCAAATCAAGCAAATACAGAAACAAACATGACACACTGATTCCACACCATGTCCCAGCAATTATGAAGATACACAAGCATTCACAAATCAAAACCAATTAAAGCTGCAAAGAGAATGTGTGGGCCCTCGCAGCTGCCGTGCTGCCAGCAGGTGGCACTATGCCCTTGACTTCGTTTTCATGTGTCATTCGTCGTGTTCAGACGAATTTGTTAATTCACTAAACGCACAAATCGCCAAGATGGACATTAAATTCGAAATTACCGTTTTCACAAACGTTTAGGATTAAAAAATCTGCTCGTTGCAGAATAAAAGTAAAATAAAAAATTCCTCAAAGAACAATTGGTCCATGCACCACTGTGAGTGCTTAGGCACTGAATATCAGATGAAACTGATAAGAGATTGGTATCGGGAAACTCATGAGACAATACAAATGCAATCTTTATGTTAACTGTGAAGTTCAAGTCTGAAAACACCTATTTAGAAGTTTGTCTAAAATTATCCTTGTGTTTTCACACCTGGGTATTTGGTGTGTGCGTGTCACTAATAACCTGTGCTGTCGTCTTTTTCTTGGCTCTTTGTTGGTTTGGCTCTTCGTGGATGTTGCAGAGATGAGGTTTTGGCTGCAGCTGTAACTCTACTGATCCCTGATGAACTGGAGGTCACTGCTGTTCTCTTCCCCACTTCCCTGCCTCTCACAGGAGCCACAGTGGGTTTCTTCAACAAGGATGTAGAAGGATGAGAAGTAGTAGTGCTCCGGGTGGCCTGTGAAAAACGCAAATAAAGTGACACACTGCTGTATAAGACAAATGATTTGACAGGAACACGAGAAACCCGTTGTCTGATTAAAAAGGTATCCTCTTCCAAAAAAAATGTCTTTACATTTTTAATTTATTTATGAGGAACAACAAATCAAAACACTGCTGACATGTTCTCACCGGTTGCTTCTTAACTTTTCCAGCCTGAGGGGAACTGAAAGAAAAAGTCTTGTTGTGATCCTCCATCAGCCTCTCTACTTCGTCTCTGATGCTCCATATCAGCTCATTTGGTTGGTCATTTGGTTGGGGACTGGAAGGACGGGAAGTCAATTCCTTAGCTCCCTTTACCTTCACGTCTTCCCTCCCCACTTCCTTATGTTGTGACTCGGCACACGTCACATCTGGGAAAGAATGTTCCAATGAGTTGAGTGTTTTTTCTTGGTTTGGTTCTAAACCACTGTGAACAGAAAACGTAAAGAAAGAAGAAATCATTTAGAGCATTATGTGTTACTGTTTCTCACTTGCTAAATTCAGGTTTTGACTTGGAAGAATTTTCTCTATTTGCACATTTGGTTATTGATGTGAGAGTCACTGATCAGGGTTTCTGCAGCTTTCAACAAAAATAAATTGAAGACCCTTTAAAGCCTATAATGAAGGCACATATCAAACAGGACGGCAGTGCAGAACACCAATACAAAGTCCGAAAACACAATCCACAGTTACTTGCATACAAGAGGTCTACAGATTTAGAACTTTAAAGAGCTACAATCTTGACCAATGAAATCAGAACTGCTTCATTCCCAATAATGATGCCGTATGATATCATAATTTTGGACAATTCCCAGATTTCTTTTTAAGATTACTAACCTGACAGGCTGAAGGGTAAATCCTCTTATATGCTCCTCGATTCGGATGGGCTTCATCAGCTCCTCTGCAGTGGGCAGGTCTATATACAAAGTTTCAAAATTCTCATTACAAAGTACTTAACAATATAAACAATAAACATTTTTTTTAATAATTATATATATATATATATATATATATATATATATATATATATATTCATTAATTATCATGAACTAATCTGAACAAATCACTACAGAATTTACTAAGCATCATGGCTTGTGTAGGATACACTTGTTGTGCCTTCAACATTTGAAAACAAGAAAGCTATAAGGGAATTGTAGAAGCAAACTGCAGACAGATAGAAAGAAAGACAAGGACTACTGTTTAGAGAAAGGCAGTGTCTCACCTGACTCATTGGTAGAAGCAGGCAGAAGAGACTGTCTGGCAAGTTGAGGAGGGGAGGATGGAGACACAGATCTGTGAAGCCTCCCTCTCCCTTCCAGAGATGACGAACGCTGACTGTGTTTATAGTCATCCGAATCCTCCACAACATGGATCTGTCTGTAGGCCTCCTGAAGAGCGTCCATCTCTGAGCCTCCACTCTTCACATATGAATTACCTGCACAGATAACAAATATAGTGTATTCTATCAGAAAAACACAAAAGACAAATCGGCAATAGCAGTGAAAACTGAAATAAATGTGTCGGGATGAGAAACAAGCAGACACTCAGGGACTCAAAGCACTGATTATTTTGAATGTCATGTCAAAAAAACAGAGCTACATTACTGAGCCAAATTCAGTCACTGATTCAGTCAAAAGGTTTCTTGTTGGTGGGGAAACAAAAATCATATATTCATACATAAAGGCTATTAAAGGCCAAAAAGCTTTATTTTATTAATTGATTGGTTTATTTGAGATGAGGAGGGATCTCTTCTTCCCGCCACAATTTGTTCCAACTTTTGTCTTGCTATTCAATACATAATAATGTACAATACAGTTGGGTACAAAATGATTTTGTTGAGTGTAACAACATTTAATCCAGCTTCTTCAACTTGACTGTGTGTTTGTGTTATGAACCTTTGTCCAGCGATCCTGCTGTGTCCTTTCTTCTGTCGTCTCCACCAGTGTCATCCAACGAATCAAACAGAGAAACTGAGGGAAACGGTAAGTTAGAGTGACAAACATTACTATCCTGCTTGTTATACATCTATTCAAGCTGCAGTAGTTAGAATCTGTGTTGAATAGTGACATATTATATAATATTAGGCTGTTGGCTCTTACCTTTGGCTATTATAGAGGACATCTTAGGCTTCTGGAAAAAAAACATGACATGACATAAAGTGATATTTCAAATCAAACAAATATTAAGGCCGGTGCATATCATCATGATGATTACTATTTCAGGAATCTTGTTTTCAGCATCAACTGTTGTTTTGAAACAATCCTGTCATCATAGGCACGTTACAACCTTAAAAAGGATAAACTCCTGCCATAATAAGCTACACACACACAAACGACAGCCATTTTGGCCGAGTTCCTCAGCATCTTAAACAATGTGGATTTTATCCATCTCTCAAACCGATAAAGTTCACCTTGACACACATACAGTAGTTCCTGCCATTTAGTGTCATGTTATTCCTCATCATAGTACCAAGGCATTATTTATGCTATATTATGCTAGGAACACAAATGCGTTATATGGAAACAATGCCAATCAATAATGTATTTGTATAGTTTTATCATAGATTACGAACCCCCTGCTCAGGAGGCTCTTTCTCATGCTCTTCATCCTCAAAATCCTCACTATAGTGTGGAGAGCCTATGCAACAACATACAGGGGGAAAAAGACATTAAAGTGCACATAGACAGTGAGTGATAAAATAACAAAGACGTTTGGCAGGGATAAACTCTCTTACCTGGAGAGGTGGTCTCTGTGACTCGTGCCTTTCTTAGACCATCATCATTCTGCTCCACTGCTTCATCAGCTTTCCTGGAGGGAAGATATCCATCCTCATTAATTACATTGACAACCCTGGGCCTCAAGGACAGAGATGCAACAAAGTCACTGCATCAGATGCACCATGAGCAAGCATGTGTTCTTTAAGTATGCTAGTGCTGTGTGCAGTATTTCCTTTTGGCACAGGACCTGGTGAACTTGTAAAAAGTAAAAGTTTGACTCTATGGCAGGGTTGAGAGGTGATGAATGGGGGAGAGAAAAAGCTTGAATGTGGACGTTGCAGTAGTGTGGTGTGCACCACAGACCAGTGGTTTCTCATGTGATGTCAACATTCAGAGCAAACGTTAA
Source organism: Microchirus variegatus (assembly GCF_963457635.1). Taxonomy (NCBI): domain Eukaryota; kingdom Metazoa; phylum Chordata; class Actinopteri; order Pleuronectiformes; family Soleidae; genus Microchirus; species Microchirus variegatus. The sequence continues at coordinate 17,648,370 of NC_139802.1, forward strand.
AGGCAGCACTGCTTTATGTTGGTGAAGTCCTAAGAATAGTGCAGATACACGACAAATATGGCCTGGCTTGTGTTTAATAGAAGGTCTTTTTGCTTTATCTTCCCTACGTAAGGGTGAAAAAGACAAGGCAGTCATATCATACATCATGATGTCTGTCTAAAGAGTAAAAAATGTCAAATAGGTGGGGAAATCAGTTGAGAGCACCAATATTTTCAAAGTTAAACCCTGGCACCAGCTTATCGATAATCAGGTCTCATGAGTCAGGATGATGATGTATCGCTATTTTGTCCCACTCCTCTCCTGAGTATTTTGTCTCCGCTTAGTGGGTGTAATGGCATACCTGAGATTGGGTCCAAAGGTAGAACTAGTTGAGTCCATTTCTTTGTTCAGTTTGGAGTAATCTATAGTTGATGAGGCTCCAGCTTCCAGTTGGGCAAAAAACCCAGCTTTCGCTTCTTCTTCTTCCAGAGTGTCCAAGCCCATATTGATCATGTTCACAGCTGGGACATTCACAGAGTCTGCACACACACGAGAGCACACATAATGTTTTCTTGACCTCAAAATCTGACAATGAGTGTGTGTGTTACAAAAGTGCAACATATTATGTGCAATATTCCTGGCAATTTTACACTAAGTATTAAGTTCATGCTGTAGATATTTCGATTATGTAACGTCTACTTTATAGTGTTAAAATTAGGGATGCACCGATTAATCGGCCAGTGATCGGAATAGGCCGATTTTCACGTGATCGGCCGGTCAGTCAAAATATTCCGATTTTAATAAGCCGATCAAAATGCACCCGCATCGCGCAGCATCAGCAACGCACATGTAGTAGAGTGTAGGGCTGGGCGGTATACCGGTTCACACCGAATAGTTTTTTTTCGGTTATAATATACCGCCATGCCGGTGTATTTGATTACACAACATCCGCGCGGCTGCGGTTGCTGTCTGCTTAGCGAGTGAGCGCTCTGCATGTAAACGTTTCATTAATGTTTATATATTTGTTTCAATCACTGAACGAAGCCTGTCATATTTGGGACAAGTGTCAGAAATCACTTGCAGAAAACTTTTGATCAGCAATCAGCATTTGTTTGTTTGTCATTTAAACCTGTGTGCGCAGAGAGCAAGGCACGGTGCGGGAGAGAGAGAGCGGGAGAGAGAGAGCGAGAGAGCGAGCGAGAGATCTGCGCTCTTGGTCATTAGTTAATTTACTTATTTGTGTGTAGGTAATATGTTATGAAATATGTCTAAACTGAAATAAACTACACATACAGGTAGTGATTCGTTTTTGTATTTTTAGTTGGATATTGGATGTGAACTGATTGTATTTCTATGTTAAAATGTTCTATTAAAGATTATGCAAAAATATATATATCTCTGTATGCTTTAAAGTGGTTTAAAAAATTGAAATCGAAATCGGCTAAAATCGGTATCGGCAGGTCAAACTTCTTGAAAAATCGTAATCGGCCCCAAAAATGGCAATCTGTGCATCCCTAGTTAAAATGAATGTTTATTATTCACTATCTTAACCTTGTCTTTGCTACTGTAACAATGTAAATTTCCCCATTGTGGGAGTAAAAAGATTGTTAAAAAATTGTCTTTTGTTACTAGAATAGAGTAGAATAGAACAGAATAGAATAAGTTTTTTTAAAAAGTGGCTGCCCGTGTTTTCAGACTCCACTTGCTCATGATGAAGTATGCTGATAAGCTGCCCTGACTAGAAGCACAATTTTTAAGATATTTTTAGGAGCATTACCATGGCAGGAGGCCACAGCGTCAGAAGTGCCTGGCCAGCTCTACCAGGCGAGCTATCCAGCACCCAAAAAACACATTTATCAGTAATGTGAGCTCACCCTCTGCATCTGTGTTGTCTCTACTGAGAACAAATAATTCCAAATCTTCTTTCCTCAAACCACTGTCTCCTGAATCCTCCTGCTCCTCTTGAATAGAGTGAGACTTCCCCAAAGATGTCCTCAAAGACTTCCTGGAACCAAGTAGTCCTGAAAAAGCAATTAAGTAAGTCAAAGATTACAACAAAAGACTACAAATACAGTCCAGTCAGGTGCTTTGGTCTGTCAATTATAGTTGTAGGAAAACTAACACCTAAATAATGTGACTCCCTACTTAAAAAAATTTTTTTTTAAAAACTACACATACAGCTGCTTTTATATTTTCATGCCCCAACTAAGACATAAGACTAAGACTTCCTTCCAATTGAATCCACAAAAACAATTTTTCCTGTCAGTTCACTTTGACCTGTCAATCTCTGGAGAATGTCTGAAGTTCAGTGCAGCTCTGAGAGAAGCTTCAGTCTACATGTTCTTACCCTCGTTCTCGGGCTGTGGCGTTCTGGCTTTGATGAATCTGCTTTTAGGCGTCTCTATTGGGGAGAGAGGAAATAAGAAACAGTGTGAGATATTAGTTTATAGGACATTATCACATATAAGTCTAATTTATGACAGACAACACATTAGTAAAATAAAGATGAGTAAATATTTAGCATATAATGTATGTATTCTTATATGTTAATTGTCTTGTGAATTCTTGAACATGCCAAAATGAGCAAGAATATTGCTTTCATGAGGTTGCAATGACCATGTAGGAGATAAATCCACACCAGCAGCAGAGGGAGGAGGATGGAGAGATGACAGTAACTGATGTTTGTGTCCTTCATGAAAACAGCTTTGTCATAAGGGCCACATAAAGAACGTATACAATCAGTGTGGCAAATGTTTTGTTATGGAGAGTCTTTTCCTCATTATTACCTCTGCCTGTTTCTTCATCACCATGGTTGTCATCTTGCCACCATGACACTGCTGGTTTAGAGGCTGATTTCTGGCCGCCTTTAACCGTAGGCTGTTTTTCATAGTTGCCCAAATCCACTGATTCGTCTGAAACACACTGACATGCAACCAGATGAAATGCCATCAGAATAAGACTGTTTTAACTATTGTTACTTGTAAATACAGATATATGATCATACAATGGGTTTTCACACAAAGGAGAATTGAGTTTATGTTTTAGGTGATTTCAGAGACACTCATATTAATCAAAGCTGGCTGCTGCTTGTGACATTTACAAATGAATGGCTCAGTTCATACCGTGCAATTTAAGCAACCCGTATAGTATCACATGCACAATAAGCAATGCCAATAGTATACAGAATGTTAAGTTACCTCTTTTAAGAACAGCTCAAATTGTGCATCCAGCTCCTCCGTGCTCAGTCTGTGAGACATATTGATACCATCCAGTCCATCAGTCAATGAGAAGTCACATAACTGAAGAAAAAGAAAAAGCGTGAAAAAAAAGACATTACGGCTTGTTTGTGTGTGTGTGTAGCATATCTTATAGACAAATGCTGACATTTGACAAATGACACACTTCAAGGTGCAATATTGTTACAGGTACAGTATATTGTTTTTAGTGTGGCTAGTGGATGCCAGTACAGCAGCACATTGGTAGAGTAAGATAATCGACATGAAATGTAGAGGGTCAATTGGTTTATAGGACAAATATTTGAGTCCGTCTCACCTTAGACTTTGAGACAAAAATTAATCCAAGGTATCTTGTTTCAGTTATATTTTAGTTGTGACAAAAAATGTTAACTGTGTTACAATGTCTTTGACCAAATAATACTGACTAACTTTTTTATATCAGTGAAGGATCAATGCTGACTGTTCTTGCTTATTAAATTTACATAATATTTCCATTTCTCACAAATCACATCACCCACTTCAATTTAAAATAGCACACTATGTGAAAGTATCAAATTGCAATTCCCATATACTGCCACATAACATCAGAAATTAAAAATGCATTTATTTAACGAACCAACTAGAACGTGTATTTTCCAATAAAACGCAGGTGGAACTGCTGAGCATTCTCGTCTCTTTCTCTGATTTATCGATAAGTGTGTGTGAATGTTGACTGTGATCCGGGCCTGTCTTTGATCCATCCTCTCTATGGATTGCATAGAGATTGCATATTGATTGCTTAAACACTTACATTTAAAACAAAATAATAGGTGGATAATAGGGTAAATGCCCTGCACGAGCAGAACGAGCTTAACATGTCAGAGATAGCGAACAAAGAAAATATAAATTAGAAAATACAATCTGCAACAGAAAATGCTAAAAACTCTACACCCTCCATAAATAACGTTCGCCGAAACTTTTGTTCTATAATAGTATGCATTCTATGTCATATGGTGCGTCACAGGATATTATCAAAGAGTTAAAATGTAAACATCTTGGATAAAACAACATCCGGATATAACTGTCAAAATAAAACACGTCGTCTACACCATTTACTTTCTGGGAGAAAATAAGGTTATTCTGAAATATCTCCCTTTAGAAACAAAAACGCATTTAGCCACAGAATTATCGTTATTAAAATACAAAACGCTAACGAATGATTTGACTTACAGGCAAAAGAAGACCGTTGTATTTTGAAGAAACTATCGAGTCTTTTCCGGTATACTTCGGTTACACAGCCAATACCTAGCTTCGGAGTCGTTTATCTCCTTAGCTCGCAATGTTAGCCGACTCGAAAATTACCAGAAAACCTGGGTCAAACATTTGTAACAGAGCTGTGCACTTTCATTAAAGTATTGTGTGAACAAATATTAATTGAAATACCTCTTTGGTGGCAGCTCGCCCAGGTCAGGACTTGAGGTGTAAATGTTTCGTGTTTAGAAAGAGTAGCAGTTCCCGCGACATCACCCGGGCGACATCGCCAACCTGATTGGTCATGGAATAATACGGAAGTGGAAGAAGACCCGCCTCCTTCCTATTTCTTATTGGTGTAGATTCATGCACGTAGAATAATGATTGGTCCTGTAGATGAATGATCATTGATCAAAATCCAAGCGTATTTATTACACATGGGGACTTACTGGACATTGTGGTCAATTGTAACATGTCTTTTCAGTGAGACACATATTGTTGAGAATGGAAATATTCTGAATTGTTATAGAGGGGAGAGTCATGGTTTTATAGTTTGGTGTGTAGTAGTCGTAGTAGTAGTAGTAGTAGAAGTAGCAGTAGTATTAGTGCTGGAGCTGGAGCTGTTGTTGTTGTTGTTGTTGTTGTAATTATTATAATCTTTAAATAACATTTTGTAGTTTCCCTTGAACTGTATATGTCTTCAATTAACAACAACACACAGTCTTGGATCAATGCTGGTCGATATTCTTTATTCCAACAACAGAGTGCAACAGGGGACATGCTAGTTGTCACCACTAGATGGCAGTCTGCACACTTCCTACATGTGTTGTTGAGTTTGCATGTATGTGTTGGTGTTTTTATTCCTGTTTGAGAGTCTGCATAATAGTGAGTGTGAAACTAATACCACAAACCCGCAGTGATGGTCTGCATCATCACATATTATCCCTAACTTAAGCTCTTAATGCATGTAACCCTGACCTTAACCACAACCACAATTAAAATCTTAGTCCCAAACTTCGTTGGTTCCTCAGAATTAAAGTTTTGCCTCATGAGGTTATGAGAAAGAGGGAGCTGTCACAGAAAATAGACATTCTCACCTTTTCACCATCTCCTGTATGTCATTAAAGAGAGCATAAGATAATAAGTGTTTATTTATATTGAGTTTTTATCTTTGTTTGTTGTTTTCCCATGTCACACACTGTTGATCATGTATTTAATGCTTTATCTGTGCTCAGCTATAGCCCTTTAATCATGTTTTTACATTTTTAATTGGTGCATTGTGTGACTTTCTTTCTTCCAGCACATCAGAGCAGCTGGCACATTTTGTCTCCAGCACGTGCAGTTCAGAGCGAGGGTTCAACATCTCCAAAAGTTTTTTTTGGGGAAAATGTTCAGGTTATTTTTTATTGAGAAATGAATTTAATGCCTGTAGTTTAGCATCAGGTAAATAAGTTATGCCTGTGCCTACAGAAATCCACCTTGAGTTGAGTGCAACCTCAGGCTGCATGTATTAAATATAGCATGTAAAATTAAAGCAACATTCAGTATTCCATGGAGTAAATGCACCTTTTAAATATGACATTTAAATAATATCTCTAATCATACTAATTTGAGGTGTTTGGTGATAAATTATCCACCTGGATTCTTCTGTGCTCTTACATCCTGTTAACACACTATTTTGCTTTAATCAATTTGCCGTATTTCTTTACTCAGTTGCGTTTTCAACAGGAGAGACAGGAGCTTGCTGGGCATTGATTTTCAGCACGCCAAGCAAAGTTTATATGTTTTAAGTTGTGCAAGACACTTAAGCAAGCGAGAGAGCTGGAGGAGCCGCTTGTTGTTGAGAGAAAGAGGGAGAGAGAGAGATGCATCGAACCGAATGGAGATGGTGAAAGAAAATCCAGTTAAGTCTCCAAAAGCAATGGCAGTCAAGAGGAGGAATGCTGCAGGAAAAGCAACAAGTGAAAGAACTTAGACCCCACCAGCCAAACATTAAACATAAGCTGTTTGTGAGTGAAATGTGAGTTTTTGCTGTTTTTATTATCATATATCAGTCATTCCCAAATGTGTCACCAAATTATTATTATTTTTAGCCCTTTACTTTAAGATTTATTAAACAACACACCCATAAAACGAAAATCAGACTGACCCATCAAACACATCTCTTAAAAATGTCTGGTATTTAAAATGATCAAAATAACAACAGGTATTACAGTCTGTAACAGCTGACAGAGAAGTATCACACACAGCAGATGATTACAGGTAATCTCTCCATCTCTTAAAGAGTGACATGTTGTATTAATACAAATATTGTCCTACTCTCATTTGCACACGTTCAGTTTCTTAGGTTGCTTTACAGCACAGAGAGTTCGATCAGTGTTGGAAAATAAACATTTCAATTAAAATCCCATGTATGTGCAGCTGCCTAGAACAACCAGGAGGAAGACCTTCTTTCTCAGAGCTGCCCGTTTGAGTGGTCAAAGTCTCTCATTGCAGGCCAGATTTCTCCAATGCTGGACTCCATGCCCTCTCTTGATTTCTCACTTGACTCACATTATAGAATAATTGCTCATTCATATCCGGCCTTCCCCCGCTTTAAGACGTCTACAAAATGAGCAGAAACTTGTGTATTGATTAAATTGTTGTAGGAATATTAATATCGGCCATTTGTTTGTGCGTTATAGCTTGCCGATCGAGGTCAGTGTGACAGAGAAACACAAGGTTTTTCACGGTTACTGTAAAGTCTGCTGCAGCCTCCAGTGTCCACAGTCATCAGCATGCACACCACGTGACACCTCCCTCTTGCTCAGACCCCTCCACCCCCACCCCCTTTCTTTTTTTCTGCTCCCTTCTCTCCCATTGTGCATCTCCCTCTCTCTCCTTCTCCTCTGGCTCAGTGGTGTGTTTCGAAGAGATAAGACCCTTGCTCATTTCACACATGAGCAGAGTGGAGTTGGGTAAGACTGTCAGTGTGTATGTGTGTATGTGTGTGTGTGTGTGTGTGTGTGTGTGTGTGTAGGTGTGCAACTGCACGTATGAGTTTGCACGCTGATGTGTATGTTGAAGGTTGCAGGGAGAAAAAAAAGAGCGAGTACAGACTCTGACTCAAGTTTTCCTCCACTCACCGCTTCTTTACTTTGAGCTTTTTGAGGTGTTGATTTGCCTACTGAAAACTGTCTGGCACAAGGTGAAGGTAAACTTTATTTTCACTGTTAAACTGTCCGTTCACGTCTCGAAATGTATATGGTTGTTTGTCTGTCTGAGTATTTATTTAGAATGAGGCTCACCACAAAGGATGGAAATAAAAACTTAGTTAGATCTTGTTTACCTTTAGTACATGGGAACTTGCAATTTAACTTGAGGGATCTCGTTAAAGTACATTTGTTTTATTCCAGCCTATGTGTTTTTGTCCCTTATAAACACGTGATGACTCTCTGCCAATCAATTATATTGTATTTATTGTCTTAATCTCTTAAAAGCTACCATTTTAAGGGTTTTCCTTTAAAGCATTGGCATTTGTTACTGGGGCTGGAGTAGTGATCATTCTACTTAGACCTGTGCAGAGTATTACACACTTCCTTTCACTCTCTCTCTCTCTCTCTGAGCTGTCCTGTCCTGAACATAGCACCCAGAGGAGGTGCACAAATCTCGCTCTCTCAGATCACTATTGCTCAGTAATTTTTGGAATTACTGAGCAATAACGTGAAAAAAATCCCACCTACTGTACATAATCAAATCCTGGTTCGTACTAGGCTCCTGCCATTGTTGCTGTTGTATTCATGTTATCATGAGTTTGTGTTTTTCGTAGAGGACAGGTGCAGCCTTTCACAGTCCTTTTCAGTGTTCCTACAATCAAACACTTTCAATTTGTGGACATCTTAATAGTAATAATAATATATATATTTTTATTGTTGACAGATATGGAGTTTCTCTTTGGCCGTACACACTAATTTCATTCACACACACACACACACACACACAATAAATTACATGATAAACCACCTAAACCACATAAAGACACCTTTCACCTGTTTTATATAAACATCCCAGCTGCTTCTACTCTCTCTCTCTTCCTCTCTCTCTCTCTCTCTCTCTCTCTCTCTCTCTCTCTCTCTCTCTCTCTCTCTCTCTCTCTCTCTCTCTCTCAAAAAAAACAGAATTCTGGACATTCTGTTTTTGTTTTTAGTCCCCAGATGGCCATATCACCCATCCATCATCGACTTCCACATGAAGGTTTCAAGGCCGCTGGTGGCAATCCCTGTTGACATAGGGTGAAAGGCAGGGTACACCCTAGACATCCCATCGATTGCATCTCACCACGGTGTTTGTGTCTCCCAACCTGGAGAACCCAGAGATAAGTCACATGCACTGTGTCTCGTGGCCCAATGCATGCACACAGTAAAACACTTTGATCAAAGCTTCTAAAAAAAACATTGCTAAAATATTCTGGCTTATATGAAAAGAAGCTCAGTTTCCGATTAGATGTAAGTGTTGCATTTCTGTGTTGACTCTAAAACATTAAGTACTATCAAAGAAAGTTCCTAAATATTTAAAACTTCAATATTAAAACCAGATCAGATCTGGTGGGAAGTGGTAAAAGGTGTCAGGGTGACAATGATCATCTTCTTTGTCTTAATTGAATTGTTAAAAAGAGCACTGTCCACTATCTTCAGTAATTTTAGTTGGCCTGTCCAGGATATTACCCCTCTGGATGGGATTGGCACCAGCACCTCCCGCAGCCCTCATGTGGAGGATAAAGCAGTAGAAGATGAGTGATTGCCTTCTTGCTGTTCCTGGGTGAGAAATGACTCACCTCACAGTTTACCGGTCTCATCAGACCTAGTGAGAAGTCACTGAAACATGATACATGAAGAGAATCATCCACGCAAACACAAGCTAATGAATGGTTTGCTCCATCTCCAGAGGAGCCTCTTTGTCTCTGCGACTCAGGTTTCTTTAAAAGTATTTTGGCGGGATGACAGGAGCCCCCCACACTGCTCATTTGCACAGACAGCTGAGTCCCAGGGGATCAAAGAGGAGGCGTCAGAGCTCTCAGACAGATTTTAGTGGTCTGCTTGGCCTCTGCTACAGTTAGCTGTCTCGTTCTTGGCTTCCACGTAACGGGCTGCATCGACCCGCACTGTTAAAGCTGCCAGAGGTGTTTGTGAAAATCCTGTTTCATCTGTTAGCATATGAAGATTAAACAAAATCAGTATATATATCAGTATAGTTGGCAGGTTTGAATTTCATATAACCTAATTTAACTTAATCATAACCTGACATGATTAAGGATTAACATCACCCTGGAGAAGGGCTGGCACAGGACTGCCAGAGATGGAGAGCACTGGTGGACATGGTCGGCTCTATGTGCGATAACATGTCCGAGGCCAACAACCGGCATGAGCACGGGCTCATAATAGAATGGAATAACTTAACTTGCTCCACACTTGAAGTTACCTTAATAACCACAGATCCTTGACAACCTGACACTTCTGAGGCACTCGGTCGGTGGTAGTTAAAAAGCCTTTAAAATTGCATGGCTATTGAATCATATCAACAGTAAAAACACGCATCAGCCACCAAGGCCTTCATCAAGGCAAACATACAAAATGGCCGTCAGCTTCAGCTACTGCAGGCGGTTCAGGTCACATGGCAAAATGTACAACAAAAAAAACAGACAAAAAAATGCACATCTATAAATGAAAATGACATCAGAACAACAATTAACTTTTTTTTTTTTTTTTTTTAAATATAAACAATTTTTGTTTTAAATGCATTCAAAAACTAAGAGACCAATCAAGTTCCAATTACTCCACACCACAGTAGCACTCCTTATTGTTTATCAACTACAGATCTGTGTTTGTTGTACAGGTCTGTGTGCCCACTCTTGGCTGGTATGATGCTCTTGCTTGCTTTCACTTTTTGCATCAGGAAAATAAGATAATCCTTGAAGGGGAGTAAACATTATGTGATTAAAAATAAATGAGAATTAGAAAAGAAAGAACGTTTAAATTTAGCCTGGGGAATGTTAAAGCTACTTTCAGAACAGCTCTTATAGGTCACTGCTGCCAGATAATGCAGTTCTGCCCAGAGCGTGAACCCTGTGCTTAGGTAACACAAACCCTATCTCCTACACCAGATACTGAAGTCAATTTGTATGCAACACCAGTGAGATTCAAGTGTGAACTTCAAACTTGAGTTGCCCTCTCTGGTAACGTCATTTGCTGGTGGGTGGACATTGGTTCTCACCGAGCCTCTGACATTTTCCTGACAAACAAAAATGTCTCTAGCTCAGGGCTAAAGCAAAAAATAGGTTCCCAATCTTGGGTTATATTTAGATGTACTTACTACAGGAGTGCCACACAGAGACCTGTCTCCTCTGAGCTGGGGGAGAGAAATATAGTGAATATACACCCACAGTGAGTTATATTAAACCCATGTGGTTAGTGTCAAACAAATCTTTTACAGTAGCCCTGCAGTAACTGCTAATACTGCCTCCACTCTCAATAAAACTTTACATTAGCCTTCCATTTGGTAATTATGTCACTTGTTCGTGGAATTCAACACAGCCTGAAAGCTTCACAGCATATTGCACATCATAAGGGATCATTATAGCTACTTTCAAAAATGTCCAAAATAAATATGGATCTACATCCAGGATAATTGGCTGGCTGAGATACAAGCACAAGACTTGCTTGAAATTAATTTGTTAGTTATTCATTCATTTGTTATTCTGCTTATCTTTCGAGGGTGGCTGAGGGGCTGGAGCCAAGTTTAGCTGACACTGGGTGAGAGGCCACGTATGCCCAAGATCAGCCACTGTAGCTCATTGGGTTGATGCATAGAAAAACAACAATTCACACCTGAGGGAAATTTAACGTCTCCAATTAATCTCTAAAACGGAAGAAATGCCTGATCTGTACAAAATATACACAAACACAGAGAGTGTATGCAAACTCCACATGCAAACATCTAACATTTAAGTTTTATGCTCCCCAAGTCTGTCTTTGAATCTCCTTTTTTGTTGCATCCACCAGGGCATTGAAGACAATAAACCACCGAGGAAGTGGCACAGTTTGGGGAAAATGTGATCTTGCATGTCTTAGTTAATGAACACAGTCACACATTTTGTTTTATAAATGTCACTGCAATGGCAACAATTACCACAAAAGAAGAATGTGTAAAGAACAAAATTAAGAAATGATGAGTTATTTTGTCCTTTTTATTTCCCTTGAGGGACATATACATCAGTGATCTGTCTCTGTTTGGACCTGTCCTGGATTATCTGCTGGTCCACTCCCACATGTCACAGATAATTGACAGAAATTTTATAGAAGAGTAAATTTTCTTTGTTCATACACAACACAGTGTCACATAATGTCCAAATGGTCCAAGTCATTACATGATAACAGAATAGAAATGCATCAGTCTGTTGAATGAACAAAAGTCAGAAGACAAATCATAAATCTGACCGTAATTGAGCCGCTAATCTTGAAGCGTCACTAAGGCATCATCATTCACAGAAAAAAAAAACTATGACGTAGGCTTAAAGGATGTAATTACGCTGGTAAAATATGAATTATGATCTCATAAATCATATTAGTAGGCAGGCAATAATGCACACCGGTGAAGTGTCAACAAACAATAGCATAATTACCTGCTAATTACCTGGTTAATAATGCTTATCGAGGGCCAGGCTGTTGACCTGTCACTAAGATGACACTCACTATAATAAATCTCTCAACTAAGCAGAGTGTCATGTCAGTGTGGAGGACAGCAGGAATCCAGAGGCTGACGCTGACATAACGTGCATAACACGACCAAATCATCACATTGCTCTCGAGCACAGAGCAGTTCAGAGGCGGCCCAAGGCACAAGCAAACTAAGTGATGGTCCCCAGGTGATCAGGGCCCTCTCTAATAGAATATATATATATATTTGCATTTTAATGAAATCCAGATGTATTTAAATATCTAAATTGGATTTTATTTTAATTCTGCTTAGGGTGCTATAAAGGCTTGGGCAGGCCCTGGAACAGTGATGACAATTTACTGGACATTATGGACTTCATCATATGAGCTCTAAGTCAATGTGTTTATTAAATGTATTCATGGTAAGCAGTTCAACATATACATTCGAGTCTCAGTCACAGTCTCAAAAAGAGTAAATATTAAAGTAAAAAGGGAAGAAAAAATGCTGTTGTATTTCATGGTCTGTATCTGTAGTTTTTCTTCTATTGAGAATGCCAGGAAGTAAGTCCTCTTTTCTTGATAAACAGCAATGCGACATGTGTGCGGTACAGATTCTGTAGCACCACGAACTGGACACAGGGAGTAATATAAAATGTGCAATACATTATGTCCACCAATACATATTCCGTGCAGTAAGTAAGATACACTCTGACATGGTGTGATGGTCCATTCAACACTGCTCGCAGCTTTAATTTAAACTGTTTTTACAAAGCTAATCTCTGGTTGGAGGAGGAGCTGCTTGCTATTCATTCATTTTCTTAATTGAATTTGACCATTTCTTCACTTAGTTAAATCCCTGCACTGGCCTGTGGGCTGATGATTGGCATGTGCTTCTCCTCGCATTCTGCTCTCCACCGAAACAACTACATCTTTTTTTTATTATTATTTATCTATCTCTTACCTTCTCTACTCCACTTTTCCTCTTCTGATCAGGTTCTCCCCCTCCTATCACAATGCTGTACCTAACTTGCTTTTCCTCCTCATCAATCTGAGAAATATCACTCACAAGAGTAGATTTTTAGAGTGGGTGTTGTACAAAAAAAGAACAAACAAACTAGCAACTAGAGAGAACAGCCCTCCATTTTCTTTTTTTTTAGGATAAAGAGAAAAGAATGTGGGACCCTTTTCCGTTTTATAACCATTTTCTGTGCAGCTCTATCAAGCACAGCATCAGTCAGAGCAGGGCTAACTTAAACTCCTCCATTCTTTGAGGACATGTGTTAATAAAATGGCCAGCAGATAACAGTAATTACCTTTCAGAGGCTTCTGCTCCTCACTGGGGACACAGTGTGAGAGAAGGGTCTGCTGCCTCTTCTTGAGCCCATACGTCCAAAAGATTAATTCTGTTTTTCATTACAACACAGCCTGAGTGATACACCAAATGTAGCCCACTCTCCAGCCCCCCCTCCTCGCCTCTCTCCTCCACTGCCTCACTGTCATCACTGTATTAGCATAAGTAATTAGAGATTCCTATTTGCCTGCATGGTCTCGCTGATCTCTCTTGATTTTTTTCTGTAGTTTGAGGCTGCCTGTCTTGTACAATTAAGATAACGTGCAGGGAGGGTGGTTGATAGTATGTGTGTGTGTGTGTGTGTGTGGGGTGTGCAATCTCCCACTCTCTAAAACTCTTATCTGTTTATTGTAAACTCTCAAGAGCTCTGTGGAGATTTTAAGGGGTGAGGAGTGCAGTTCATGCACGCTGAAGATTGAGGCGTGCAGCAGCAGCAAGGGTTAGGGTGAGGTGAGGCAAGGTGAGGACCAACAGTGAAGTTAAAAAAAAAGGACAAAGACCTGTACTTATTTAAATTGTACCATTCAAATAACATAATGAGGTTCTTCTAATAATAAATTCCGAAGTTCCCAATCACAGTCTGAAGTTCTCAATCACAGTTTGAAATACTTTATCGCAGTTCCTCTCATCCCCTCATCTCCCATCTTTAAGTTAGTCCTCTATTCTAATGGATTCTACTAGGATTCCACTCTGTGACATGCAGATACTGAGTGCAGGGTCATTTTTCATATTGTGTTCCTCACAAAACTGTGAGGCAGTCCAACTTTCTTACTTTCCACCAAGCCCCGTCTAGTCTCACTCGCTTGCTCACTCAGGGGTGTTTGCATACAGCAAATGTACTCCATTTTGGATACAACATTGGGCCATAAGAAGAAACTAAATGTGCAGCGGCTTTTGCAACATTGCATCACGCAATTCTTTTTTATTTTACTTAAATATCTCAACTGAAGCAAGCAAGCGAATTATATGTCTTAGCAGAATTTGCAATGCTGGATGAACACAATTCACCTCACTAAATCTGTCACACACATTAGACCTCATTTACCTGGCTATCTTACACATACACTGGTACACCCATGTCATAGTTTATGACTGGTTATTAACTTTTACATGCTGCTCACTTTGCAAATAAACAATGTTAAAATGCTTGATGATGTAACTGGGGCTACACAGATGCACAGCATGGCTATAGTATCACCTTGCACGGGTGACTGTACAAAATCTGTTGCTGTAACCCTTTCCTCTTCTCACCGACAGTCCAAAGCATGCTCTTCAGTAGGGTTTGAACACGTCTCCTCTCTCATCTACTATGAATGTACTTAGCATGAATTATGTTGTCATGGTTGGAACAGTGGGACTCATCACTGAGAGATTACTTTGTGTTTCATGCAGATGGGCTGCCTGCAGGAGTGTTTGAGAGCAATGCTTATTAAATCTGCCTGAACAGGCGAGTAGGAAGGCATAAGAAGCCATCTTTGAATGGCTTTTCTGACAGCATCATTTGCATTCTGTAATTAACTGTCTCACTTAAACCCCCTTTTTCCAAACCCTGACACACAGACACACATAAGTACACGCAGTGAACTGGGAGCACTGGCAAACAGAAGTGTTGCTGCGGTGACAAATCTTTATCAAAGACAACACAGCGGTGAGCTGACATCGGATGGAGGTGAGTTTAGTTTTCATCAGTGATGTGAGAGAGACTGAGAAAATATCAAGTGTAGAAAATAAACGTGTGAAGTTTTCATCAATGTTTGCCAATTATATAAAGTGTTTACAGACACTTCATAGTTTGGGCCATAATGAAATAGTAATACTGTGTTGACTAAGAGCCTGCCGGATGATGAAGACAACAATAACACAATAAAAAACATGAGAGAGGTGGCACTAGTGCAGTTTTTGAGATTCTCCCACTCTGGAACCTGTTTTTTTTTTTTTTTTTAAAAACACATTTTCCAGTAGTTTTTTCTTTTTAAATATTTCAGTTAAATGATGAAATGATATAATGTATGAGTGAAACAACAATCATTAACAAACTCTGACCACAAAATAACAAAGAAAAACACAACGCAATTTCAATTCATCAATTCCAGTCCATTCCATCTATATTTGACACTGCTTGTCATTTTAAATGTTACAGAGATACACAGCCCTCTTAAATGAAACCTTCCTTCTCTTAACTTAAACAATTTAATGCAATTAGGAAGTTAACTCTAAAAGTATTTCCAGTGTTTTTAAATAAATAAATAAATAATATCTAAAAAATGTTAAGGTTATTTTAGCTATAGATATTGCGACAGCTATCGCCGATCTAGATCTATTTGCTTGGTGACATGGTTGTGACAGTAAATCGAGGAGATTAAAGCAGCTGCAATAATGAGACTGCCAACGGTTAGACTCAATAGCCCATAATTTTGAGGCGTTATCAGTGGATATCTGACATGTCCATCTCAGCGTAGCAGGGATCCTATTGTTCTCTTCTTACACATAGCGGTTGTAGTGTGTATCGAATAAAACTACACTTAAATTAAATAGGACTTGTTTATCGAGTGATAAACGCCACACACGTTGCTCAATTACAACTGCAGTTTGGTTTTGTTCCATTTAAATGATGTTTTGTTGAAACATGTGTGTTCACCTCTCTGTCCATTTCAAAAGCACTGGTCAGAGGAGCAAGCACAGCTGTGGTTTGCTTAAGAGAAGTCAACAGCAGCAGCAGGTTGGGGTGCTAATGAAACCTGGGCCAGTAGGCTATTAAACAGCAGCCAGATGAGTGTCTCAGTGTAACAGCTATTGAACAGACTGCTTCAAATGAGAGGTAATCAAAGCCAAGTGTAATTACACACTCCTCTGTGCTTTTTCAAACACAGTTCCCATTGTGCCCACATTTCTCAACATTTAATGACAAAGGTGAAAGAGAAAAATATAATTAAAGAAGAGAGATTCAAGTGTGCACCAAATACGTGAGTGCCATAAATCAAAATATGATAAAATCTACTGTTGACGTTTCTATCAACTTCA
Source organism: Microchirus variegatus (assembly GCF_963457635.1). NCBI lineage: Eukaryota > Metazoa > Chordata > Actinopteri > Pleuronectiformes > Soleidae > Microchirus > Microchirus variegatus. The sequence continues at coordinate 17,664,878 of NC_139802.1, forward strand.
TGTACAACATGCATGTACATAAGCAGTGTTTCCCAAAGACAAAAACTTTGGAATTCAAATAATCTAAATCTTGATAAAGTGAAATGTGTGCATAACGTAACAATCCCACAAAGCTGGGCAGAGAACGGCGCAAAACCGCGCCGCTGAGGTTTCCGAGGTGGAAATCTGGGGTCATCCCGTATTGCATACCCATAATGCATTAAACTAGACCGTTTCGTCCCATTTGGTTTGGTTGCTTTCACACCAGAAGAACCGTACCAATGTAGGGCGGATAAAGCAGTCCGAGACCACCCCTTCTGGCAGGTCTCAGACCGGTTGATTTGGTGCGCACCAAAGGACAGAGATTACATTCACACCTACTTAAACAAACCGAACCACAGCATTTGGTAGACAGGGACATAATAAAAACGAAATTTTTGAAAAGTACTTACAAAAAAAATCTTGATGACCATGAGCCAAGCGGAAAGAGAATTCGACTTTTTGAGTCCCCGCCAGGTCGAGGGCTGGGTTACGTATCCAACCCCCATTGCTCATTGTTAATAGGTTGTCCTTGTGTCGCTCCCAAGCCTGCATAAATGGAAAGGTTGCATGAGGATTAACAAATAAACTCTGCCAAGTCAAATGTGTGGATAATCGCTGTGGAGTTTCAGAATACCAATGACAGGAACAGATTTAATTGCAAGTTCCCAGTCAAGATGCCAAGTGGTAAGACTTTCCTGACTTTAAAGGACCAGCAGAGTCTGATAACAACAAGTGGAGAACTTTACACAAACTAAAAGCAAACACATGGAACTGTATTAGCTGTACCATCCATCATGCGTTCGGACAGTTATACGAGGATGATGTCAAAATTTAAGAGACCAATATTGGCCATGTATATTGCTCTGACCCTTTTGTGCTGTACTCAAAAAGTCACCATTCACTTGACAGCACGATAAAGGCTCTTCACAGTCTGTCCCAGTAATCCTTTCCACAAAGAATTAGCATTGGGCAACAAGGGAGAAGAGAGCGAGCAGTGTTGGCCATGTAGAAAAGGGCGTTTTGCTCAACTACTGTGTTTGAGAAACTGCAGTCTCTTATCTGAGGTTGTCAGCGAGAGAGAGGAGCTCAGCTAATCCAAAACAGCTCTTCTCAGTTAATCTCAAATGAGATGGAAATCCAGACGACTCGCAGGGCCAAAACACATGCTGCCTACGTCCTGGAATATTTTGCTTTAGGGTGGAAAAAACAATCATCTAATATGTTGTACATTAAAAGAAGGAACGAGGGGACAGTTGCACTGCCTTTGGATCAAATTAATTTTGTTGTCATCTGGCAAAAAATGTAAGACTAATGCTAAGTTAAACGCAGATAAGACTGAGGATTTATTCACGCAACATGAATGAGTGATTGACTACGCTGACTTCATTTTATTGCAACTGAACTTTAAGTGAGCCGACATTTTGTTGTAGAAGAAAAGTCTACAAGGTGATGGATAAGAGAAAAGTCTACAGGAGCAATAGAGACACACTGAGAGAGACCCTGAACTGTCACGTGACAGGAAAAACTTCTCAAAAAATGCAAGAGTGCCAGTTTAAAGCTGTCAGAGTCCAATGTGCACTTTAAATCCCAGAAATCAAGCAATTCATCGCACAACTTGACATACTAATTATAACTGACCCTTATAATGTCCCTGTGGAGCTTTTTGTGAGAATGGAAACAGCTGGAGGGAAAATTATTCCAGACCTGCAGTATCCTGTCATCTTCAACTTTCTGACAAAGTTTCCCATGTGCGCCACCTCTATTCTCTCAAGATCTTTGGGGAGGAAATGCTCTGCTTTTGGTTTTCCCTAACTGATTTGGTATCCTGGGGTACAATGGCTATCCACCATCTTCACATTAATGAATACAGCCGCCTTGCAGATTTAAACCAACGCGGCTTCCTGCCAAAATGGTGATATTTTGACTCTGAGTGTTGCATCCCAAGACTGTGTGAAATCCTAACTTGTAGACTTAGGGACTGCTATTGTATCATAACAATAAGTGCCTGCGTGTGGATCAGGTGCAGTGTAAGAAAAAGAAAATGACATTGATTTGTATTCCTTTTTGTGGAAATGCATTTATGTTAATGTGGGATTTCATAAGGAGACCAAAAGTAATCAATCATGGGGAGGGCATAATGTCATCGTGGCCCATAAGAATAGAAACATTAAGTTTAGTAAGTTTAATGTTAACCATGGGATGCCCACAAATCCAGACTTGAGTTTTATTAGGCTGTTTCCATGTTGAGAGGCAGTGGGTGGACATCTTTTTACAGCTGTATCTGTAGAAAGAGAGCTTTTCTGGGCCAGAAGGGAGAGAAATCATGACACTTTTCTGCAAATCACGTCATTCCCACATTTCCCCATCAAACACTCGCAGCAACGTTGACAGATACATGAAACTCTGGAGTCATGCAAGAAATCAAAACAGTTTCTTTTCTATTTTTCTGTCCTGCTATCGTACAGAGAGGGACTGAATGACACACAGGAACAGACAAACAGACAGACAGAGACATGGCAAAGTGTTCAAATTTAGGGATGTGACAGTTTTTGGGAACAGTGGTTCTCAAACCTGGGGTGAAAATCCACAGAAAATTCAAGCATTTCAAAGAAGAGGTTCAGTGATAAAAAATATGAAAAAAAATCAACTACAATTTAAACCAATCTTACCGAAAAGTAGGACATTAAGTACCACCACTTGTCATGGAACTTACTCTGGTTTTATGGATTTTCATGGTAGTGTGTGGACATTAAGATACATCAGTCACAACACATGCTTCATCTTCTCCTTCCTCTGTCCTGTCAGGAAGTATCCCACATTCTTCACAACCATAGAGATTACTACGATATTCAACATGCTGCTAATAATGAAGGTTGCAGTCTTCCTCTGGACAAACGTGCCTGCTCGCTCCCCTGTCTCTCTTTCCTACCACCAGAGGGAGCCAGTGGTCTTTTCCTCTCCAGCAGTAGAGCCAGTCTGAGTGTGGTTTTTTTTTTGTCTTGTGTGTCTTCATGTGTGTCACATGTTCTCACGGGAGACCCTGATCCTTTGCTGATGTAACACTCACTGTACGGTGAGAGGAATCATTCCTGTGGTGAGTTCAGTCTGGGTTAACACGGTAACTCCGTTGACATCTGGGGATTTTGTTGTAAGGACTTAAACGTGCAGCAAAAGGACGTGGTTGGAATTGTCGAAATGGAAAAGTCACTGTTTGAGATGTACAATCGATACTGTGATGTATCTAATAACAGAGTCAGTCTGGATTTCTGTTAGTCTGCAAATGTCCTCAGGCAGATAATGCATCCCTAATTGCCCCGTGATGATGTAGCATCAGTGAGTGAGACAATGTCCAGGACTCAAGACTTGAGCAAAAACTTGGTATGGTGGTTACAATTGGACTCAAATGTTGCTTTTGTTTTCTTTTTAGAATCTGTTTAACATAAGAGCTCTTCATGGTGCATATACATTGCCACTATGTACTTACAAAGTGGAAACCAATTATGAATATAATAATGCCATTGTAGTCTGGTACGAAGGTGATTATTGTGTAGAATTTCAATAGATTCTCACAAAAATGTTGTCGCTTTGAAAGAAATAATCAGCCACTCAATCATACTGTGATTGCAGCCCTTTCCTTTCAGAAGCTTCTCATGCAGCCCCGGGTCTACCATTCAAAATCTGAATGTCACCACAACTTTTGTGATTATCTGTCCACTTTCTGTCATGAAAGTAGGTATCACGGTTCAACTGATGGTGACTTGAGTGACTGATATTTTCAGACGTCGCACAGCTTACTCTGGAGGCTCTATGATGTTTTTTTCCACATCACACTCAGTCATCATTTTCCACAATCACTATGATTATTATTATTATTATTCTTATTGTTCATAATAATCATGTTAAAATCCATAAACTGCTTCTACTGGCCACCACCAGCCCCTCCTACTCCTCCAGTTGTCCCCAACGGCTTGACTACATCTCTTTTAGAACTGTTGATATTTGTCAAAACAGAAATACGAAACAAAATGTTTCACATGGTTTTTAGTAAAGCAAAAATAACAGCATGTTTTCAAGGCTGCATGTGCACAGAAACAGGGACTACATTACTGCAGACTGGTGGGACTGTGTTGTATTGGAAAGAGCTTCAAGTGGTTTATCAAGCCATAAGAAGCGCTTTTTAACAACACTTAATTGATATTGTACACTATTTACTAATGAATAAGTAAATAACCAGTTTAAAAGAGTTATTATTTACTGCACACTGAGTCCCTTGTATGTATCAAGGCACATGTAGAGTTAAAGTGTGTGGAAAAACCTCAGGCTACATTCATACACGTCAAGGAAATGCCGCCTTTTTGAGACTAAGGGTATACATTGCAGGGTTGTGTGACATGTCACATGTGGAGACTGCAGTGCCCTGGGATTGATTTTGCTATTGGAAAAATGGGCAGTACTCCATAATGATCTGCAGCTGTCTTCGGGGAGTTTTTGCAGTGAGAGCTGGTGTCATAGGAAACCCATCGGATCTCCTGTGGCTTTATCGCAACCGGCCATTGAGCCGCCGCTGGCTTGTCTCTATCTGCATATCTTCTACTGATGCTGAGCACCTCTGAGGCTTTCAAATCTTATCACAGAGAAATACATTAAAGGCAGACGACATTAGAGCGAAAACTACAGGGGTGGCTTACAAAGACTGAGTCAGGGATCTTCAGCCGCACTTGCCTAAAATGGCTGATGAAATGGAGATGGTGGCTGAGATGCAAACTTGAAAATAAAAAAAAAAGCATTCAGTTCTTGAAATATGCATAAGTGATAAAATACCATGAACGAAAGGTCAGTGACGTGTATGGGGGATGTGTGTGTGTGTGTGTGTGTGTGTGTGTGTGTGTGTGTGTGTGTGTGTGTGTGTGTGTGTGTGTGTGTGTGTGTGTGTGTGTGTGTGTGTGCCCTAATGGACAAAAATGCAGCGTGCTAAAGTGCCATCTTGAGTCACAAGCCAGGGTTTTGAATAGAGGCCAGATCAGGTCATGTTAAAGTATTTGGAGGCCAGCTGCTTTTTGCATCAGGTAAAAAATAAAACAAAATCATACCAACCAAACAAAATAAAAAAAATAAACTGTGCTTTGAGATATCAGTAATCAGTAACATACCAACCTGACCCCCGGTGACCTTTTAATGTTTTCACCCTTGCCCTTCCACATGTCTGTGCAGGGTTCATCCTCTGGGGAGCAAAAAAACACCTTCAGTAAATCCCAAAGCAATCTGCCTAACTACAGATTATATTTGCTATCATGTCAAAATGATATTAAGTGAGATGAAGTACAGGAGTCACTAAAAACCTCCCTGAAAAGGAATCAATCTTCCAACAAAAAAGACCAAACACAGAACAGGTTGTCATCTGTCTGCAGCTTTGATAACATTTTTGTCACCTTACAAACAGTGATTGTCATTTGGGAAATATAATTAGGAAGACTTTTGGGTTTGATTCACACCTCCAGCAGTCACAGCGACGTTGCCAACACTCAAAAAAGCACAAAACATCAGAAAGCAGGTGGCTAAGGATGCCAGGTTTTCCTCACATTGTCAACCTGTGCGTGCAAGCTCTAAAAATAATATAAAGCAAAACACCTATATCCTTTACAACATTTTAGCAACAAATGCAATGTTTCTTGTGAAAACTGTGAGGTGGTTGTCTTGTGGATGCCAAAGCAAATATTTTGAGGCTCATTCTCTGTGGTCTCTGCTTTCCCGTGGATGTCTCGCTGATTATTATTTCACGCAATCAACAAACTCTTCACCCCAAGTGTGTCTCAAATACTGTGCAAAATAAGCACAGGGGCTTCAGAGTTCAGCAGATCAATATTTAGAACAACAACCTTTTGGAGCACAATGCCCAGTGATATCGGCGAGTCCCATGGTAATGCAATACTATTACCATAACAGTATGGTAATAATATTGTAACAGGGAAATAATGATACAGTATTACCATCTTATTTCCGTACGAATCACAATAGCTTGGCAATACCAACAGAAAATGTATGTGGGACTTGTCAGGTGTATGTATGTATGTATGTATAAATACATAGATGAATGACATGATTTCTGAAACGTATCAAACTATTTGCCAAAACATGACTTTCAAACATTTTATTGTGCACGAATGTAGCATTTACCATGGTTTGCAGAAAAGTAAAATAGTAATGTATTTCTGGGACTGACGCGGCGCCAACTTTATTTCTTTTTACTGGCAGTATAAATATGTCAGTAATGTTTGCAAAGGATGCCATTGTTTTGTTTCCCTTTTTCACATTATGATCTGCAAAGTGAGTTTTATGAGACCAGAAATCAGTCATCTTCATATGTGTTGTTGAGTCAGAGTTATGATTCCTTCAGATTTCCGGTGTGTCTAAAGACGTCGCGACAGCGACCTTAGATTGTTTTCCTTTTCTTTTTGTTCATAAAAACGAGCCAAGTGAACTTTGAACTGCGACATATTTCCATATTTCACAAATTCAATTGCCTGTAGGTTGTGCTGAAAAAAAAGATGTAAGATGTAAGTAAGTATATTACACATTCTTCTACCCTCTGTACATTTAAACATAGTAATGGAATAAAGCAGCCAAAATGCTTCCTCAAAGTACCACCAGAGGAAGCTCTCTATATATTAATTAATGTGTGCATTATTTCAATAATTACAAATGAAACTACTACTATACCAGAGGAAGCTCGCGTACCACTGGTGGTACAGGTACCACAGTTTGAGAACCATGGCCTGAGATAATCCATCTGTCTGTCACACAACAAGGCTGCTAGGAAAGTTACATTACTGGTAAGAGCCGACTTATTTCAGCCTCCCGTTTATAATTCACTTGTTCTCCTCAATAATCCCTGCTACACTGCCGGTCAGTCAGCGACCTGCTACTGGGAGGCAGCATGCTGCACAGCTTTGACCTTGCTAATAATAACAACACACAGCAGCGCTCAGTAGTGAAGAACGGCTGATGTTAGGGGTTGTGTCCAGCTCAACTCTCGCTCTGCTGTGTGGCGTCTCCTCATGAATAAATGTTGGATTTGCATCCTGTGCACAGAGTGGCTTTTGTTGTTACCACTGAGGTGGAGGAGGCTAAAACTTTAATGACCTTTAAATTATTCATGTGGCCATCAGATGACAAAAAAGAAGGGGGGAGGGGGAAAAAGAGGGCAACATCCTGAAAAAATATCATCTTTTTGAAGAAGGAGCCTGGTGGAGCTGGTATGAGAGGGAGAACACCATACGTGACAAGAATTGTGTGCACAGCCCGGTCCCCCAGAAAAATGTTACGATTTAGTCCTCTGCAAACCATGGGAAATGTTACCTTTGTAGCATTCTGTACAGAAAAAAAAGCTTTGAAGTTAAAGTTTTGTGGAACTGTTTCACACATGTCATGTCAAAATGTATGAAGTTCACAAGCAATTTCAGGCTAAAATTGTTAGTTGGAGGTTTCAAGTAGTGTAATGAGCAATTTCCGCAAAGCAGCAGGCCACGGTTTAAGTGTGGGCATGAGCTCATTTCTGTTGCTTCATCCTTTATCTAAAAAAAGACAAATAAAAACTGGTCTCAATGGTGTGTGGGTTCATGACTTAATCAATGCATTCCCCAAATATCTGGATTGGAGCAATCTAGTGAAGGTAAAATGTCAATACCTAACAAATGGCTAATCTTTATGAACAATACAGACTACATTTTTCATAGAGAGATTTGTTGCTCCAGCTCCAAATCACACATCCATAAATCCATGATGCCATAAATCCAAATGACTATTCAAAGTTGTGTCCGCCCATTGTGTTCAGAGAACGGATTGCAAAATCTGTCAACACTAACTATAATACAACAGATACGTTTATATGTTTATTCATTTAAGGTTTGAAAATGAAATGGAAAAGAGAACAATAGTTGACTAAATTAAAGGAGAGAATTAGTTGTTATATATTAATTAATGTGTGCATTATTTCAATAATTACAAATTAAACTACTATTATTTAATTTTAACCATAAAGGGTCAGCAAATTAGAAATAGAGTAAGTGCTTTTCCCCATTTTTCTTATTATTTATAGAAGAACAAAAAGTTTTATTGAGGAAAAAAACACTGTAGATGTGTTGTAATATACGGACACCAGATTCTGCGTGTTAAATTTGAAAATGTCCAAAAAAAGGGCCAAAAACTGGAAACTATGTACAAGCGTTTTTTCCTATCTGGTAACAAAGATGCTGACTCGGCGGCTTCCTGCAACAGAGAGAGTGAAATTACCTTAACCCTGTAAAGCCTAAACCAATAAATAATTGACAGAAAATTCCAATACTTTATTGGTCCTTCTGAACAAACAAATAAAACAAAAATCAAATATCAATTTCCAAATAGGAGTTTTAATTTGTGTCATATTTGATACAGCGGGTCACAATGATTATATATTTTTTTTTTTCTTGAACAAAAAATACACAAACAAATCCAACAAAAACAATGCAGCAATGGAACTGGCAGGGTGGAAATCCGGAAAGACAGCATTTCAGTTATTTTTACTAAATAACTGAAAGCGGTTCACAACCTTTTTATTTTGAGTGACTGTAGGCTTGAAAACAATTGTTCAGACAAAGATGCACTCTGCATTTCTCACAGTACACATGGGCGAAGTGGCCCACATGTATGAATGACTTGTGATACATTTGGCATTATAGGGATAATAACCACATGTTGGTTTTGACGTGCAACTTCTCAGCTTTCAGAAATTGTTGGAATTCTTCCGACAGCACAAACCTTTGCGTAATTGCAGTAAGGCAAACAAATGCTTGGTGTTGAAGAATTAATTACTAATTTAGGAGCTTTAATTTGTGCAGGTTTTGGTCCCTCAAAACCCTAATTTGAGGTTTTGGTCAGTTGAGATCAATCACAATGAGTGTGAAGCAGCTGTAACATAATTATCATTAGCATAATGCTTCAGTCTTTATGAGGAATGCCCAACCACCCTGACCTCCCACACTGTCTTCTCGCCTCACTCGATAAAAGGTCACACTTTTCCCTGCTATGCTATTTGACACAGAGTCCCTCAACCTTTGATATGTAATCTCTGCAGCACATTCTGGTTCCTGCCCCATGGTCAAAGGAGTTAACCACTACACGTCCTGATCAGATGCCCTCGAAGAACCTCAGCTGATCTCTGTCCTTCAGGTGAGACTCAAGGATGATGATGGTGTGAAAAATGCAGTATTGTGGATCTAACAGTAGTAAAACTATGTTAGTCCTCTTCACTCAATCCATCCTCTACTACCCCATAGTATATTTTACATTCTAACTCATAATGGCTCATTGAATCAGTCCAGAAGATCGAGGATAGTCGTACACAAGCAAGTGAACAAACAAAATACAACGTCTTATTTAATGTATCATTAGGCGACAGGCATACACCACTTGTACACATGCATCCAGGGAAATAGAGAACACTCTCCCCAGCCATTGAGGCTGTTGTGACTGTGGGAGGAATAATTGAGTTAAAGCATTAGGCTGAGCAGTGGGACACGTGGTAATATGAAACAGCATAAAGGCGGAGGGAGAGTTCTTTCCCAGTGGGCTTAATCTCCGGGCTCCTCAACTCCTTGATTTGCCATTTTGATGAAATTAACAGTTCCCCTCACCGGTTTTGCCCTCTATCCTCCAGCTCGCTCTGTCCTAAAGAGATTAGACCACTTCAGCTATATTATTCAACTTGTTTATCATTCTCGGCTCCAATTGAAATTAAGTGGTTTGTTACACCCAGGACTTCTGCAGAAACACTTTCCCTCCCTCTGTCTTTCCTCTTACCTCAGTATTATTAGGGCCCATTTCTCACAAGATTTATTTGTGTATTTACGGTTCAGTCAGTGATCATTTATAGTGCTTTTTTGTCCCCTTATATACTTACAATCCAATGTAAAATGTAGCAGAAAAGCATAAATTTAAGGTGAGAAATAACTCCCAGTGAATTTGGAACCAACTTTGTGAAGATGGACACATTGTGTCCATATTGAATTGTTTGAATAGTAAACCAGCATCCCATGTAGTCATGTAGACTAATTACTTGTGAGGTCATTTGGAAATATAAAAATGATCTGAACTCAGCTAAGATATCAACAACAATAATGCCAACAATCTATTACTACTGCATGTGTCACACATCTGAGCCTTTACCTTTTCACTGTTTGAATGAATTTTCTGTTGCAGACATTAAGGATGTGCAGCATGTGGTGAAGATCACAGACAGCAGCCCCCCTTGTGACATAGATGTAAGAAAACAGCTTTCCAGAACCTCCAGATTTAAAGCTGTAGACAGAAGCTCAGTTCTGGTCTGGTTTTACTTCCAACAGCTTTCGATAATAACTGAGAAAAATAGCTTTAGTGTCTTTAATTCAGTGCTCTGCTCTCTTCATGCGCCTGGAGAGATGGTGGGCTTAGTGATTCTAGTAGTGGTTTGCTAACAGAAGTTACATACGGGAGGGTTCGGTGCTCAGTTTCTAACAAGAGGTTGTTGTGGAACGTTACTGGACTTCCTCCTTGTGGATTAGAGCTGAGCAATTTGATTTTTGACAACACTATTTGCAAATAGCAATGCTCTTTCACTTTTTAAATCTACTGTAAAGGCCTAAAATTTCACCTAAAAAGTGATAATAAAAGTCAAAATCTGCTCTTACAACTTATTGTAATTTAACATTTAGTGCTCAGTGCTTAGGATCTGTGCTGCAGGTGCACCCATGGCAATTTGCCATGGGAATATTACTCCTTATATGCACTGAAGCCTCAATCTGGATATATTATAGGTCACATATTCAGGCTTTAAAAAATGCAATTTTTTCATCTTCTTATGTGGTGTTGAGTCAAAGTTATGGTTCATTTTATGTCGCATTTAGTAGCGATATAAAGCAATAATTGTGCAGATGTTTATGTTTTTCTTTTCTTTTTGTTGCCAAGAGAACTTTGAACTGTGACGTATTTCCAAATTTCCCAAATTCAATCCGATCTCAAACATTTTGATTTGCTCAGGTGTGTTTATGTACAGTATGCTTATACAGTATGTTGCAATAGAAAAAAACAGCCAAAATGCTCTGTGTTCAAAGAGTTAAATACTCTAATTACCCGTTTTGTTTGGGTGCTGGGACCCGAGTGTCCCCTGGATTGCGACACAGCTATTATGCTCAGTAACAAGATGGAAACAGCAGCACTCAAACATAATATGCTATATGTCATATGCTAATTTGACTCAATAAAAAAAAGATGTACAGTAAAACCCTTGAATGGTGTTAAGGGCACCCTGTGGTGATATTCAGCCACCTGCATATCAGTGAGCTGGAATTTGATAGGAACAGTTTAACGCCACAAAGGCCATGAAATTCAGGAACAAAATCTATTCATGTTAACGCTGATAATACTGATGGGGACTCACAGCCATTCATGTAGATTAATTGCGCGTTCATTGTTAATTAGCGGAGATCGGGGAGAGGCTGCGGTTATCAAATGAGCTTAGCGTATTTAACTGGGACTAATCCCCAGCTTCCCTTGTTTGTGGCGTGTGATGAGGAAGACAGCGGTGAGTCAGCTGGAGAGGTGACAGAACAACTGGATTTACAAACCCATGTTGGGTTCAGAGCTGAAACAGCGGCGACCAAGATTAAACTAGTTTTACTGTAGATCTCGCTGCTCGCCCTCATTAGCATTAATGAGCGCCGTCAAGCAGAGCTACATCCTAATAACGCAAGGCCTCTGTTCCCATGGTCTCAGTCAACATTATGGCTCTTTGTTATTGCAAGCGGTAATGAGAAGTAATGTCTTTTTTTTAGGGAGATCAAGCAGATAAAATGACTGCAACAAAACAGAGGACACTGAAGGTAATTTTGGTTTCGCCTCATGAAGCAAACACATATATATTTTTTTTTTACCAGGAATTCAGTTTCTGGAAACTTCTCTGTTGCATTCATTGATCGTATACTGAATCCCATTTCACTCAAAAATGTTCAACATTCATATAAGAAACTTATATATACCTACCCCATTCCTATTACACACCAAGGTTGCTATACCTAATTGAAAATGAATTGTGTGTTAATAAAACAAACTAAAATTGTACGAAAATGTGCTTAGTTTCCGTATTAATTTCATACATATTCCTTTTGGGTTCATATGAAGTGTATTTATTTTTTCTCTGCCGGCAATTTTGAAAGGTTTTATTTGAGACAGCCTTTTCATTTCATTTCATTCATTCATTCATTCATAATAAACTGTTTTCATTTTGTTTACAATGTTGGACATGGCTATGCAAGTTACACATTAATGTTATTAATTGAGTTGACCTAGTTTTGCACAACGATATGTGGGTTAGAATAACAACATATTACCATGGAGACTGGGGTGGACTGAGTTGTCACAAAAATAAGGAATTGTACTATAAAAGACTGCGATGTAAGCCCTCACTTCCTGCAGATGACGAGACTCACATTGTTCTCTTTGCCGTTGGTAGATCTGTTTTTTTTTTCTTTTCAACAGAGCTATGCTAACTTCAAACTAACTAGCCATGGTCTCATAACCACATTACATTCTCAGGAACTATGTAAGCTGTGGGCTAAATGAGCAAATGGAACTTGTTCAAAGCAGTCAGCTATGAATGAACACAGCCAAACCTGGCAGTGACTGAACTTTGGATAAAATGTTTCACATTTCTTGGTCTGAGTGCAAATATCTCTGAAAACTTCTTGCCATGTAGATTCAATAAATATAGTGACCTGCAGTAACTGAGTCACATATTATTAGTATTCATTTTATTAGTTTATGATTAGCATTGTTAGTTTTTCAAAGAGTATTTTAAAAGGGACATACCCTACCCATACCCTATTTCTCCAAGTTAACCTCATGAAAAATGTCTGTGATATGCTTTGGTCAAAATACCATAACCCCGGATTTCCACTGGACGCGGAACAGCCGCGGAACGGCAGTGGCGCGGTTCTGCTTCGTCCTCTGCCCGGCGGCAATCCCCACCGGGCGCGTTACGTCAGCGGCGCGGTGCCTTGGGAGCCAGCGGTATTTACGGAAGATCACGCAATAATCTTGAACGGACGCGAGTTCGCGAGATCCAGCGATAGACTGTGTGTATAAAGGAAACAACAACACAGCTTCTTTCATTCTCCGACGTGGAAGAACTGTTGATCTGGTGTCATCAATGATTTTATGTTTCTCCACTTCAACAATCAGTCTCTCGTCGTACATTATGACTCTCCGAGACGCTCTGATTCATTGTCTGTTGACCTGGCAGCACCGGTCACGACGTAATGTTGATGTGAAGTTGTGACAGGTTATATGACCTGCGTATTGTGTTTTATTTTGAAAGGGGGGCGGAAGTGTTTTACTTAGATTCTGTGTCGGACTTCCTGTCTTGTGCGATCTGCTTCGTTGAAATTTACGAGGTTCAGCTGCGGCAACGGAAAAAATAGAACTGATTCCTATCGATAGCGCTGCGGCGTGGCGAGCCGCTTCTGGGACGCTGCTGAGACGCGTCTGGTGGAAATGCTCTCATTGATTAGAATGGAAGCGATTTGCAACGGCGACCGGGCCGCTGCCGACCTCCAGAGTCCTATCAGTCTGCATTTAAAAGGATTTAAATGATTAAAAAGTTGATTTTGCATAATGTGTTCCCTTTCACAATCCAATGATGAAACATATCATTCAACATTTTCTTGGTGATCCTACATTCTGAAATGTATAATCCCTGATGGGTGCTATGACAACATATCCTCAGCTGACAGCATGCAGTGGGATGCCCTGGCCGCGTGTGTGGCCAAACCGGTATGTTGTTGTCTGCTGCTGTGCTTGTAATCTGGCAGGACAAATGTCCCTTCTGACCACCAGGCTAATGCCTCACAGTAGTGACAAGCAGCCAATTTACACAATGCATTTCTTTCATGAACGATGGGAAATCAATGCACACTTGGAATTCCAGCATTGTCTCAGTTGGTGGGTGCAGCATTGAGAAATGGTTTGAGTTAAATGATTTGTTGGTTTCAGTTGATTTCAGATTTGTCACAAAAAAAAAAAAGAAAAAGAAATGGGACAGATGGACAAAATGTGTGTACAGAGAAAGTCTAAATGCAGAATGTAGAAAAAACATCATGTGTTTGCACAATGTACACTTAGACTGCAGGTAAAATACAATTAAAGCTGGGGTATTTTTGGGATATTTTTGGTGACCTCTGCACTTCCTCTTGGTTCTGATTCGAAATCTTCTGACTGTGATATTGACCAATTATAGAGGAGTTTAGAGTGAGAAGGCGCATCTATTGTCTGTTGTACCAACAGAGGGGGCAAAGGTCACTATTCCATCATCAATAACAATTGCCTATGCTGCAAAGCATCCTAAAAGGAAAAAAAAACGTGTTCTAGTTTTAACTCTGAAGACTATTCGGGGTTATTGATTTGGTATATGTCACAACAGTGAGCTGCAAACGCCAAACTGGATTTTAATATCCTGGTGATGAGAAATGATCTTGCCTACTGCAGCTTTAAGCACACTTGATGGACTTGATGGAATTAAAACTCCTAAAAGTTATTATTATGATTTGCAGCCAGCTTGCAGTCAACTATATAGCTGTTACACTGCATGTGAACGGTCACTGCTTTGGGCATTTTCTTTCTTACAATCTGTGTCTCACACATATAGGAATTTTAATTTTACCCACAATATGTTTGGTATTGACTCTGAACAGGAATCAATATAATTTGACAAGAATGTAATAAAGAGAGCGCTCATATCAGTCGGGGAGAGCAAAGAAAGTGATGTTGAACGTCATGTTTTGCCCTGATGCACCTTTGGACAGGATATTACTTTGTGTCGCTTGTGAGTACACATTTCCTTTCCTGAGTTCATCTTAGAGACGAGGAGATGAGGAGAACTCGCAGCTTCTTATCTCTGAGGCAGAATTTGATATTCCTTCATTCATAAAGGAAGAAGAAGCCTTGCTTGCCTCCAACACATGATCCAGTTTAATTTCCCTCATAGCAAGCATGGCAATCTCGACAGTGGTTGCAAATAAGATCTGAACACATGCTTTGTCATATCTTCAAAGATTAATGGCAAAACCTCTTTTTTTGGACTATGAAAGCAAAAGGCTCCGTGCTGAGACGTTTCAGGGGTTATACTTCATCAGCGATAGTCTTAATAGAACTCCAGGGTTTCACCACACAGCAGCAGGAGTACCATGAACATGAGTTATGAGTGAATCACTAAAGCCTCTTTCATACTAAAATAAGTGAGTACACCTGGGGTTTTTGAATTTAGGCAAACCCACCAAAAGAAGCAATTATCACCATTGCCAGTTGACAGTGTTCGGTCTGCACTGTGGTGCTTTTTCACCCCTGCATGAACTGTGTTGTCCTGAATGTGCCAGAAACAAAGCGAGTCAAAGGAAGAACAAGAAATAACAACACAATGGAGCTCAGTGACAATGTCACAGTGATTATTACTTTGTCTATTTTACTTTCAACTGCTCTGACTGATGAAATAAAAAAACTATAGAGCTCTGCCCCAAGTGTATGAAATAAGATTTGCCACAAACTTTCATGGTTTGGCTATGCTAAGCCTATGATAAAAGCTAAAACTGTTCCTGCCTGACTGCAGTGAATCTGCAATGGGTAATAACTGTGACAATATCTTTCAAAAAATATTTTTGTTTTCAACAATTGGTAAGGGTGGATGAACCAGCATTAGGTAACAACTTTTTTCAGTGGGTGATGAGTTATTTACAACTTGTGGTGGACAAACCTTGACCTCTGATCTGCATTTGACCAGCAGTCTTGCATCATTATGTTAACTATTCAAATATGCGACACATCTGATTTCCAGCATGCTGACACGATCAGATTCTTCAGCAACCCTAGATTATCATAACAAAATGTGGCAGAGATCACAGACAGTGCTGCTACAAAATAAGTTCAGATAAATCATTCCCAGTGACACTTTTCTCTGTGTGTTTGTCATGATCAAATGTAGTTTGGAGACCAGATACTACTCAGAGCATCTACTGGTTGGAAGATCATGTTGTGTGTGACCCCTGTCAACACTGTTACTTTGAAGTGTAAACTCAAAATGACTGCAGTTCGGCAATTTGTGAAGAGTGAACTGCACGGCAACTCTGCCACCGAGAGTGGTGAATTGTGAACAGCCATGGCATCGTTTGTAGCAGAGCAGGAATCCCAAATGACTGCATAATGTGCATGCAATGTCATTAACAATCTATGCAGAGTAACAAAACATAAATGATCTGACAGAACGTGTTCGCAGAGTGTGGAGCAGTGATTACCTGGCTGAAATCACACGGACTAACAACTCAGTCCAGCAGAATTGTCACTAGGCCAAGATACTAAAACAAACAAAGGAACAAAACAAGAATGTTTGTTTTTGTTCTTTTAACTAAAGGTGTATGGGTATGTTGACAAGCTGTGGTTTGAAGCAATTTAATTGAATGTTACAGCACTTACATCCTCATTTCAGAGCAAAGCCCTTTGAACTGCGCTGAAATAGCCAATGGCTGGATTTGTGTCCTCTATTTCAAGAGAAGGCACACACACAATCCTGGTCTGAAAGAAACATCAGAACATTATGTAAATGTTCCCATCTTTCAAGTTCTAAAGAAAATCACCGAAAGCACAAGCTACTGTTTTTGAACATTTGGCTTCATGGTGAGCTACAGCAAATGAACAACAGTGAAAAATCAAACCAAACCAAACATATGCAATTACCATTCAAACATAGCAGCGGTCGACTGAAATGCAAACTGAACACCTACATAGAAAAGTCAAAAACCTAGCTCTGCCCACCAAAACATTATTTAATCATCATTTACATTATCCAACATGAAAGTACGTACAAAGAGTAAAGGCATGTTTAAGGATGTGAACTTGATAGATTGGTGGAAAGCTCAACTTAAATCCCATAAAACGCCAACCATGCACAATTATACACACCAGCCAGTTACAGGAGGTTATACCTGGAGCCCATCACACTCACAATCACTGAATTATGTGACAGTGGCCAGAGAATTGGGTTTAGGGATTTTTGGATGTTTGCCGTTCACATTTCACAAATACATTGGGAGACTGTAGCTTATGTAAAACACATAACAGAATCATAAGCAGTAGGTCATTAGATTTATGGCCACTACTTTAAATTCAAGAACTCACCAATTTAATCAATAAAAGCTTGTAAGTACCCCATAAGAGCATAGGCACTACCACAGCACAGGGGCTAATGGGAATTCAAGTAAATAAACAATCATAAACAATGCAAAATGTGTCTTGAAGCTTAGCATGGTTGGTTGAAGACACATTTTAAGCTTGATAGGAGCTGAGGGAAATTAACAATTTGGTGTTAATTTTTCACACACTTCAAATTGCATGCAGTCATTTCATCACCTTTGATCAAAAACTATTGATTAATGTAGCTTTAACGAACTAATTATACCGTCAGGTCATGTTGTGCATTAATTTGGACAATTTGAACCAAACAAGAATTGCTCAGAATAAACTAAACCAACTGGGTCTTCGGGGTGGAAACGGGACACTGCTGTACAGGCACAGACTGTCTGTGTGCATCTGTGTGTGTTCTCTGTTCTCAGCCACTGACTGGCAATGCAGGACTGCATCTGAAGCTTTATTGAGGCAACTAATCCACGAGATGCAGCCCTCAGCTGCCTTGCCGGTCTGCCAAGCTGAAAATAATTACATTTTAAATGGCTGTGCAAACAACAGCCACCACATTAGTGTGTTAATACAGGCCAATCACTTCTACTGAAAAAAAAAAGACCCTGAAATAACAAGAGGAAACAGTGCCTTCTTTCTGTCCTCTACAGACTGATAAATGCATGGTAGTCCTCCATGCCCCAGGTGACCATTTATAACATTTGATTATTTATTTATTTACCTAAATCTGCATAATCATTTTGGCTATAGGTCATATGAGAACGAGATGGGAAGCTGAGAATAGCATGCATTATTCATTATTATGCTGGATACAGAGGGTACCAGAGGTTTATAAGATATGTGAGTGTGATTGACCAAATCCATCCTTTTCTTTATCGTAGAAAGGCTTCTCTCAGACTGGGATACCTGGGGCACCAGATAGTGCACCAAGTGTGTAATGAGGAAAATGTAAGGAGATGAGGTAAAGCAGATAAATTAATGGCCGTGTCTTGTATGCACAATACTCTAACCCCGGCACTGTGTAAACAAGAACGTTTGACTTCTTACTGAAAACTTGCTGCATGGAATGGATTTAGTGGCACTCGTAATAGTTCATTTGTGTGTAGTATTAACCTTTCAAGTTACAAAACATATGTATGCTTTGATACATCCTAATGTTCACAGTCGGTACTGGTTTGACTAAATGCAAATGGGCAAGAGAATGCTGCGTAAAAAAAAAAAAGTACACAGTGACTTGAATGAGGTGACATTTTAAAAAAAGAAGGGCTCAGCTATTGCAGTAGTCCTGACTCATCCTGGTAATCAGAGCCTGCAAAAGTGTCAGTGTGTGTGTGTCTGTGTGTGTGTAGGTGGATTGTGTGATGAGAGAGAGCCTCAGATCAGAGATAAATGGCTTCATTAAAGTGTAAGTCTCACAAAACCGGAATTAGCCCCCCTCTCCCTCCTCTGTGCCACATCAGATTATGATCTCCATAAATCAATATGTTTCTGTAAAACCAAAACGTTCCCTACATCAAACCTCCACCAGAGGATTGACCCACTCTAGTACATATTCCGAGTCATGATTTCTGATTTAATGTCGTGGGTGGTCTGGGAGCTGCAGGTAAAGAATATATTATGGGCTCCACAGACACTTGTTATTATCGTGATCATCAACAGTGATCTAAGTATGACTGTTCACAGCTGGCAATGGAATACATGGGTCTCCTGTGAGCATAAGACATTGGATCTGGTTTCCCTGCCCTGTTTGTGAGGGCACATTTGTGTTTTCAGACTGTACAGATGTGAGAGGAGAATCAAAGTTCGACCTAGGATCAGTTACGTCAGTTATATCCAGAATATCTCAGAATGTGTTTTTGTTATCAGATCAGAAGACACATTCAAAATGTATTCCAATCTGCACGTGATCAGGTCACTCAGAATTGGTATTAATTCTGATTCTGGTCTGAATCGGGTCATATTCACAGTGAACATGTGTTTCTGTAGCAATGAGATGTAATACAATATTGTGCAGAATAAAAAAGCTTGCAGATAAAATTAGTTAATAGTTTCAAAAAAAGACTGATTGCAAATTGAAAAAGAAGTTGGATTGCAAGCTAGATTAGGACTTTGCCAAACAAACAAAATTATCAAATCTAAAAATGTAAGCCTGTGAAAGAGGTAAAATTATCCATGGAAATAATAACACAGATAACGTTTGTATGTCTGATTACTCCAGATCCAGAGACACAGGCATAGAGAGATGAAGAAAAGTGGAATCATTACAATGTTTACAATCTGGCTAAAAACAACAACAATGGTAGTTTTTCCCAAATACTTGAAAAGAAATTACATTTTGATTGGTTTTATAGATCCCTGTCACTCCCTAGCTCCAATATCTGTCGATAAGTCGGAGCATTGCTCCGATCCAACGGTCCTCGAGCATAAGCTGCATGTGCGTCACTCTTCACCAGAGAGTGAACGAGACAACAAATCCAATTTAATATCTTGTAGCTTTGTTTGCCTTTGTGTTGATGCTTGATCGACTTTCTTTGTGTAAGGAGCATCTTTTGGAAGCTTATTATAACTTGTTTGGCCCGTTAATGCAGCCTGTGGTGGTGTCTCAGTGGCACAGTGCTGTCAGATGTGAATTAGTTGCATTGCGCACTATGATTTATGTTGATGTCAGTCTTAATCTGTTGGAATTGACTGACATTTCATCAGTTAAACTTCAGCAGGCCAACAGGGGAAGCTTGTAAGTGATGAGGGGCAGCACAGCAAGATAGGTGGAGATCAAATGTTGTTGGAGGAATAGTAAAATACATTTGATTTGACATGAACAACAGGAGCAAAGTTAAACAGAAATCAAAGTAAGCATTTAAAACTAAAGTCGTGTGATGACAAGCTTCATGTACCACAATCAGAGATGCACTAAAAGCTGTAGTGCATTACTTTTCATGTTTTCCCCGTGCGTGTGTAGGTTGTTAGTATCCGTGTGGCCCTGTGATGGACTGGTGACCTGTCCAGGGTGTACCCCACCATTCACCTCATGTCAGCTGGGATTGGCACCAGCACCCCACAGATACAGTTGTAGAATGTGAGTGAATATCTGCTAAGACTGTCAAATTGTGTTCACAGGCAGGGCAAAAAAAAAAAGGCATCCAGGTTTAAGCAGAAAAAAGCTGCGTGTCAACAGTTGAGGTGACAAAACAATCTGGCAGAGACTGGTCAAATGAGGTGGGGCTTTAAGCAGGAAGGAGTGGATGGTGATAATCAAGCAAATCAGCGGCAGGTGAGTTGGAGGTAGTGGCGGGAAACAGAACAATGGAAGCTCGACCCTCAGTCTGCAAGGGAAAAGCCAACAGACATTCCCACAAACACACACACTCACACCGACAGGGAAACAAGACAGACAGCTATAGAACAAGAGGGAAAGGAAAGGTTTCTCAACAAATCCAAACACAAATTAGTTCTCACAATGCCTGTCAGCTCTACATGACTCCCTTTCCTCTCAGTGGAGAAGTGTTTTGTTTTCGTGTCACCTGGCGACATGTCCACACAGAGTAACACATTTTACAGCACAACTGAGTAGGTGAGGCAGAAGAAGCACACAGCGCGAGTAAAGTGAAGCAGCTTCCTATGTGGCTAAAGAAAAAAAACACAGAGAAGTGTTCTGTAGGACTTCGCAATCATATTTCAATCATAATGCTGTGTTATGTGGTTGCCTGAATGTACCAAACACAACACAGCTGATGCTGTTCCTGCACCATGCAGCTCCAAGTTTCCCGGATGCAGTCTAGATGAATAACGCTACATAAAGAGACAGACATGCGACATGACTGGGCAAATGATAACAAAATGATTAGTTAATATATATAGTAGATTGTTTCTCTAATTGTACTGATAGCAAACATTAAAACATTCATACTCTGTATAGGACCTTTTCTGACTTCACTGTGATAACTGTTCTATGTAACCTAATTTTCTGCTCCATATAATGTTTACATCATGTATGCATGTATTTTTGAAACATGCTTGACATCATTCACTAACTTTAATGTGACAAATGCATATAAGGAATACTTTTCTGGCCCAAACTGTATTTTTCAGGGTTTTTTTTTTAATCTTGTTCCAGTAGTTAATCAGCTAGAGCAGCGATTCACCAGATTCGTTGAACTGTCACACTGACACTGTGACATACTGTATCTCTCATAATTGCTGGTGGCTCATAGTTGACAGAACACTTCATTATGTGCTGTGTCGAGCACGATGGAGCGGCCGCTCTCTGGTGGAAAAGGAGTTTGTTTTGATTAGAGCTGTGATCAAAAGTTCTGGTGGGCTGCAGGAGATTTTCATTTTAATTTGAAATGAGCCACATACATTATTATGTGATCCGAGTCATTTTTACAAAATGTGAAAACTCTAGTGTTTTCCAGCAGTCTTTAGTCAAGGTCTCTGAGATGTCCATTTTCTGACTGAACCATCTAATTAACTGCAGGAAATGTGTAGATTTGATCTTTCTGTTTTCACATGGGTATGCTCAGGCAAGATCATTCATCATGTATAAATTGAATGGCTCTTACTGGATGTTATCTATTATTTAATAACTGGTGGTTATTGGCCTATTGTGTTGGTTAACCAAGACATCGATCTAAGCCAAATTGAAATGGTTTGGTCGTCATATTCCTCTGCAAGACAGCATTTGGAAAAGAAAGAATTATGTGGCTCACACATCTCATCAGGATGGCTTGTTTTCAGAAACTAATTTGACTTAGTGAGATATAAAAATCAATGGCCATGCCTGAAAACATGGCACGTGTCTCCCGAGATCCCCCTTCAAAATATAATCCGGCAGTGGCAAATTCATCAGTATGAAATCCATCCACGAGTCCTCCTTTTCCTAAATTCCATTCTTAAAGGCCTTCGGCGTGTGTGAGCAATTCACCCGTAGCTACCGCTGATCGAACACAAACTTGTGCATAATTGTATAGAGCTTCTCTCCCGACCTTCTCTGTCATGAGCGAAATAGGGACCATCATTCATCCTTGCCATTACCAGCCTGCCTGCCGTGAATAATGCAATTTGTATCCTCTATGGAGTGCATCCAGAACAACAGGCACTTCAATAAACAAACAGCAGATCGCAGTAGAAATCTACTTGCAGGGGCAGCCTGGCAAACTCTGTGGCCATTAGACGCCCACTCAGGTCGCATCATTTCAGTTTGATAGATCCCTCCCATATCTGTTTTAGAGGAGGCATATGATAATGAGCCTGCCACTTTCCTGTGCTGCACACACACACACACACACACACACAAAGCGGCGGAGATTTGTGGTATGTGAAGGTAAAGAGGTAAAGGTCAGTTTTTGACCTTTTGCGGGTACTTACCACTAACAGGCGGAAATAGGTGAGTCAGGGAGAGGAGTGTGCGCTGTCATGATGAGATCCGTCCACAGGAGATGAGTTATGATGTTTCAGTGACGTCACACACAGGGTATTCAACTTTTAATTTACTTTTGAGCCTATGCGTTTATGGACTTGTTTTATGTAATCGATTTTACGTTATTAATCATATTTTACTGGTGGACATTTAATGAGAATTCAATTTCCTCCCTAATAAGTCAAAGCAATAAATTGAATACAGTAACTGTCTTGCATATTTCTGTCTCCTCGATGACAGCATGTAAGGCAGGTGTTATTTGGTCATGGTGAATGAAATCATTATTCTGAAACAAGCTTTTGCAGAACATATGTGTTATTTGTGCAGTTTATTAACATACTAATGTCCACTTGAAGTCATATCAGCAACAGAATGATGGTGAGTGATATTGTAGGTTTCATTTTATTTAGTTTTAAGTTTCCTCTCCAAACACCACCCATCTGATTTTCAATGGGTTATTGATGATGTGGGACCTTGAAAATTAAAAAAAAATGGGATGATTAACATCTGTTCAAAATTTGTTCCACAGACACCTTAAAGTATTCAGTGTCGTAATTTTTGTATGATATAATTAATATGCTTAATCTTGTTTCCCATAAAGTGATAGAGGAAGCTGTTTGCGAGGTTTCTTACACATACTCAGCATCTTGCAAAATATAATTTATGGAAACGACTCCTCGCTTCAGAGTGAAAAAGTTGATCTACTGCTGCCTCCATCACTGAGTTAAAAAAGTGCTATTTTGTGACTCTGGTGTTAAAAAGTTGTTGGTCAAATTGACCTTAGAATCACAAACTTACCAAAACCTGGCAGCTCCTGTGTCCGTGTGAGCTAAAATGCAGGTTTTCTCTTTGGTGCAAAAGAGTGAATGAGTTTTACAGAGCAACACAAACTTGCAGCTCCAGTTGATATACAGTAGATTTTATGTGGCTAAAATCTTTTTTGCTGGTGTTCCTGCCGGCAGCCATATATTCACTGAGTGCCTGCCTGTGTTCCGCAGCTCCTCACGACCGGGAACTCACAGAGCACAATCAGCAGTGTGTAAACCTCGAACAACCAAACTTAAAAAAAAAAAATCCTATGATATTCCCAATGTGAAGAAAGTGCCTTGAAATTCACTTAAGAATAATTAAACATTCTGTGCCATTTATTTGACTCGCCATTGATGCACAAACGAATGGAAGCTACATTTTACAAGGAAACAGCTTTACAGATATGATGTCAAATTATTTGTCCCGTAGACATCAATCCAGAAATGACCACTTGAGGCTATATTCATCATTTTGATGTGTTCATTAGTCGTTGGGGTTTTATAGGTTTGTTATGATGGAGTGCTTTATTACCATTCTCTGTGTGTATTTGTACAGCGTATAAGCTTGCATGATTGTTGGTGCAGGCCTGTCTCTTTGTTTGCTCCTCTCTATTTCAAACCCTTCTCCAACAGCCTCTCCACGCTCCGTCTGCCACAATAAGATAATCCTGCTGTGTCCCATAAGATGGCGGCATCTGTCATCTACAATTATCTGAGGGAGCTGGCCAAGGAACAGGCAACAGGAGGCAACAGAGGGAGTAGTGAGCCTCTTTCCCAATGCAATAGCCAATTAGAGGGAGTATTACCTTCTCATGTGAAGAGGCTTTTACCCCCCTCCCCAGAGACATGCAGGGGGCTGGGAGTGACTGCAGGACTAGCAGGGAACATGGACAGACAGTGCTGCATGACACTGTCAGGACAGGACATGCAAGTAAAGGCAAGGTTTCTGCATAACTGAGCACAACATGGTTGGGCTTGAAGAAAGACAGAGTTTTGCCCTGAAGAGCTAAAGGGATGTGCTGTCAGTGACATAATGTGACATTATGTGGAGCGATTGGAGTTCATGCACTGAAAAGTGTAGAAAATACAGGCCCCCTTTACACCTGGCATTTGAATATGTTTTCTTTCATTGGCTAGCGCTTCACCATATGCATTTATACCTGGTATAAATCTCTATAATGCCGCTCCGAATGTGGCCACATAAGCACAAAAATGACCACCCCGAATTACATTTATAGTGATTGGATTTGTCCACAGGTCTGTCTGCATGTGATCAGATCACTCAGGGCAGAGCCTTTGGTTAAACCTGAAAGTATCTGTGCATTGATAACTTATTGTTAAAGTATCGAACTGTGTTGTGTGTCTGGAGCTGGAGTGGAGACATACAACAATGTTTTAAGACCCATTAGATGATGCCATCCTTGTTAACTCTCTGGCAATGACATGAAGAAACAGATGCAGTAAGCTTCAATGTTCTCATGTGTTCCCACCTATGCTCTTTGAGGTGGCAAAGTTCAAAATGACATTGCTGGACTGTGTCATATGTGTGAGCCACATTTTCTTTTTCTTTTTCTTTTGTGTGACAATAAGGCACAAAGCCAACTCTATTCTCTTGAACTCTATTCAGATACTGAGTGGTCTGGCAAGTCTGGTGGATAGAGAATGTGTAAACGTATTTAACTTTGTGGAGCTTAGAATAGAATAAAAGAATGAAATGTTCCTGCTTTGTTCTTTCTTGCATATGTCCTGTTCTTTTTCCTAGCTCGTCCAAGCCACCTTTTAAAATCCCCACATTAGTTGTCAGTTAAAGTTTGAACTAGTGTGCTTTTGTTTTTTTCCAACGCAGGAACTTGATGTGTTAAGAGTGGATCCATCAGTTGAGCATAATCATATGTCTTACCGTCCATGGCCTTGCTAAGCACAGCTAAGTAGGTTTCCTTCAGCTAATAAAAGTGCATTTGCTATTAAATGTGCATTGTGAAATGACTCACAATGACACAAATTAGCAGTGTTGGAAGAGTTGAAAGCTTTCTCTTTTGTCTTCAGGCGTCTAAATTGAATAAAATACTATGAAACACTGAGACTGGAGAGTGTATAATCATGAACACCTGCCCGAAAAGTAGGCATACTATACGTGAGACGCTTATGTACACACGACACACAAAAAAGTTCACTCTGATTGTTGGAATTTGAACAAAATAACACACATTAGGATACACACCTTCTTGAATCATTAACATCACACCACAATTTAGAAGTTCGTTTCCCACAGATGTGAGCGAGGTGCAGTGGGAGTGTTTTCCAGAATGGAGTAGGATTGTAAGTGACAGCAACAATTTATGCAGCACATTCAAACACGCTGCAGCTGGTATAATGTGCACCTTGGTGTGGACCCGACAGTGTATAGCTTCACAAAGCTCATCACCAACACATTTAATGGAATAAACTTCATCAGAACACACCTTTGTCTCTCACACACACCAGAGAGAGTGAAGTGGAACAGTGGACTGTAAAGTAGAATGATTAGGAACACATTGAAAATAATTTCAGTTTGACAGCTTTTACACAGACTTCTCCAATTAACCCACTTCTAAATCCTCCTCTTTCTCATTATCATGTCATCTCTTCTGATTACTGTGAGTTCCTAGTGCTACACTTCCTACTTTTTTTTTTTGGTCTCAGACAAATCTAATCCAGAAATTATTTTCCTGAAATAGTAGTCAGTTCAGTTGTGTGGAAACCTACTTTTTAGGGGACAAGGCCTTGTGTTAGTCCATTTTGGTCAGTGCAATATAATGTCTAACTAAATAAGACATCACTGAAACCCTATGTCTCTAGCAACTTTATGCGATCCCTTTGTATTCAAGCTTATAGTCTTCGAAGAAAAGCATATACAAAAACAAAAAAAAACTATTAATTGGAGTCAAATTCATCTGTGAGATTAAAGTGTCTCCCTGCGTCCCCAGCCATCACAGCCCCACCATTATAAACCATTTATTTGCAGAGATACTGAACAAGAGCAAATGTGTAAAAAATAATTAGAGAGAACAGTGACAGGGAAGGAGTGGAGGCCCTCACAGAGGACTTTTCCAATTAACTGACTTTAATGCAGCGTAATGTGAATTTTCCTCCCTCGCTCTTCATAATGGCTGCCACCTGACTGCTTACAGTCAATTAAAACATAATACAAATTGACTTAAGCAGAAGGCACTCAGTGATTGAATTTCCTCAAGACAATTACATTTGACAAAGAAAGCAGAGAATGGTTAATTCATTATATATATATATATATATATATACACATATATATATATATATATATATATATATATATATATATATATATATATATATATATTATTTATTGCTGTCATATTCATTTTGTTAAATGTAATGTGTGTTACACGGTAGCTTAGATGTCTTTAGTAATCTTGGGGCCATGATTGTCCTACCTATATATGCACCTCCCTGGTGGGTAATTTGTTTGTAGTGCAAATGTGCAATGTCTCAGGCTGTGTAGCCGCACAACTGATGGGTATAATAACCCTATGCTCATATTATGCACATTTCCACACAGACCCCCACTGCTGGAGGTTTGTCAGTATTATCTCTTTGGCAGTGATTGAGTGTGGCAGTAAAAATGCAGTGAGAAAGATGTGGGGATGTGGGGTGATTGCTGGGTGGCTTTGCAGTGAGCCAAGGTAATTTCCCCTCGCCGCAAACTCAACTTTGTCATTTGTCAGCCACCACACACGGCTCACTGGCAGTCATTGTGCCAACAGCAGTCAATCACGCTGCTTATGAATCTGAGCCGCAGTCAATCGCCATGCTTATGAAACCAAACAGTAGTCGGTCGCACAGTGGAGGAATCCATTGACACACCCAGTGGTTCCAGCTGGCCACATGAATACCTGACGGCGGGACATCTGCAAAGATTAATTACAACTGCCACGACAAGATAAAGACATTCCGCCCATTTTGAAAATTACGGTTGCGCTGTTCTTTTGGCTGATGCAGTCTTTGTTTATTTTTCATTTGAACATTTTAATGTTGATGTTGATTTGCTTATTGTCTACACTGTTATAAGTTGACTTGAACAGCTCTTCGAGATATTGTTTTGGTCATTTTTTCACAAGCTTGAAATCAACTGCTTTTGGCAAATGCCACAGTATTTTCACTGTTGACTAAAAACAAAATGATGGGACACGTTATGCATACACTCGCTACTGATTGAGCCAAATAAACAGAGAACCGTACTGTGATTAAAATTAAAAAAAGCAATTCAGTCTAAATGTGAGTCCAAAATCCTTTACTCAGACTACTTACAGAAAAACAAGGAAAAGCAAACAAAAAAGGGAATAAAAACAATGCATAATTGATATGAATGAACAGTTGATATAAATGGACAGATGGACGTTTGCTTCACATTCACAAAGGTCATGTGCTTGGAAATGCTGATCAGTAATTGGTCATTTCCTCTGATCAATGCAGATGGAGTTCTCTCTCCAGAATTTATTCTGCAAGCAGCCAGAGACCACCCTTTCTAGGAGGTCCAGAGACCAGTAAACCTTCGGAGACATAACCTGAGCAACAAGGCTGCTATTGGATGATACCAGGTTTCAATCATACATATTGTATTGTCTTTTTTCTTCCAAGTTGGACCAGAATTCACAAAAATAACATCATACTCTTTTGAAGAGGACCTGATACTTGCAATTGATAGCATAAACCTAATGGAACGTTTACTGACGCTGTAACTTGCAACCAGGAATTGCCCTCAAGTGACTATTTAGCATATTGCTACTTCTGGGTTGGTTTCAGTGAGGAAAATATGTCTAGGCTATGTCCGTTTCTTACGTACAATCTGTCGTTCAACCACACTAAACAAGCTCTGCTGCGAAGGCACTCCAGAAGTTGCAAACACTGCAGTAAGGAGTTTGAGAATTGTAAGTTCAAGCCAGACCAGAGAGCTATTACCTCCACCTTTGGCTTCTCTCCACCACCTGTCGGTAGAGGATAACACCGGTGTGGTTGGGTTTGCACTGCAGGGGTTGGAGGTTAAATGGATTCCATCCTGCCGCTCTCTTATCATAACTGTCTACTATTCTGTCAGAGCAGACCACAAATACTATTCCCTAAGCCTGGGCTAGATTGACCAAGGCATCTTTTGCATTTAATAAAGTGCTGACCTACATTTTACTCTACACTCTACTACTTATGTGGCCCAGGTGGACTGGGGAAATTACATGTTTCAAATGCTTTTCCATTTTTCTAAAAATCTATGTATAGCAGCATCATGCAGATTCAGTGATAGAAGCAAACACAGATGGTAAATCTATAGTAACATTTTGACATCTGCTGGATTAATCATTTCAGTCAACACAACGCAAGCAACTCAATCTCATGTTTTTCGTGCTCCACGCCAACAGCAGCCATGGCCATTGGCATTTTGTGATTATGAGTTGTCCATTCCAATTCATGTGAATGTGATATAAAATTGAATGTGAATGATATGTTGTAAATTTGGTTGGAAAAAATGTTCAGTCAGACTCATTTTGGTGGTCAAAGCTGGGCCCAGTTCTGGGAACAGTGGGTTATGACCCCACACATTCTCTGAATACTGATTGTTCCATCCTAAAGTTACAGGAATATGCACTCCAAAGGTTCACAGATAGTGTTGGAGAACAATACAATTGTGATGTCTACCGCTACACTTGGAAAGAGAGAGACTGAATGCACAGAGAGTGTCGTCTGTACACAAAAAGCATTGAATAAAATACAGAAAACATACTCTTTTTTTCAAGGTTTCGCAGCAGTTATGGTGTAAAACACAAAAACAAACTGCCAAAGCTTCAGTGTAAATGCAGACATGATTGAGGCAAGTGCAGCTCCTGCATGTGATGTGCAGCTTACCGAGACTATAGACACATGAATGTCTGCAGCTTTCCCCTCACCTACGTTCAGAAACGCACTTGAGCTCATCAGCCACAAAGAATGAACCGGCAACCCTCCGCCTACGAGCCAAGATCCCTTTGAACTCGGTAGGAAAAAGGCAATGATTGTAGTGACCTTATGTTTTCCTGAGGGTGATATACAACATTATATGACATTTACATCAGGCAGTTGTGTATTTTTCATGATTAACAGACAATAATTGTACAGTTTATGGTGTATATTCAACACAGAGGTCATATCGCCTCCGAGATGGTTCTTCTTTACAGCTTGAGAATGCACTCAGCGAGCACATCGCCCCTCAGTTTCTCAGTTTTGGTATCTGGATCACCACTAAAATGTAAAAAAAATGTCTTTCTTGGGTCATAACCTACATTCCCTGAAAATATTATCAAAATATGTTCTTACATTTTTCAGTTATGCTGCACACAAACAGATCCCCCCCCCCCCCCCCTTGGCTGAGGTAATTAAATGAAACCCTGATCTTGGCATTCATCCTTCATGTGCTCTTCATCGCGCAGAAAGGAGAATGTGGGAAGAGAAGCCCTGCAGAGGAGAAAGAGCGGGGGCAAAGAGCTTCCACTCTACCGTGCAGATTTACTGATCTGTCATTACTTTATGTGGTCGAAATGGAAAAGAGAATTGGGCTATGTTTACAGCACCATAAACCTTTCTTTTAAACCCAAGGACTCGACCACCCTAAAACTGTAGCGAAGCACCAATAAAACGGAGGCTAATGCTGTCTTTTAACTCTGATGAAACATTTATTGATTCTTTTTAGATCTTGTTTTATTTGCTTATTTTTTCTCCGTTGGGTTATAAGAATAAAATCCGGAGGTTGCTAATAGTCTGCATGTGAACAAAAATCGAAGCAAGGACAGTAAAAACATGGAAGACGTCACTTCCTTTAAACTGTTGTTTTTGAAACAAATAAGTTGACTGACATTCAGTTGACATTTCAAGCACTTAAAAAGCTTGGTTTTATTATTTGTTAAAAAAGCTGTAAAAAAAACAAAAAAAACAACAACTATTAAGTTAAAAGTCATCCCCGAACCTATTACTTAAGAAGCATGACTGGCAAATATATTGTAATACCACTTTCAGCCATATGAGGCGAAAAATAACCCCTGCATCCCACTAGCCATAAAAGGTATGAATAGGATATATATTTTCCTGAGGTTTATTTTGAAATTCTCAAAGCACTCAAGATGTGATCTTTATAAAACCTCAATTTACAAAACTGGTGTTTCAACACAACTAGAATGCATTCCAAATTGTAACAAATTTCTGTTCAACATGGTAGTGTACTGTATTGTTTTGGAGCTTTTTTTACGGTTTTCTTTCTCTATAACTTTCCTAGATCTTCCTAGGAAACTTTCCTTGATCTTCCTGGAAAAGTTACACCGGCCTTTATGAGAGGCACTAAACTAAAAGGGTTCAGAAAAGTATGAAATCAGCAACAAACCAAACAACTTATTGTCTTAGACAGCAACCTTAGCAGGTTGGACAATCACCGGATGTGCACTCAAAAGCACAACAACAGTCTCAGTGTGAAGAAAAAAAACAAAACACTTTTAACTGGTCTCAAACAAAAACAGGTTTCCAAAAGCACAAGGCAACAAAAGATAAAAAAAAAAAAAATACAAAAGAGGTGAAGGCTATATACACAGGTGGAGGGATAACGACAAACAGGTGAAACACATCAGCAATCACAGAGGAGGGACACTTTATAGGAAGCAGACTATGAAACGAGAGGCAATGGTAATTATTTCAAAATAAAACAGGAAACAGAACACAAGACTACTCAGGATGCTACACATCACTCCTATCCCCTTAAATATTTTTCCTCAAATGCGTCTGCCTCACTAGTTGCAAGATTGGTCAGGATGTTATGTCTTTCTTTTGTCGAGAAAATGCACTTTAATCAGCATCAAAGTTGTAGGAAGTCAGGTTACAAAGTCACCAGGATGTGTTGCAGCCTGCTTAATGTTCAGTGGATTACAAGCAGGGCTTAAAGTGAATCAGCATAGCATTCTTAAAATTGAGAGAGGCAAGCACACACACACACCACGCTCCTTCAAGACACTTGAAGGAGCCCCTATCTGTAGATCATCATACAAGGCAATGGCCCTTTTAACGTCACTGCTGCAGAAGCAGCAGCAGCACCCTGCTTTATCTAGGAATGCATAAAAAGCATTACGTTGTAAACTCGCACATTTATTGTACAGATCAGCTCAGTGAACAGGCAACTGCTGGTGCAAAACAGAGTCACACCACATTGAAGACCCATCAGGATTAATCTAAGGAAAAGCAGAATGCAACATTGTGAGTAGTTAACCAAGTCAAAAAAATATAATGGCATTTTGTTCCCCACCCTCCTGGGTGAATGCCCTGTGCTAGGACCCATTCAACTACCACATTCTGCTTTGTATGCAGTCTTCAGTAAGCACTAGTTGGAGGGAGCCTTTGGTTTTTCAGATGTGATAAATACAGTTGGTGCACTATTAGGGTATTTATAGTCACAAGGGCCAGCTGCGATATAGAAATCATAGTTGTAACTGTGGAGATTCCACAATTACTATAAACCCATTGCCTATGTGAAGCCATTCCAAGATTGAGTTTTAACAGCATTAAATATTAATACAGTATATAATATCGCACATCAATTGGCAGTCATAAACTATGTCTGTCAGTTTGAAGAATGGCAAACATGAAATCCAGTCTCCCTTTGCTGTCTGCCCTCATCAAGTCATCACATTACCAATTTACCATCATCACCAGCGAGATAGCAATAATCATCAAATGTCAGCCAGGTAATGAATCCGCAAGTGTTTATTTAGAAACACTTTTCTATGTACTTCACTTAGGATCAAATTAAAGCACATAAATACAGGTTCATAAAAAGAGAACTTCAGTGAAAATAAGTGTACCTTTATGACAACATTGATTTGTATTGCAATACTCTGCTCAGGTAGTTGGATCATAATGACTGACCTGTTGAACATTTGTGTAAAACCCTTATTAAATCAGGAGAAACAAATGGTACAAAAGAAATGTGATAAAAATAAAAAAAGTCTATAATCTTCGATGCTAGGATTCAGTGGGGAGATATTGCGATGGAAGGATCTGGCTTGAGCAGCAGCAGATAAATCTAAGTCCACACACTGATGGCGGTTGATGATTTGCTGAAACGGCGGATGATGGACGATGGACCTGATGAAACTGTGAGGATTGGGTGGTGATGGTGAACTGATTGAGCATGAGCGTGGGTTAAACTGTACCGCTTTTCTTGCTGTGTCAGTGGGTTGGCGGGAGAATTGGGTGAGAAGCCATGTTTTTGTATCCACAGCCATCAATTACTTATCAAAACACCTTATTTGCATTTGGCTTTCAAGAAAAACATGTATTACAGAAAGCTAAGCAACAGCAAATTAAATCCAACAACATGACATACAAAATAAGGGTGATGCTCATATAACACAAATGTAATGACATCCATCCTGCAGAACTCTAGTTTGTAATCTGTTCCTAACACCACTGCTCAGGATTAATGAATCATGGGCTGAGAAGGGTCCCCATGCCTCAACAATACTGAAACATTTGAGTACATCTGTTCAGGTTAAAACTAAAGGAGAACCCAAGCACATTGCTCGTGTGGTGAAAAAGATTTCAAAGAGTTTGAAAAAACTTACTATGAAACTGAAAAAGATACAAAACACATTATACAATCACAAGTTTTGGAAACAGGACAAACAAGTGAAGCAAATCTAAGAAGAAACAAAGGAGAAAAAGTCTAGTACACCAGTGAAACGAGAAGAAAAATAACAATGATAAACTTTTCATTTTGCTCTTGTTCATTAAAACAGTGGTAAAATACAATTCAAATTATGATTAAGATGACCTTTTCTTCACAATTCTCTCCCATGGAAATGTGCTTGAGCAAAAACTTATACTCTAGAAATCTAGAGAATCTGCACTCCTACACAGAATTCATGGTATTTGTGTCAGATTAAATAAATAAGGTATCTTAACGACAGCTAATTACTATTTTCATGATACAATGTGAACATATCATAACCATCTTATATTTTCCTTTTGGGAAGATTTCAAAGGATTGCATGATATTCAGAGGAACCCTGGACTTGTCGGTACTGCAAAGTGTATGCTAATCTAATTACATCACTGATTACTATTCAAGACTGAAGAAGATGGGAGAAGAAGACACAGACTGTGGCCGACTGTTGCCAAGACATTTTGCTCATGTACGATAGTCTCACGGACTGACAGCCAATCTGTAATGCAATGACAACTCCAACATTTGAATCTGAATTATCTTGAAATGTTCAAAGCCCACTAAAAATCCCTATCTCATTTTGCACATTATGGATAGAAACAAATTGCATTATAACAGAGCAGCATTATAGACATTTTACATGCAGTTGTTGCCACGCAACCAATTGACCAGAATTGGATTAGACAGAGAAAACTCCTCTGTTGATAGTTTTAGATGCTATCAGCATTCAGACGCTGTATGACATAACTCTGTGAGCTCTGCTGTGATTACTTTAATACTATCAAAGCCCTGTTCCTTTTCAGCAGTCTTAATTAGTACAACTTTAATTAAGAATTGATTCATCCAGCACTCACTAAGTGTTCAGTGCAGGGACGCTGACTTTCCTCTGTGACGGTACATTTGAAACCATGGATACCAGCAGTGAGAAACCTCTGCAGAGGATGGCTGACTGTCGACTGACAATGATTTGACACACTAATGATTTAAAGTGAGTTGTGCTCTTAGGCCTGGGGATGGTCGACCATTGGGGGCAGTACTGCTTCATCCACAACATTTGTGTGGTAGAAGGTGATATCTTGGAAAGATAAGTAAATCCAGGACTGCAGATGACATAAACAAGACGGACGTCAAAGAGAGGGGCCTGACAGAATGGTATTCAAGAAACATAGCACGATATCGAAGTGTCTATTCTCTTTGCACTTTGTTTGTATTAAAGGAGAAGTTTTACAATCCACAGTCATACAAGTAGATGTCACT
The DNA here is from genome assembly GCF_963457635.1 of Microchirus variegatus. Taxonomy (NCBI): domain Eukaryota; kingdom Metazoa; phylum Chordata; class Actinopteri; order Pleuronectiformes; family Soleidae; genus Microchirus; species Microchirus variegatus. Next base: position 17,699,376 of record NC_139802.1, read on the forward strand.
AATTCTTACACACTGGATTTTTAAGTATGCAAAAGAAACAGAACAAAAACTACTATGACAATTAACAGCTATTACAAACACTAAGTATGCCTTTCCCGTATGCTCCCTAATTCTCTCATCCGGAGAGCAATTACAACACAAGCTGAGCGGACAAACAAGCCAATGACACCAAGCACCTACACCATGAGCACAGACGTACTGGAGTCCAACTCAGCCAATGCCAGGGTAAGTGAATGGTTCAAAATGTGGGACAGCCGAGGCAGCCAGACAGCCCACTGGTTGGAGAGAGAGATCGCCTCCAAATGGATCCCTTACTTCCGGCGACGACCAACTGGAAAACACTGAGCTGCCTGTGAGTCGGCGAGAGAGATGCTGCAAGGTATCCCTAAAGAAATTTAATATAATAACATCTGACTTGTGAACCACCAATCGTGGGATATCTCATGAGACTCAGTTCTGCTCCACAATGCACCGCAGAAGCCCCGGCTGAACCAAATGTTTCCACGCTTGCCTGCGTCAACTACTGGAAGGACATATGGATGATGGCTGGACATGAGGAAGAAGTAATTTCTAAGAAGGGTGTGATGAGTAGGCGTGCAAAAGCGCTGTAACGGCTGTACTGACATGCACAAGCAGAAGAAGACGGAGCATGATGTGGGGAAATGGTGCTTCTGAAATGGATAAGCTTCAAGACTACTTTAGCTTGCTTTTCTTCATCCAGTCTGACCCTGGTGTGATGTTATCAAGGTTGTTGAAAGAGAGAGTTAAAAGCATTAAGAGTGCAGTCGTCACACGCCCATAATATGACACCCTCAATGTGGACATTAAAGGTCCCCTATTGTGCAAAATCAACTTTTTAATCTTTTAGTACTTATATTTGGGACTCAGTGGGCCATACCAGTCCCCAAAATGTGAAAAAACAAGACTCAGTCATCTTTTAGTGGTTCCACTTTGTGTAAGTATAGGCGATAAAACACGCGATGTTTACACCTCCCGACCAAGTGACGACAGTGCGGACATTTCACCGTGAATGTTGATACCCCGCCAGGCAGAGTACTTCACAGCTCCACCGTAGCTCCCCCTTGTCCCTGTGAAATAGGAGAGTGCAGGCAAGGGAGGAAGAGTGGCTGCACAGCAGAGCACAGTGTTTTACACAAACTTCCAGCCTCAGAGGATTTTTGTAACCAGTGGATATATTTTATTTATGAAAAAAATGTTCACAAGCTTCACAAGCCCTTTGTTGTTGATCGTGTGTGTAAATTCCTATGCTGGAGGGACACCTTGAACGCACCAGTTACGTGCCTGCGGTTAGCGAGTGTCATGTGAGGATCGGTGATATGAGGAGCACACGTTTGAAAGCACTGCAGAAAAATGTAGATGTTGTCCTACATTTCTTCTCAACCAAGGCTGTCTTTCTGTCGTGTTTCCACGTTCTCTCCTTGTGTTGTTGATCCACACACGTCAGTTGGAGTCGCAGTAACACGGGTGCGTTCAGGGTCTTTTTCTAGCATGGGAATTTATATACACGCCGCACAGCGCATTAATCGTTTTTCTACGATTTTAATGTTTTTATGATCGCGAGAAGCCAAAATCGTGGTCACTCTATGCATTATGGTGAAACTCAGTAACAGCGGGTAAACTGACATTACTATGGGGTATATGGAGCGGGGGTTGTGACGACAGTGCATGACAATAGGTGATAAGTGGCTACAATATGGCTGTGGATAGTAAGTTAGATCGACACTCCCCTGGAAGCAGTGGATGTGTGTTTACCTGGGTCCCATTCTCATGTAAATGACCAGGCACAAAACCGAGCGTTCTGAAACAGGCTGTTTTGGCAGAGTTATTGAACTGCTATTGTGCTTCATCCTTATGATATTTTGACAAAAGCATGACACAGACATGTTCATTAGGGCACCAGGACCTAGTTTAACTTGGGTTAATAGGGTATAATATGGGACCTTTAAGTCTATTGTCCAACTGCCAAAATGTTGTGGTTTTGGCTAAAAAAACCAAGACATACTTACCAGGAAACTGTAGCCTGAAATTCTGTTTCCAGCTGTTAACAGCACAGGAAACAGGAGCACAGGGCAAAGAGTAAATTTAAGGTCTCGGAAGAAAATTGCGTTCGCAGTATCTGTCCTGACCTTTTTGTGTTATGTTGTCATGACAGGATTATTTCGTTAGACTCAGTGAGGTAAATCCAACTCAGAGATAAGGTAAAAGTGAAGACAGGTATGTTTATTGCAAACAACTACAGAAGTTGTGAATCCTTTCACAGGGTCGAAGACAGACAGCAGAGCGAGGACAAGTTACATACAGAGACACCAAACATAGAGCCATGAAATACAGAAGTGAAATAGATCAGAGTTTCAATTTGTTCAGTATGGGACAAGGCACAACTGACCAAAAGTGAGGAGACGGATCTTGCTAGTACAACCAATGAGAACAGTAACAGCTGCAATGATGTCAAACAATCACTTTAACAACAAATTCATCTACCACATAACATTGCAATAGGATTGCCATAATATTGCACATTATGTTTTTACCGAACTGTAATGTGAAGCTTTACCATGTTGAAATGTAATAGTCAGGGTTCCCGCACCTTGGTTGACATCAAATTAAAGGACTTTTCAAGGACTTTCCTGGACCAATTCCCTTAAATTTAAGGACTGAATGTGCTGACACAACTTATGCTACTTGGAAGAGCCGCTTCGTCCATTTCCTTGAATATCAACTTAACTTCTTCCTTGCAGAATATTTAAGCACTGCTAATGTCCCATGTCTATTTTGGGCAATTTTTCAAAAACTTTCAAAGGGCCTTGACACTTTTTTTTTTTTCTCGAAACACACTTTCAAGGATCTCTGACGTCTTCAGTATCTCAATAACACTTAGCGGCCTACAATGTAGTTCTTTCATTCATGTTTGACATCACCTCTTCCTCCATCTCTGCATTCTATTTGAAAAACATTATACGTTATGTCCATGGTCATGTGCTGTATCCGAAGAATAATTCCAGTGCAGGTAGAAGTAAAATATTTGGAGAAACATACAGAAGACCATGCTATTTTGACATGGACATTTTTTAAGCCATAATGAAATGCGAGAGCTCAGTGATCTAGTAAGTTTGACTTAATTAGTTGGGCTGACTCACTTGGCTGAGTGACAGGAAAATAGAGACCCAGGAGCTATGATTTGTCTTTTCTTTCTTTTTTAGAGCCACACTAATAATAATGTTGATTGGCTATTTTCTGTTGACTACTCAACCGTAATCTGTGACAATTCTGCACCTGTCAAATCCCCAAATTCTTCTTTTTCTCTTCTTCCAGTAAATTAAAATAACACTATGGGCAGCCATACAGGGGCTGAACCTATTATTTGTACACTACTCTGCAGCTGTCAGTCTTTTGTTTAACAGGACACTTGTCCATTAATTACTGTCACTGAAAAGCACGTCTCAACAGTTAGTAGAATTAAGTGTTTGTCTTAGAATATTACTTTTAGCCAAAAATCTAAATTTCTGGCCAATGAGAAATACATTCAGACCATCTGTCTTCCTGCTGTCTGATGTCCTGGACTGTCTCCCTGCTATCACATGTCCTGGACTGTCTCCATGCTGTCATATGTACTGGTCTGTCTTCCTGTCTTCCTGCTGTCCGATGTTCTGGTCTGTCTCACTGCTGTCATATGTTGGTTTGTCTTCCTGCTGTTCAATGTCCTGGATTGTCCCACTGCTGTCATATGTCCTGGGCTGTCTTCCTGTTGCCATATTGGTCTGTCTTCCTGCTGTCGGATGTTCTGGTCTGTCTCACTGTTGGCATATGTACTGCTCTGTCTAAATATATTTAATCTATGAATGTATAATTTCACCAAGTCTGGTCTGTCTTACGTCTATTATGATTTTTAAATGATTAATAACCTTATCTATTCAATATTTAAAAACATCTTGTAAATATTGTCCTCCTTGCTAATTGAGGTAAAGGTGCATGATTTGTAACTCAAGAGACAAAATAAGTCCAGTATATTGACTTTATAGTTTACTGTTGTATGCATAAATTCAACCCTTGACTGAACTTAATATTTGGCCTCTTATCTTGTGTGTGGTTGAATATGGTCCTCATTAACCGTCTGCCAGTCTAATTGTCTAATTAGTATACTGTGAGCCTGAGGTCAGTATAGTTGACCTCACACCGTGTTTCTCTCACAAAGAAGTGACTTCTGGCGTCATTAGTTCTCAAATATGACATCTCTCGTGACCCCGAGAGAGCTGGCAGTTTGATTCATACAAATTGATGTTTGGCTCGCTGTCTGTTTCATGGGCCCTCACTAGCTTGCAGCACTTTGATCATTTTTCAAAGCAATAGGCTGCATAGACACATGAGCTTTTTTACACACTCTCTGGGAATCACAGTATAAGCAAAGACACTCAGGGGAAGCAATTGCAGTTTAAGGCCATGTGACTACCTGTTCACCAGGCAGCAGATGTTAACAATACAGCAGGGAGCCAGAGCAAAAATGACCTGACTTATGGTCGAAACAGAACATATCTGTCAAATAAAAGTCTATTTTATTTGACTATTGTAGTCTGGTTTCAATTATTTTAGTCCATAAGGCTTCTTTAAAGCTGCAGCGCATGTTTGATGATTTCTGTGTGTTTTGATGTTGTTATTCTGCCTCTATTTGGTCTTGGAACAGACATGAATAGTAGCATTATATCTATGCTGTGTCCTTCATCTGAAAACAGGCTTTGACAAGCGATGTCATACCTGACTAATATACCAGTGGTGTAGGGTGGGAAGATTTATTCTTTTTCTCTTTTTTTTTCAGGAGAATTTACTTCTTTCTATTTTATTATGGACTCACTTTTTTCAGTCATATTCCAACCCGTTTGCCACGGTTTTGCTGCACTAGTGCAATGTTGATGTTGCGGCTGTCTGTCAACATAAAACACATCACTTCCTTTGTGCAAGCGGCAAGAGATCGAAACACTGCTATACATAGGAGACATATTGAGCTGATATTGGGCTTACTCCGCATTGTGTGAACTCATTTGACAATGGTTTGAAAGTAAGGGGAATTTGTTTATTTTTTGCCCATTTTCCACCCTCTTCGATATGTTCGACACTCACTACTTATGAAATTGCCTGTGAAAAGACTTAACCGTTTTGCAGTTTTCGCCGTCTCCTGTGTGGTGCTTCCAGCCCCACAATCATGGAGTGCATTCACCAGCTGTACCATTTCTAAAAAAAATCACTTTTGGCTGCAACAGAAATCAGACTAGAGGAGACTTTAAAGAAAGCTAGTTCTCCAAATAAATGCCTTCAGGGGTAAAATGGAAACTATCATCAAATCAGTGTTTGCTTTATCCTTTCAGGGTTCTTATAAAGAGTGTGAAAATGTTGATGACAAATCCAATTCCTTTTTGTGAAGGTAAGAAAGGCTTGCCTTTTGCAATCGCACTTTTGCAGTTATAGCAGGGGCAACACGATGGGAGTGACAGCCAGGGAAGACGTGCTAGCCAGGGGATTTAAAGTTTGGAATAGACAGGCTGCTTCAAAAGCGAAGCAAAAGCCATTGTTAGAGTAATTTCATTTCATGAATAGGCGCTTGACTGCTTACACTGGCAGCCTAGTCCTCAGCCTATATACCCTAGCATCCTGCACCGATAAATGACAGACAGACAGATGACCCAGACTCCAAAACATACAGACCTGGAGAATCTGGTGCTGATGTCCAACAACCAAAGCCAGTACCACTACCATCGACGTTTAAAAGAAATAGAAGAAGGGGAGTGAGGACTGTGTGGAGTCAACTGTATTTCATCACAGTGGGGAAACAATTGACACGGATGAAGCATGGAGGTAAAGATTTATGGAGGTGCGATTTCTCTGGTGAATCTTATCACTCTGGGGAAAACTAATGGCAATTCAGCAGGAAGCAAACAAGAACAAAAGAATGTAAGACAGGTGTAACAACAGCTCTGCTTACAGGAAATCAGAAGAAAAAAAAACATAAATAACAGAAATACTTTATTATTCCCAAAGGTACATTTGAATTTGTTACCATTAGTACAACAACATTTGTAAAGAAAAGGGCAAAAATATTTTTATATTAAGAAAATATAGATTTTTCTTTTTTTTTGGTAGGTGATAATATCAAATAACAATCACAATACCATGGTAACAAATCCACAGTATGATATTTATATTTTGTCACTTATTATTGTAGTAACATAGCTTTGAGTATGCTTGTGGAGTAAGTGAGATGTGCTCTGATTGATTCTGAGACTTGAGCTTTTGTCTTTTTTGTCGAGAGCTGGTAATAGTGTTTGACTAAAGTGCGTCTGCTTTTTGTACTTTGCGTCAGCTACTAGTTAACTCATTAGAACACTCCACACACAGTATCTATGACAGACTGCTCTCCAAAGGCATTATTAATAGAGAACTGCTGAATCCCATACATAATCTGGCAAAAGAGAAGAACTGAGTGGCGCACAAAGGATGATCTGCACAAGAGATTATTTTCTCTGTAGTTTTCCTTTTTTTCTCTTTCTTTCTTTCTTTCTTTCTTTTTCACTGTAACAGAAACTAAACTAAAAGATTGACACTAACAAATTGGAACTGTTGTGGTGTGTGTATAGTTAGTTATGTAGTGACACCTTTGCCTTTGTGTTTCATTGTGTGCTCCGCCAAAGACATGAAACACATTTATTTTCACCCATGCTGTTTGACCTGAGTAGAGTGTTGTTCATATGAAGATGGGTTAGTGCGGGTTAGGTCTAGGTCTAACCAGGAGTGACAGTTCACTGTTTTGAAGAGGGGGGTGACTGATGCATTATGCATGTGTTCAGTTTGCATTGTGAACCACAATGAACACACAACAGAAAATATCACAGCCTCTGTTGTGCTTCAGAGTACAATCCTGTCGACTCATTATTTGGTCTCTTGAAACTTGTGGTGGGCACCAAATTATTGCAGATGTCTATATTATTTTGAGGTGACTTTATTCAAAAACAAACAAAAAGTTACTTGAAATTACTTGAAATGTTCTATAATAACAGTCAGCATCCCCCTGAACAATGATCCATTGAAAATATTAGCAAACCCCTTCAGGAATCATTTTCAAGAATCTTCGAAATTGAGGAAATTATCCATTTGCCCTGATGCACTTTGACAGTGAAGTGACTTTATTCAAAAGACAAAAAGTAACTTGAAATTACTTAAAATTTTCTATAATGATAGTCAGTGAGACCCTGAACAAGAATCCATTAAAAAAAATTAGCAAACCTCTTAAAGGGACACTGTGTAGTATTTATGGGTTTATATAACACAAAATCCACTCTTTTATACATATTATGTGCTCCTGCATTGTCTAGTCGCTGTATAATATTCTTTGTTTCATTTTCGTAGTGTTTCAAAAAGTCATGTAAAATAACATGGTCGCGGGCCGCGGTTGCATAGCCACTGTTAGCAGCGAGACGCCATGTTTCTACCGGAGCCTGTAAGGACAAACGCGAGAGAACAAATCAAGCGTCGCTTTACTTGTAGCGGAAGTCCCGCCTCCTCTCTCTCCGCTTCGTCTGCTATGGCCGCGGTAGCTCGCCCTCTCCCTCGCCTCACGAACCTCACCTGCTGACACGGAGAAAGACAACGAGGACGACATTTGACCGGCTGCGGACACCGTAGCGCTCAGGGAAGGGAGGGGGTGAGCAGAGGAGCAGTTCTTTGTTGTAAATTTCAGCCTCTCCTCTAGATGGCACTATAAACTACTTACTTCACCTTTAACTTTCGCAGCAATGATGAGAACCTTTCAGCATAATGTAGATTACGTGAATTTGGTCGAAAACTAGGTTTCTAGACCACCTCTTTAGGTTTGTAATATAGATGTGAGTTGCTTCTGCCATCTGTGGTGAGTGATTGCTTGAGGCTTTTTTGCTTTTGTCTCTTTGAGGAGAGTGGGTAATGGTGTTTGACCAACGTATGTTAGTGACAGGACTTTATACTTTGTCTCCAGTGTGTTTTCTAACCTTCATAGTCCTTCATCGTCCATCACAGAAAATGACTGTCGGTTTCTGGCTATGTATTCACTGATACAACTCTCTATGGACGTGAAACATTATAAGTATGGAGAGGCCTTTCATGACCCCCATTTGATGCCACTGTGGATCAGCCTGGTCTTGTGTTTTTATCAACTTTATGGACATAATGCTCTGAGTCACTGCTGCAGTGTCAGAGGCTGCTGACAGAGAGCCTTGGCAGATGTCACAGAGATAGTTTTACATTGGAGGGTGGGACAAAAGAATCACAGTAACTCACAATCTTTTCCACCAATTAAGCATGGCAAGGCTTCAAGAGTTTATCAAGTGCAATGCCCTCTCATTCTTCATGCTGTCCCCCTGCTGTTTTGTCTCATCGCTACCCATACCCTTATTTAGCAACAGAGAAGCAGCACTTTGCGTCCAGGGAGAAGCCGGGGCATCAGTGGGCAGAGTGACAACATGACAGAGTGGGGGCTCTGAAATGTGTCTATTGCTCATTAGATAATGGTTTATTTTGGGTGTTGAGATGAATCTTCCACATCATTAAGTTGTGTGACAGGGGTTTCTGCAAAGTGGCTCGCAGAGAGGAGGGACCGACGCTGTGATGACAAATGTGATGAGAGACCAAGCTGCGACATTTTAGTGCACAGTGTAAACTGCTGACTTACACACATAAATAGTGTCAACATAAAATGCAACAAATGGATTTTGATGGGAAAACTCATAGCATTAACAGTTACTCTGCTACTGACTATGCTCAGCATTAAGGTATGTGTGTGTTTTTTGTCCCTTAAGAAAGGCAAAGGAGAGATGTTGATGACTCCCTGTGGCTTTAATTAGAGTAACGCAGCTTCATTGCACATCACTAAGTTCTCCCATTGCCTCTTCATTTGATTGGACAGTATTTTGCATTGTTAATGTAGCATAAACAATGGGAATAGTTACAGCAAAAGAAACACACGTTTATACACAATGCAGTGAGTTATATCTAGGTCTCTCTATTAAACAATATTTAAGATCTCCATTTAAAAACTCCATATTCCATGAAGTTTCAGCGACTTCTCTCCAAAACCACACCTCCAGAGCACTGGAACGCGCAATGTTTGTTCACAAAGAGCACTGGTTTCAAACAGATTCACAAACACTGCGCAGCATCTGTAACTTTCGGTACTTTTCGGTGACGTTAACCTTTTTGGATACTGACAACATGATGCCAGAAAAACAGCAAATGCTATACAAATAGAATTGAATTGAATTCTGTGTGTTTTTTGGGCTGCACTTGTGTGTGCCTAACATTGAGGACATAGGTGAATGATGGCATTTACAGAACATGAACCATTGCAGACTTCAGCAAACTTACATATTCATAAACCAAAAACTGGCCTTCAGGACAGCCTCAGAAGTTGGACTGTAGATTTCTGTTTCTGCATTTTGGTCAACGGCTACTCCCTTCACTAATAAAGTGTAATAAAAAAAACAAAACAATTTCACTACATACATCTATGTTTATGAATGCACAAGTAGTAGTAGAAGTTCTGTGTTCATCTGGCTTACCCCCAGTCAGCTATAGTTAGTATGTCCATAAATCAGTGTGTGTCTATTTAGATATCTGACATTTCGATGCTCTTTATGAAGCAGTGGGTGGGTTGAAAAGAGCAGAGGAATGCAGCGCCGAGGAGTCGAGGAGCTCCGAAAAGCATTTATCCAGATGTCGATGATAAGGAATCTTGTCAGCCCTAACTCAGACATCCTGGCATCAACTCGAACACAAACATGTCTCGGTCAACAGAATACACTTCAACAGACGATCACAGTAGTCGGCAATGTGAGAGAATGTCAATATAGAGTAGCCCCACCAGGTTTAGATGAGATCTGGCATGTCAGGTGTTTGATTAGCGAGGTTGTGTGACGTTAAATGCTGCACAGTTGTTTTTCCTGTTAATGAGGACTGTTTTGCTCTTTCCAAAGTACTGGAATGGAACACAATATAGGATTATATACGCACAGGAGGAGTGCCAGCCTGTCGTGGACACTCATTTCATTATAAATGGAATTGCTGGCATGTATGTGTGAGCAGAACACAGAAATTATAGTGAGGCTTTTAATCTCTTAGGTGATTCACCAATATTATAAATGCACATGAGGAAACCAGCCAGCAGCACTGACCTGGCTGAGTACTGGGTCAATCAGTTTGAACATATTGGAGTACAATTTCAGATATTATGGTTATAACTGTAGTTTTCGTACTGCTGTGCTATTAAATGTGAGCCGTTGAGCAGAAAGGCCAATTAAAACATGTGGTTTAAGTTCAAACGCGATGTACAAGACAGTGTCTGCCAAGAGCTGGAATGAGGTAATAAAACCCAAAAGCTCATTTGGTCTATTAAAATACACTTTAGAGTGTCAGCTTGTCAGTGTCCGTGTACTGTGGCAGACACGGAAATGTCAATGGCAATCGTGAGGTAAACTAATACCTGTGGAATGTCCGTCAGGCTTCATCCCACAGTAAACAACCAATTTACTAGAAGTTGGTAAACAAATTAAGTGACAACGATTATAATTGGGACCGGACACGGGGGATGGTTGTAACTTTTTGTCGTTTCCGGGCATATCCTGGGGCTCTTTTGAACCATTGTGTTCAAAATGTAACACAACACAAGCAGGAAATGCATGGTGTGGGTTCCCTTCCATACATTCACTACATGTTGTCCTTGCATGTCCATGGCCACAGATCCAGTTATACTAAAATGAAGGTCCATCTTTTAGCTTTGGAAAGAAAGATTTGAGGACAACATCCATCTTCATCTACCGCTTTATCCTTCACTTGAGGGTCGCAGGGGGCCATGGTGCCAATCTCAGCCATGACATCCAATTTGCCTAATCCCCAAATCTGCATGTTTTTGGACTGTGGGAGGAAACTGGAGAACTCTGAAAAAATCCACACACATGGGGAGACAACAAACATCTCCACATAAATGTCACGTCTAAAGCACAACATCACTGGGTTCCAAAAATAGCAAATTGTTAAAAAGTTGGTTTCTTTGTCCCTTCGTTCATGCAACTTTAGAAGTTGTAATGACCACTATATCCTTTTGGTGGGGGTATTGATACTTGTTATTTAGTCTTATTAGAGCTGTGGTCACAGAATCTGGTGGAACTTTAAACTATGATACATGCTGTTACTATGAGTGTGTGTGTTCAACATTGATTTATGGAGATTATAGAGATCAGCCTAAAGAGGTCCACATACAAAAACTGACAACAAGATGTTAGTGTTAATGTTAATGTTATTCCCCACGTTATCTTTGTTTTGCAGATGTTGGTTAGTTTACATTTGTCTGTGAGACGACAGAACTTAATATTCTGTTTGTTTGTGTGATGATATAAGAGGAAGCCATTGTGATTACAGATACAGTAATATGCTGTGCGGCCTAGTGGGGTGCCTTTAATTTCTCACTGCAGAGCTCAGTCTGATCTGTGGTGCCCCTAGGAGCTATAAAATGTTGATTTATTTCCCTCTTCCACAGCTCTGCACATTGTGCCTGGAGAGGAGCTAATGATGTACTACTGCAGCTATTTAAACCACTTTTTGAACACTGATGTATTCCTGCGGAATTGTAGGTATGGAATTAGCATATGTTTTGCCACTGTGATCCCAACCTTGAACCTGACAGGCTTACTTGTACTTTCTTCAGTTCTTTTACCAAAAGAGGAGACAAATGGTGCTCACCAAGAGAGAAAGGATCACACTTAACACAATAATAAACACAATTTATACAAATTATTTCAGCAGCAGAGTCTCTCTCTGTGACTCTGTGTCCACCGGCAGAGAACACTGTCGAGAGTCGTCCTGCAGCTCTTGACGCCTGTGAGAATTCTCAGCAGGAGATGAGTGACGCTGGTGCATCCAGTAATGTCAGACTCTTACAAAGCCAATTTGAGCCACTTATTTGTGAAATCAAGCACTTTGAGAGGGCATAACAGCAAATGTCGCAGTTATCCCTTATGATTACAGCGGAGCGTTTGCTGCCACGTCATGTCATGCTAGGTAAAGGAGCAATTTGATAAGATTTTGGAAGTACTATTCACTTATGATGGGATCAGACTACACACATTTAGCTCGATTTCCAATCGTTTTGGTCATGACCGACACATTTCCGGTATCGGACCCAATTATTTCAATTTTCCTGCCTAGTCTGACATCTCCTACGACGTTCTGCTGGGCGGTGAACAGTAGGATGCTCTGGTGCGGTATAACATACAGACATAAACATGCTGAAGAGGGTGGAATAGAGACACCAAATTCACACCAAAAGCCAGTTAACAAGACAAACTGGCAACAGACAAAGGCAGAAACACAGGCCATATATACACACACGGTAATGGGGAACAGGTGGAAACAATCGGGGCGGGGCAGACAATCAAGACTGGCAGGAAAACACAAGGGGAAGAGGCAAGTAACCTGAAACAAGAGGAGAGTGAGATTTCAAAATAAAACAAGGAACAGAAGACAACATTGACACAACACAACAACTACACACAACCAGCTATCTTGGTCATGACACCTCGTTGACATCTCCTCAAGGGATTACCATGACAAAGTTAAACATGTTGGTGAGAAATAGTGCCGTGCAATTCAGGAACCTGGTGAGCAATGATTATGACCTATGATGAACTTGCAGCGTGTCATGAGCGATGATTGGTCAGGGTCATACTTGTAGGGTTGTCAGTCCCAAAACAAGTCACGGCAAGAATCTGTGCCACCGGGATTGATAATCTGACCATCTGGCCATCATTCATGCTCAGTTTGAACTTCAGCAGGTCGCCTTGTCTACATGCCTGTTGAGTTGCTGCTATGTAATATGTGTTGAACAGTTTTTATTTATTAAAGTGGGTGAGGGCTTCTATGAACCATTATTTCATTAGGAAGTCACTTTATAGTCAAGTTATTAGAACTGGCTCCTCAAAGGTGGTGCCCACTCAAACATTTGCTTGCTTTGCGTTGTTCAGTTCACTCCACTTTAGATGTAGTTTTTCTGTATTCATTAATGTATACAAATATGGAACTACATCACAGAAATACAATACAAATAATAGCACAAATCGGTGCTTTATCTAAATCTTCACCTCTGTATTTACATCCAAAAGAAGTGTTTCTATGAGTCTTTACTCTCTTGTCCAGAATGTCCTGATCGGTCCTGCATGCAGGATTTGCATGATTTAAGATTCATGAGGTTTGAAAGCAGGGGGAACAAATTACCACAGCCATTCATCCACTGCTCAGAAAATATTTTTGCTTTGAAAATGAAAGTCATCCTTCCACCAATCCCACATTGGCTATTTCCATACATTGTGTCCAACACGGCATTTTCAGACGAGCCATTACATTGAATTGAATTGGAGGATGTGAATTTAATATGTGTAACATGGGGTTTATTGACAGAAGTATTTTGTATACATCTAGAATTTCTTAACAATAAAAATCATGTGCTTTCTGTAACCTTTGAATATGCCTTTTATGTGTGCTTTGGGCAAGAGCCTTTCTTCACAGAGGCTGGCTATCTTGTGCCGCCATGTTTCTACAACATTTTGAATGGACAAGCATTTCACATTTTGCCATAGAAGCATACGATGCAACAAAAGGACTTCGTCTGCATCAACCCAATGTATAAACTAATGAGAATGGGAAACTGGAAGATTGGTAAGACGTGAATAGGTGTTTGCTTCCTTTCCATTTACCTGATGTACTTGGGAAAGGAACATTTTTTTGCACTCTGTAGTCTCACTATTGGATGTAAGTAATTCTGACACACTGGCCATCGAAATCAAATAGATTGTTACGTAAATAGATACACATATAGTTACACAAAAGGTAAAAGTCTTTAAAAACATCAGTACAAGTACAGTGAAACTAGATACAAGTGAGTGTACTAAAAAAAACTAGAAAGAAGAGAAAAGTTGATTTAATAGAAAATGTCGGCTGATCATGGAGGAAGACAAAGGTCAACAGTAGGTTACGAGATGAATGAGCCTTAAGGGTTAGGGTTAATAAGCAAATAGAATCAGAGCAGAAAAGACTACAGAGGCTGAAATGACCCCACACCCTCGAAGTGCGGGGAGAGAAAAGTCACAGAACCCATCATGTTCCTTTGGTGAGAAAACACACATAAAACAATTAAATGTTGAGCACAGTTAAAATAGTTAATACTCGTGCAGACCACAGTGAGAAGAGAGAACCTTTCAGCTTCACAGCTCAGGGTCTGCATTATAAGCACTTGGTTATTCTCATTATCAAGTCTTTTGTATCACTACACCACTGTACTCCGGTAATGATGCTATGCATGAACATGTTTGCTGTCGTAACAATGCATTCCCCCCCACACCCTACGTGTTTTTCTGTTGGTTAACATTCCAGACGTTGAGTCATGGTGATACCTGCTCTGTCTGCCTTTAAAATTCCTCGGTCCACATTTCCAGGAAGCTCCATCCCTTCTTTCTTGCCGTATTATCAGACACAGCATGCTCTGATAGAAAATCACGAGAACAATCAAGGCCACATTAACTTTGTGGAACAAAAGCACACAAGCCTCATGCTAAAAACCTGACTGATTGCTTTGCAAATGTTTATAAAGCAATTTTCCTTTTATGATTGGGAAGTGTTTAATGAACAGAAAAGCAACATAATCCAACTTTATAAAAAAAAACATTTTGAACAATAAAAAACGGAATTATCTTGTGTAATTCCATTATGCCCAGCACGGATGAGCAACTCGTCTTTCCTCCTTTCTTTTCTTTCTCAAGCTTTGTTTCTCGTGTGAACGAAGGCCGTTAATACTTTCTGAGGTCGATAATTCCAAAACAACAATAAAGAGGAGATTGTGATGATGGACAGATCTTACAAGAAAGAATAGTAACATTTTCAGTTTCACTGGTGGAAAGTAAAAAGGGGGACTGTGGGACTTGACCCTGCAGCTGCACAGCATGACATCACACTTATCAGCGCGTAGCCTTGGGTGACAACACACAGCAAAATAATCTTCCCTCTAACAAATCAAATAAAGCCTATTACTATCTTGAAATAACACTCCGGGCTAGACACATGAAGCAATAAAGAAAGCAGAGAAATTATCTGCTGTGTAATTAACTTGTGCTCACGGCCACCAAAATCTGTAATATATGGGCCATGCATGTCCCCTATGCTGGTGAAAGTGTGAATGT
Source organism: Microchirus variegatus (assembly GCF_963457635.1). NCBI lineage: Eukaryota > Metazoa > Chordata > Actinopteri > Pleuronectiformes > Soleidae > Microchirus > Microchirus variegatus. The sequence continues at coordinate 17,714,636 of NC_139802.1, forward strand.
AAAGTATGTGTGTGTGCATTTATGCAGACATGATTATGTTGCATTACAGGAATCTAACAACTCGTATCTTTGGGTGTAGCCAAGCGTAGGTCCGGCTTTTCCTTCCACTGCTCTGATTCCACAGTGGGGGCGAGTTTCTTTGTCATACATTTTGGCAAGAAACAGCGTGAGCAAGTGTACTGTATATATATGTTTGCTGCAATTTGGCAGTAAGTACAAACTGTCGATTGTTAGCACAGTGTGGGAAACTGTGTTGCTGTATATTGGTCAAAATATTGTTGGTAGGTTTGTCTAAATCTCGCTGAGACTCAATGAAGTCACTAAAATCCCCCAGTGAAGTACTTCAAACTACCCGATGAACAAACAAATATGAAAACTGTCTCGTCTCGTGGTCCTTTCAGACAGAGAACGACAATGGCACTGCTGTGCTTTCAAACCCATTCATTTCAAAAGCCTTCACTGTGCGAGGATGTATTTATTTTTGCTGTACCGAGCAAAGCACCATGCACAATACGTCGTGCCATTTGGTGAGTTCACTTATACTCCATTTACACCGGTAAAAAAAAAAAAAAAAAAAAAATCATCCAGGGTTGGTTTAAAGAGGCTTTTCAATAGTGGGAATGCGTCTCACTCCTACATCAAATGACTCAGGCTTTGGCTGCAATCGGAATGTGAGAAATGGGTAAAGTTCTTTCTTCATCTGCTCTGTTTCACCAGAGATGTGTCATCTTTGTGGCTCTGATCCTTAGTATTTAAAACTTGGGACAGTGCTCAATATCACCTATTTCATCGAAGTACCACTGGGGAACAATCTGAAATACTGCTCTACTGTATATACCTGGGGATGTGGTAACAGACACAACACAATAAAGAACCTAATGTAATATATAACACTTGTGTTCAATATAGCGAGAAACACAATAGAAAAGGTGCATTTTAAATGAATTAAACAAGCCCCATAGATCATATTTAACGTAATAATAATAAGTATTATAATTAATTATAACACTTTGTCATGTATTTGGAAGCGCATTCATTCTCATCATAAGCCACATACACTTTATTCTATGAAAAACAAACACCTGCATCAAGTAACTCGCACACAGTTAAGTGAGTGACTCAGAGGGAGCTGAATCCTAAAAAAGAACCGGTTATTACAGCTTCATGTGAAAGGGCCTTTATACTGACATAACCTCCCACAATGCGTTAAACTACTGCAAATTGTTATGATGGAAGAAAAGTGAAAAGAAGTCTGTCAGTAGTTGACATAAATCTGGTAAATTCTTGTAAAATTATGTAGCAACTAAATAGCACGTCCTTTCCTGTACGGTGGGGGCGAACACAATAGCTGACAACATCACACATGTAAACACGTGGAGAAAAGTCTTAAAATGGTTCCATTTCGATCAAACAAAAACACCAGCCAGAATTCCCCGTTGCTGTTCATGAACGTAAAATTTTATTATGGAAGATATATTTAGCCAAATAATATTTACCAATAACAAGGAATGGTACAGTACTGTATACACTGCTAATTAAATGACACGGCACATTGATAAATATGAGGTTAACGTCAGTAAGAGAACATAAAACAAATGGAGCACACAGTGCAGCAGTGAGGACAGTAAAGCTCCAGCTGCTGTCTCACCTTGAAGCCTCTGCTCTATCTTCATCTGGACCTCTGATAGAAAATACAAAAAATAAAAACAGTGAGGAGCTACCAGAGTGTGATATACAACCACACCCAATCACATCCAAGACTGGAAGCACCCGAGCCTGTACCCCTCCCTGGTGTAATGACTAAATTCACATTGGTGATTTCAGCATCGATGGCAACATTCATGCAACAGAAAACAGCGTAACAAATAAAAAAAGAAGGAGAGTAGAAATGATGGCATGAGGGGCTCGGACTGGGGGCCAACACTTGACAAACTGATACTGAGAAAGTCTGCCATCCCCTGACTGAAGCACGTGTAGACGGAGCCACGGATGATGGAGTAGAGATGTTGTGGGGCAGCTCCCCTCTTACTGGAAACCAGCTGCTCAGTGTCAGGGATCAGACAGTGCAGGAGCACTGAGGTGACGCTACCTGTGAGAAACAAGCAGAGCACACAAAGGGCATCAATCACTCAGCAGACACCAATAACTCATGTTCAGAGATGGCGGGTCAGCATTTCACAGCAACAGGAGGATACAGATGAGTGTATCTTGTTTTTAGTTTTTTTTTAAATGATTCCCTTTCATTTGTAAATTATTGGTTAAAAAAAAACAAAAAAACACACGTGTTCTCTCTCTGTTCTAAAACGTGTCACAGGTTAAGTGAAAAGTAATTTATGATTGGTGAGTTTTAATTAAGTCAGGCCACAGTTCATAGTGCTGAAGATGGAAGTGGTTCATTAATCACACACTAGCAGAGTGGTCTGGTGCAGAAAAGGCCAAAGCACATCACTTTCATCTAAATTATAGTTTATCGTCGACCAATAGAAAACATGTAAGTGAATTAAATCCAGCATGGAGAGACGAAAACGTGCCTCATGTTAGTCTGTGATGAACACAGTCAAATCTGATCAAAATACAATTTATTTATTTATTTTTTTTTATATATATATAAATGTGTGGGGTCCATGATTTAATGTAATTAATAAAAAAGGATTTGCAACACTGATCAATGTTGAGATTCAAACCAGAGATGAATGAGAGAAAACCTCATTGAAAATGGTGGAAATTAGCTTCATTAAAAAATATGTTGGTTCAGTTCACGAGTTGATGGACATCTGAATGTAAATGGGATTTTAAAGTTATAGAAATATGTCATATGTGACAAAATAATACTGAAAAACTGAGACGTGATGTGAACTGAGCGATGATTTTCCATATCGATAAGTTGGCTTTAGGGTTAATGGGCTGCATGTTGTGCTGAGCAGTCAAACATAATCATCGCAGAAGTCAGAAAATGAAAATTGTGACCATTCCTGAAGCAAAACAGTAAAAGAGAGCAGCTGTTTAGACATTTCTTAATGGTTTTGCAAGGCCACAAAGGGTAATCAGCAAATTAAAAGAATAAAGGTAAGCAGAATTGTGGGACTGTTATGTTTGGGATATCATCTATCCCTTGCTATAAATTACCAATGTATACTGTACTGTTTACATTCAATGCATTTTCAATATTTACGAAAAACACACAGTGCCCTCAAAGTTTAATAGATTTGTGGGCAGTGTCAGATGAGAAAAGATAATGAAACGTGGGCTTGGTGTGAACAACATGGTTAATTCATAAGTTTGAAAGATAACAATTAATAGGCCTGAGCCAATTATCTTTCTCTGATAAATATGGATGGATTTATTGTTACCAGTGTGTAACTAAAACCTGGGGTAATGATTAGCATTTCACATATCAAATGACAGCTTTAATATAACTTGTTTGTTTATTTTCACTCTGCCTGGTCATATACTCATGATTCTCTATAGCATAAGACTTAAAGTCTGTTTTGCACAGTGGCAGCAGTACAGATGTCCCTTTACCCAGTAAGCTACAGCATCAGGGGAACATGACGTGCTTGCAGGTCAGACAGCCGCTTATTTGTGTTCTGAAGCATCCCCATGGTTCTTCCGTTCAGTAAGTTACTCAGTTAAGGTGCTTTAACCGCCTCAAATTCCAGCTTTCAGCACAAATCTGGAGCAGGTTCCGTCATCTGAGCTCCTTACCACATTGAAAAAGTGTTGTTTTCAATGTGGTAAGGAGCTTAAAAAATAACTGACCAATGTAAATTAATGTGGATCTTTTCTATTAACAAATTGTATATATGCTAATGTTTTTATCCAGTGTGGATTTTTCCAGACAAGTCAGGCAACTGTTTTTGTGCGAGATGGTGTATGTCATGAAGTGAGAGAAAAATCAGATTTCAGTGACTCTTTTCTAAGAAAATAGGACAATAGAGCTCTGGTAGCCGACACCATGCAATCCCGTCATGCAACACCAAAGCAATGCCATTTCAACAGGAAGCAGCGTGGTGCACACACCCATAACAGGCAGCATACAACTCGTCTCATCGCCGGCTGTGTTCATAAAAAGTGAAGATAGCTGTTGTGCGCTGGGTTGCCAAGGAACTCAGGAACAGGCTGAAGGGAGAGCATTTTTATCAGATCTCCAAAGATACTGAGGATGGCAGCGGTGGATCACTGCTACACTCTCAAAGTGAGCGAAGAAGATGTAGTGATGGGAACCCACAGACAACTCTTGTCAAGTGATCACTTCATATTACATTTTGTATCACGATGCTGAAGTTGGGCATTCAGAGTTGCAGGGGAAATGTAAGTCACAACTAAAGTTGGACTTAAATGTAAAGCCTTAATGTATTTTAAGAGCTCAATGGAATCATCAAAAAGTCAAACTGCATAATGTGTTTCAGAGTGAGGCAGTTACAGTGTTTCATCTTGTGTGGTGAAAAATGTTTTCAGTCCAGTCTACAGATCAATACAGAACATTGGTGGGATGAATTGATGCTGTCCTTCCCCGAGTCCAAAACACATAATCTAGATGCAGGAAGCTAATGGGTCAAATCAATCACAGCAAAGCGCTGCTCCATGGCACTGCTGTCAGTCATTAGCTCAATGGATGCCACAACCAAAATGTATGCCATGCTATTTGTTAGATTTTTCCCAAGTAACAACAGTGAAAGTGTTTTCTTTTATGCTGATGATGCAGTTTCAGTATTTTAAAAGATATATATTTGAAAGGTGCACGCTCTGAATTGCCGCTTGAGATTGGTTCGCCTTCCAAGTAACGTAAAAAAAAATACAAAAGTTATAGTCATATTTCACTTATGTCAACATGTATTATGCATATATATTTACCCTCATTTAACTATTGAAGTAGGGGGTGGGAATTGCCAGAGATACCACAACATGATATTATCACGGTATTCCGATATACTGAGTATTTGCACTTAGCACCATTTAGTGGACTGAAACGTCAATTTGATTATTTTATGCTAATCCACAAAAAGGTTTTATGTTCATTTATACCATCTGATTAAAAACTATATGGAAAGAAATTATACTTGGTACTTGGTGTTTCAAAAGCGATTTAAACCTTTAACACCGAGCGTATCACAGATGTCAAGTTACCGTAATTACGCAACGGTTTCTACTATCGGGAAAAAATTTGAATGTTTTCTGAAAGCTGAGAAGTTGCAAATCAAAGCCAATGTGTGGTTATTTAACACGCAAAAAAATGTAGCACTTATTCACAGGACATTTTCTGGCCCTTTTTATGGTTAAAGCTCACATAGAGTGGTCCTGTTGCACATATGTTAGTTATGGAGGTTTACTTACATACATTAACTTTTTTTATGGTCAAAAACCTCCTAGTTGCTGTAAACGAGCTGATAGAAATCCTCTTTTCTGACGCTGTTCCCCAGCCGCGATATTTCAGACACAACTCTCATCCCGGCTTCCCAACTGTCTTGTGATTGGCCAGTACCCGGAAGTGACATATTCAGCACACCCGCTCTCAGAAGCGCAGCTCCCCCCTCTGGAACGGTGGATGAACTGCTACTCATTATCAAAACATTGTTTTAACAGTGTTTAAAAATAGCTTCTTCACGACTCCCCACCGCAGTCCCTTTTATGACTTTGACCCGGAGTCAGACCCAGAGTCAGATGACACTGTCACTCGTGAAACACCTCCACAACGGACATTATTATTCTTCTGCAGTTCAATGTACGCAATCGGATGTGCCCGGACTAGTGCCCGGAGCAGGAGGATCTGCTGTTCAGGAGAACTGCTGTTTACGTAACCGGACCAGGTTTTTTCAGAGATACCGCTGAGCCTGAGATTACAATAAACCACAGCGTTCTCAGCAGTGGCTGAAATGTTTTTTTTGAACCTTCAGGGCTTCGTAAACAAGGTAATGACGCAGATACACACTAAAAAACAGCGTTAATTTGAACTTCCGGTCTAGGTCCGTTGGTACCATATGTAAGAATGTGGCCAAAAACTTCCAATTCTAAATACCAAGGTCTTTTAGGTTTTGTTTTCTGACGTAACTGGCAACCCGTGGTTGCTCGGCAGCTGAGACTCTACTGACTACAATGATTGGTAGACGGAGGTAGGTGGCGCCACATGCCAAAACATGATTTCAAAACATAAACATGATTTGCAGTCTGCAAAATATTTTTTTAATGCAAATTTTTGGATGTACTGTTGTTGTTGGTGAGTTCAGTATGTTATATAAATATTATTCCTGAGTCTCTGTGACATATTAGGAGGATTTTATGGCCAGTTGCTTTAGATTTATTATATAATGCACCTTATAAACTACTTATAATCATATTAATAAGCTAATTCATACTAGTTCCAGAATATAGTAAGCGGTAATATCTATCTGCCACACATATGTAACTTTCTTTGGGCTGTAATTTGAAGGCACCAGCGTTACCAAGGCACATATTTTTTTTGCCAAAGTAAAGAAGCACAGAACCACAACAGAACACCTGACTATGAGTCACTTGGAGCTGTCACAGCCATGGCAGCTCTCATTTGATGTGATTCAACAGTAAGCCCTGCACTGGTAGATGACACTCATTTCACCTATTTAAGTAATCAGTCAGCTTTAGGTAATCTCCGATCTCCTGGAAAGCTGTTGGCAGTGCATGCTGGGAGTGTTTGCTTGTATTCAGATGTGGAAAAGGAGGTTGGTATTTTGATTTCATTGGGGATTAAAGGTCACAAGGAAGTACTTAAATGCTCCTGCAGAAACTTTGGGCAAAATCATTTCTCCTCAGCTGTGAGTTGGCAGTGCACTCAGATCACCGTTGTCACAGTAAGTTGTCTCCCACTTTGCAGTGACAGAGTCTCACCCACCCACCCAGTAATCCCCTGCAGCAAAGTTTGGACTAAGCTGACGGCATGGAAAAAAAGATAAATAAGGATTTTCATTTTTTACGCTGTAATGAAAAAATTGCATTGCACTTTCTCTACTTGCTGCATTTATCTCTAACACACTTTCAGATACGGAAATTTACAATGCACGACACACAAAAAAACCACCCTCTTACCATAACTTTTGTTTTACATTACACTTGTTTAACATATTAAACAAATTAAACTTATTTTAAATGTACTCATTTTTAACTTCACTTTTCATTTCACTGCATATTTGAATACATGGGGAAACTTTTGCCACATAGAGAAAAGAGAGATTGAGGACATCACTGACAAATGACTTGCATTAACTTTGTTGTTTATTTCCCCCCGTGGAACATGTGAAATCAGGTAGTCACTTGGCTATTAATCTCAATGCAGCTGACTAGTCCCTCAAAGCTAATGGGGTTTAGAATTTGCATGAAGCGAGTTTACCCACAAAGCTTCGCCTAAGAGGATTGCTGTTCAAACAGAGAGCTTATTGTCACACTTGTTCATAGACATGGATTAACGATAGCAGGCCCAATGAACTCCACAAACTGTGGCGGCAACTCACAGTTACGCTTCACCGCTTCAGATCTCTGTTCGGGAGGGACACAGATTCACTGCAACATACTGTACATAAACAGTATATTTGATGCGGGCGCTGGATTGTTGAGCACCACTCAAGCATGTCATGAGTGTTTGAGCAATAAAAGTGAGGGAATGCGCTGTATATACCCCCTGAATTCTCGCTGTGTTGTCATCTTAGCTTTTTTACATCATTTGAATAAGCCTCTTTCATTGCGGGGATGTCTGCTATGTTTCATAGTGATTAAAGCAGCTTTAGGAGCTAAATATAACGTGCATCCACTGCATTATTTCTTCAATATTTATCAGAGGGACAAGTTTAAAATGCGACAGGTAAACAAATACACATGCTGGTTCCCACAGCTATTGTTGGCCCAGCACACGGAGGTCTATCCTCACCAAAAACCTATCTGGAACATTAACCATGGTTAATGTTAAGGTTTAGTTAATACCGAACACTTGCTGACACTGGGGACTTGATTTTGTCCCTTAATAATATCCAGAACAGCTAAAATCCTTCATATATCCCTCGTATAAGAGCAGCTCAAAAGTGAGCTTGGATTTCTGTGTCCCCATCCATCTCTGTTCAGGGTCAACATGAGTGGTTCCGCGTTTGCTCTGAGACATGAAGCACCCACTGTACATGCCAAGTACTTAGGGTTCCCAGAGGTCTAACAGCAGCCAGAGCCCAAAGATGATTTTGTAAAATAGGTTTTCCCAGTGCTGCTGGTACACTGGTTAGTGAACTCCCATTTTGAAGCCTTCAGCTTCATATTTTTGGTCAGCGAAATGTTGGTTTTTAAAGCCAGAGGTAGCTTTATTTGAAAGAACTGACTTAGGGCGCTTTCACACCACTAGTTCGATTATTTGATCCGCACCAGGCAATAGAATTGTTATTATGTAACATATGACTCCAGTGGGGTCCGCTTTCACACCAGCAAACGAACCAAAATTGGCCCGATTGACGTTTCATCAATGTGTTTATATCTTACGGTAGAAAATCGCCAATTTTGACTCACTATGGAGCAACACGTTCGCACATTGCTACTTGCTCTGATCTTAGTTTATTACATTCTTTGTATTGGCCATTTTTGGCAAAATATCCAATTTGAGAATGAGTCGCGGCTGCTTCTGGAGAACAATCTGCTGATGCACTGGAGTCGGCGAAGACGTATATCGCGTCATTTCAGGCAGAGGAGACGCGTTATTTTCATGAATGTGGTCGTGCTAACTATGAGACGAAGATTGCTCCAAAGACCTACAAGGTAGGCTATGTCCATGGCATTTACTGCAGAATATGGTTTGGACCCGAGTTCGCGTTCTCACCAGAGGGACCGCACCAGAGTCTGACATTTGGTGCGGAGTCAAGCGGACCGAGACCACCTATTTTTGGCAGTCTTGTCCGCTTGATTTGGTGCGGACCCGAGTGCGATTGATGCTGTCACACTAACGAAAACGAAATGAACTATAGTTTTTGGTTCGAATGGATCGTTTGGTGCGCACCAACTGCTGTTGGTGTGAAAGCGCCCTAAGTGTTTTTGTTCAGACAGAATTATTTAAATCAATATATGTTGTGCTGTATTTATAAATGTAACCATTTACTGATTTTAGGGCCCAAACTGATATGGATTTGTAAAAGTACAATTAAGGACGTTATTTGTGTCTTTTCTAAAATATCTGAAAGTTTTGATAAAACTATTTCTTATATAACCAGTGTCTGTAATTTTTTTTTTCCTACTGTCATTTGTGTTCAAGCTTGACTTAACACAAAGGGGTTCACACTGTTTAAAAAAATAAATAAATAAATAAAAAAAACAGTAATGTAACTATCTTAAGACAAACAACACTTTCCCCCCAATTACACCTGGTGGTGTCTGGTCATCCAGATCGCTTGAAGATTGTGGGTGGCCCTGAAGTAAATAAAAATGTAACTTTAAGACATCTTTAGAGAAAAACAGACTCTGAATCAGAAATGTGCTTACGAAATTTGAAAAAAGTTTGATGGGATACCAGTGAAGAAGAAAGTCTCTACACCGCACACTCGCCCCTTTCTCCCTGTTCGCTGGTGTTTTACCACCACACCATCAGCACACCTGAGTCTAATCAATCAGCAAATCAACATTCACCTGCAGCAACATGAAATCTTCTCATTATTCTACCTCTCAGCAGCTTGTTCAGTCACAGACCGTGGTAATAAATCCTACCCCCACCATGACTGTTGATGTTTTTTCAACCTGCCACCCGTAAAAAAGTAACTCTGTGACTCATGTTCTACTTGCTTCTGTCAGTTTGCAGCCGTGCCTCCATCACTCAGCTCTGCTTCAGAAGCTGAACTCTAATGGTCCCGTTCTCCTCAACCTCAGTTCACTCAAAAGCCGTTCTGGACTCGGTCATCAGTGATAGAGTTTAAATGTTCAAATAATTTTCATGTATCCTGACAATTAATTTTGAAACTTTTCCTGTCCCCATGTATTGTCTTTTTTTTTGTTTGTTTTATGAGTTTATCAAGAAATATTGACAGGTGAGCAAAGACTTTTCTGGCGGCTTTACTGTAAATGTCCAAAAAATTTACATTTGAAAATATATTTGGTCATATTGAATGTACATAAGACCCAAGTATACTTTTTATACATTGCCATGGTTGAATATTATAATTTTTCTTACATATTTATTTATATTTATATAAAAGTAAGTCTAGTTGTATCTGCTGTGCCTAATACGCCTGTTCCAGTGACCCCAACACAATTCACAACTTTAGATTTGGCATTTAACAGTATGCAGATCCAGCAATCCGCAAATGAACGTGTGAACAAGAAGCGAGAGAAGCAGTTCCAGTAACATGATTTGAATAATAATACGTGTCAAGGTGCAGTTATTGCATTATTTAGGGCACCATAAAGAGCCAGGCTATTGATTTGAGAGCAGAAGCAGCTCCCCAGTTATTCTTGTCATTGTCAATGTCATTAAACTGATGTATGGCTCATGCTTTTCTCCTCTCTGCTTCTCCTGACTCTGCTCTTTGTCACTATCTCACTCACTTTTAAACACTGGCTGCTATATCAGGAAGAAAAAACACACACACACACTTGTTGCCATTTAAACAGCTTTTGAACTGAGTCATTGTTGAGTGATATATCATCTTGCAAAGGTCTAGTTCAGATATTCATGGTTTGGTCACCTGAATTATGGTGTTTATGAAAAAGAAAAAAAAGACTTGCGCTTGATTTATACTCTCAACACTTAATTGATGCTTGACAAAACTTAAAATCACACACAACACTTTCAGTTTATGCTTCGGCGAAAGGTTACACTTTGTTTGTGTAATGAATGGATGTGATGAAATTGGCGAGTTGACTGATGAGATTTTAAATTTATCCTGATAGGACAACAGGTGCACAAGAAAGGTTGATGGTCAGTACAAACCAAGGCCAAACCAAACCGAGAGAATGTTTGGTCCAATCACAATCATCTGTCCACAATGAAAATTCTGCATGGTCACTTTCATCTGTCCAAAATGCGCCACTTCTGTGTATAATCCTCAGGCCTCAGAATCTATGGTCATGTTCATAGCTAATATGCTGAATATTGTTTAATAATGGGTCATACAGTGGTGAGGTGGTTAGCACTGGAGCCTCACAGCAAGGGAGGTCGGTTGGTCAAGCTAGATCTTTCTGTTTGGAGTTTGTGCAGTCTCCCTGAGGACATGAGGAGAGTTTGTGTCGGGCTAGGGCAAGAAGAAGAAGAAGAATACTCCAGGTTCCTCATGATTTTGGCCATGAACTGTATATAATAATCAATGAACGTTATTACTAAGATGAATTTCCTTCATAGGGAATCTGGGATCAGCGTTAGAGATTTGGTGAAGAGCTTTGGACATCAGAAGGTCAGACCCAGGACCCACTGGGGGGATTATGCCTTGTGATCCCCCAGGAGAAGCTGTAAAGCATCGCTGGTATTATGATGTCTTGAACACCCATCCAAACTTGGATGAGCAGAAGAATATGGATGGACTCCAGCTTCTTTTCACAGTCTGAATGCACCTCAGTGGATTCAGACTGTGAAACGAATACTTGTTCAGACAAAAATATGGAGGTTTTCTCTCCTGATAAAGTGACTATCAAAAATAATAATTGTGTTTTCTTGTTGACACATGTCGACGAAAACATTTGGCTTCTCAGACATAAAGTGCACGCCAGATGAGCAGAAAAAAAACATTCCTCTCATCGTAATTGACTATCATTTTTGCTACAATGTTTGCAGGCTGTGATTCCTGCCAGAGGAGGTGTCACTGACTACTGACTGAATTGGTGCCCAAACATTTCGGTTGTGTATTTGTCTGTTCATTTATTTATTTATATATGTGAAGCAAATAAAAAAGTCACTTGGAAGAGAGTCACATGTTGTGTTGACGAAGAAAATCAGAAAGAAAATGACTCTTAATGATGTAGAGGCCAAAGGTTCATTGTGCGTGAATGGACTGATGACGACTTGATCACTTGTATTGTGGATGATGATTCTCTGTCTTAAGAAAAATTGCCTTTATTTATGCCGATATAAGGTAATGCAAAAGTCTGTTAAATTTCACATTTCTGGTGAAATAATAATGATATGGTTGAGCAGTCACTGCACTAAACCTGAGTTGTTACTGCAGCCAAGTGTGTTCATCTGGATCTTTAGTGCGAAAAGGTGTTGACATTGCCAGGCTGCTCAGCTGTGGCAATAAACTCAGCACGCTTCTGCTCAACACATGCTATTTCTCACACTCACACACAAACATTGAGGGTGGAAACAGCTATTAAAGATACCATCATAAGTTATACTATGGCATGATGCACCATGGTAAATGAAATACAAAAAAATGATATACATATGTAGACAATATGAATCATATAATATATGATATATATGTGAATATACATCATATATGTAATATTTTTTCTATCTTTACTCATCTCAAATATAAAGCTAACAGATGGGTTAAATTGTTATATGACACACACAAATTTGCCCACCCCTGCTGTCAATACATGTGGTTGATATGGTCCAAAGTTGGTTTATGCATTAACTGGCTATGGTTAAATTTAGGGAATACACTTTGTTCATACACTTTGTTTTGGCTGCCCAAATGAAAGTCAATGCAGTGTCATAAAGAGAATCGGTGTGCAATAAAAATGAGAAACAAAAAAGACAAGAGAATATGAAATCCCTTAAGAATTAAATTAAATTGTTTAGGAATGCAATAAAATGTTAGCCTTGGTGCTAATACTGTAACCCTTGATATGGCAGCTATAGCTGCCTTTGTTTTAAGGTATGTGTGCGTGCGTGCATGCGTGTGTGCAACAGAAAATAGTATTATTATTTTTTTACGAAACATGCCTGCAGTCATTAGTTAGTCTCTTCAGTGCTGCTTTTAGTCACAACAGGTGAACATCAATAGAGCGTTCGTTGAACATGTGGAAACAGTGCAACAGTCAATATCGCTCTGTCTTCACAATGACTCCTTGCTCATTTTTTTTTCCCACTGCTGAGACTTTCATGCTTTGGTAACTGATAGTGTCTGGCTATTTGATTGCTGACCACCAACTGCTGCGCTCATCACCATGGGAGCATCAATTCTGCCTGCTGTTTTATGAATAGAACGCTTTGTTCCACCGGATTTCCATTTCCTTCCTCGGAGGAAAATAGGTGATGATCGATACTACACACAAGCGGTGATGTCTTCGAATTGAACGTCATGTCGTTTTGTAGGAGCGTTTTCAATCACAACTGGATAAAATATGTCAAGCCTGCTGCAGTGTTATTTGGCAGATTTGTTAAACTAAATAATTTAACACAGATTTGTTTTAGCTTCTCTATCAGGCCTTGGTATTTCTCGAGCATCTTGTCCCAGGATCGTTGTTCAGTCGTTTTCCATCGCCCAATAGAAGGTGTCTTCTAGTCCAACCTTGGAACTTCCAGACCATAATCAGAGCAATAATGTGTCTTTACACTATTGCAGCCACCTGGTTGTGTTCAAAGTGTGCTGTTCCTGTTCATGTACTGAACTCTTTCAGGGGAAACACAAATACATGCAATACATTACTGGGTGTTTGAGGTCAATTTTTGCTTTAGATCATCTTGACCATCGTCTATGTACACCACACTTTCATTAGGGCATAATTAATTTGCCCAAAAAAAGGGTTCCACACTCCAAAAGTGTGGGAAAAAAAGGGTTCCAGGTGGAACCGTTATAAAAAGTTTCTACCTGGAGCCAAAAAGGGTTCTCCTATGAGGACAAGCCTAAGAACCTTATATGGTTCTAGTTAACACATTTATTTCTAAGAGTGTAGTGAGGAAACATCATAGACATAATGCATTCCCTAGCCCCTTACCCTAACCTTAACCAGCACAACTAAGTGCCTAACCCTAAAATAACTAACCCTAATCCAAAACCTTAACCTTGAGAAAGCCCTTTTAAAGTTTTGGGGCCAGGCAAAAATTTCAATGAAAACAAAGTGAGGACCGGCAAAAATGTCTGCACTTTGTCAAAATGACCTCACTTTGTTGGTAAAAAAACCCCTCACTGGTCCTCAGTATGCCACAAGTACAAGAACACACACACATATAAACACTCCATACATGAGGCTTGACACCTGCACAATGGCCACATGAGTTTTACTTCTCTTCGTCTCTACTCACACAAGACCTGTAACAAAAAACTGTGCAGGAAACCAGACAAGGGCTAAATAATGAAGATGATGATGACGAATGAGACCTCACATCCTGAGTGTAGGTTAATATCAGTGTTGTCGGGTTATTTTCAGCATGCTGAATACAAACGATGCGTAGTTGCGATGCGAAGTGGTGCCGTGAAAAGGTCTCTGCTGTATGAGCTGATGAAGGTTAAAGGCTCAGATGTGGTGTTTGTACAAAAGACTCACAGTGACAGCTTTAATGAGCCTGAGGGGAGGAGAGATGTGTGTGTCTGTGTGTGTGCACTTTATCTGTGTGAGGTCCAAAAACCATAAAAACCTATTTTTGTGAGGACATTTTCACCTTCTGGGGACATTTTGTCTGAGCCCTACAACTTTAAAGGGCTTTTTCAAGGTTAGGACCTGTTTTCAGGGTTAAGGTTGGAATTGGGTTAGGGGCTAGATAATCTATTATGTCTATGATGTGTCCTCAGTAAGATCTCAAACCAAATATGTGTGTATTAATTGTTCTGAAAACATTTTTAGAGCGACTTGGAATCATGCAGCGATGCACTGAGGCTACTGGAGGCAAATGATTTAGTAGTTGTGTGGAAAAAGGATGAATGGTGATAAAAGGCAATATACTTGGACTAACGCTAGAGGGAATTTAATATCCTTGGCTAGGTTAGTGCAGTTTTATTGTCTGTAACATATTGTCTAAAAAGTGCAAAATGTTGCCTGTTGGTTTGACGGATCACCGCCCCGTAATTTGTCATGTTTGAAACGCTTATATTCTTAAAGTCTTAACTTAACTGAACAATGACTGTTTTATTACAGCTTTATTATGTGTCACTCATTTTTAAGAACGAGAACTTTTTTTTGTGTGTGTGTGTGAAAGGAGAACAATAACATTTTAACTCTTTGAGACAGTGATGGGATAATAGGAAACACAGAGATAACACTGCTTTGTCAGCAGTCACACAGGACCTTATCAGATCTATGACAAATCTAGAGAATGATATTTTGGACCTGCACTGCAGGGTTTAGCAGAATGCAGTGGATATTGAAGCAATATTGAAGAACGTATGAATGGAAAACCTCTTACTGGATAATTAGGTAATAAAGCTCAAAGTGCGGCAATGCCACTCACTGTCCAGTGTCTTATTTGGCCTACAGAGAAGCAGTATAAGCTCTGATATGGAACAGGAACTCAGGAGAATTTAGTGAGATGTGGGGATTTTTTAAAGCACTGTTTTAGTGGAAAAGATGGGACTTTATTTTAAATGTAGAAGACTTGAATTCAGAAGCCTGCTGCACTGGAACCTTTCATGCGCAGTGGACGTCTTGTTTTGTGGCGTCAAACGCACAGCGACATGTCACATCAGGTGCCTTTGCTTCAAAAAAAACACCTTGAAATATCCAGGAAATAAAATGAGAATAATGATGGATGTGAAAGTGGTGGTAAAAAGTCCACCTCTTGCTTGATTTGATTAGCTGCCCGAGCCGAGTGTGACATTGAGGAGTGCTGCGACTCTGTGTCTTGTGTTTAAAAGTTCAAATGTTGTAACTTTTAATGGCCGAGACTGACCCCCGCCTCCCACCAGAGTCTGGTTGAAAGTTTCTTCCTGTTAAAGTGAGTTTTTCCCTCCTCACTGTTGACAACATTGGCTTCAAATTAAAAGTAAAGTATAAGGTCTAAACAGTAACACAATATTTGTCCAGTAGTTTTATGGTACAGTAAGGGTTGATGCCGGGCCTTACCTCAGTGGCAAGTTCTATTTTCTTGCCGTAACAGCTATGATGATGATGAGGATGGTGAGGATGACCCCTCCAGCCACCAGGAGGTAACACTTCCTCTTCCTCAGCTGCCTCTGTGGAGAAAGGATTCAGCATGTGGGTGCAGTTCAAGAGTTACAGTTCCCATTGGACACTTTACATTGTTATTCTGTGCCTTTAAGGGAAAGCTACATCTGAGAAAACTATTTTTTGCCTTTAAATAATCACATTTTTGTCATTTTGTCCACTCTTTGTTGTTGGTTTCCGTCACACGGCACTGGTTTAAGTAGAATTTGCTTTTAAGAAAACTAAAACGCTAAACCTTAAATACTCTATTTTAGCAGCCCTGTAAATGTCAAGCTCCAGTTTAATGGTCACACAGCCACAACAACCAAACAACCCACTTACACCCCTTAAGTCCACAGCACATGTTTACAGGCACTCAGACTCACAACACACACACAAAAAGAACAAATAAGACATCTTGAAAGCGTTAATTGAAGTGTTGGCCATCAGTGTGACATGATTGCTCATTTAACTTGTCAGCGTGATGAGGGAGGATGGCACACGATTAGAGGGAGGAAGTGGAGGGACAGCATATTAGACACCTAAATACAGTATTTTTCTTTCCCCCTAAACTTATTCATTCAGTCCAGAGCTGTCAGTTTAGTGTGACACAGGCATTTTAAAATGAAGCAACATAAAATGAAGAAAACTTTTTCATGAAAGGGTGACTTATGCAGATTATCACCTTCATCAAAAAAAGCTTTTAATACACTTTAAATGGGTTAGGGTTCAAAATGTTCTGAAAAACAACTTCAAAAAAGTTATTGCTCATATTGGTTTAAAGGGGATTTATTATACCCTATTTCCCTGGTGTCCTAATGAACATGTCTGTGACATGCTTTGTCAAAATACCATAAGGATGAAGCACCACAGGAGTTCAATCACCCTGCCAAAACAGCCCTGTTCAGAACACCTCTTAAAAAAAAAAAAAAAAAAAAATCAAAGGAAACTTCAGCCACAGAGGCTACTGGGAGCTAACAGCAGTTAGCTTTTGGTGATCATTTGCAGGCTCTAGCAGGCACATTGCCATCATATATAACATGTATCCACTGGACAGATAAATCCTCTGAGGCTGGAAGTTTGTGTAGAACTCTGTGCTGCACTGTGGAGCCAAGAATAGAACTTTTCACGGACTTCCGGTTTTCGGATACCGTTGCCCTCGCCAGCACTCTCGCGTGCTTACGGACAAAGCGGAGCTCCGCGAGACAACAATTCCAGGAATTTAGCGAATTGTGACGTCTCAATGAGCGCGGGAGTCAACATCGCATGTTTTATCTCCTGTACTTAGACTGAGGAGGACCACAAAAACACGAGTCATCTTTTTTCACACTTTGCCAGGAGGATCTTCAGGGTCCCTAATATAAGGATTTAAATGATTAAAAAGTTGATTTTGCATAATATGTCCCCTTTAATTGAAAATCAAGTTTCCACTGAAAACCTGGGGTTTTAATTTGCTGAAAAAACAAATGTTACTCTCCGCAGCAACATATTTTTAAACTTATTTTCCTAAAATTTCCATCTTGCACTTTCTGAAATGAAGGTCAGTTGTGCAAGCATTATTTTAATAAGAATTATGAAACTAGGACTGAACTACTTTCTGCTTTCATTGCCAAAGTGAAGTTAAGATCATCACTTTATGTTATTTTGCAATCATTTATGGGACTTATGAAAACTCATGAGTCATACAGCAGAAAGTGTGCACAGCCACGTGCATCCATTTAAAAAAAAAACCAACAAAACCCATGGTGTTAGTAAGATGTGTTGGGAATGTGCCAGAAGTCTATTCAACGAGTTTGTCAATGAAAAGCTGCAGATCACACAATATTAAACCCCCAAATGGTGTAAACTCTCACCATTTCATCAGTACTCATATTCAGTCTTTTATTTTCATTTTAAGTGATTAGACTTCCTTTCAGAGACATTTTCTCTTTTATTTCCAATATCGCCTGTGGTGTAATTTAGATAAATGCTGCAAAACATTTATCCAAACAGCGTGTGAGTTTTATTTACTTCAATTACTTGGCATATTTTTTGGAAAGAGGAAAACTGTTGACTGTGTTGAGCAGAAATACTGAAGTAAATAGAGTGAAAAGCAGGGGTTGGGGGAATATTTATATATTTACTTGTCTCCTCAGGCGGTAACGATGTGTTGGAGCACAGAATCTATGTTGTTCTGAAATGCTTTTTTCTCTCGTTTCTTTTCCAGCCTGTTTTTTTTTTCCTTACAAAGGCAGCGAGAGCAGCAGCGTTAGACCAGAGCCGAGCTGGAGTCTTTAAATCCTGACGCGCTTCAAAGCACGGAGAGAGCAATTCATCTTCTTATCTGAGACTCAAAACAGGCTTTCTGTATGGAAGAGAGAGGGAGAGGGGTGGAGAGGGAGGGGGAAAAAAAAATGCTGTCGAGTAATTTTCCGTTTAAACGTTCCACTCCACAACAATTTGCATAAGCAGCCCTGCGTCTGTGATAAGAAGATTGGTAATTTTCAAAGGCTCTGTGGGGATTGAGAATTAAAAGCCTTTCTCCACTATCTCCCCTCTTGCAGCTGGCCACCACAGATTCCCCAGCTTCTCTCACGCATTTCCTCCTAAACTACGCCTTATAAACTTTCTCTGCCATCCTCTCCTTCTCTCTGCTCGCTCTGACAGCGCCGAGTCGTTGCCCCTCTCTATATACTCTCTCTCTCTCTCTCTCTCTCTCTCTCTCTCTCTCTCTCTCTCTCTCTCTCTCTCTCTCTCCCCCTTTCATCCATACTCACTCCTTACTTTCTCTATTTCTCTTGCTCAATCCTTCCAGCACTGTTGTTTTTTGGGGAGAACAGGAAAATAAATAAGGTAGAGAAGGAACAAAAGCGGCTTAGTATAACAAAGGAAGTGTTGCAGCATTTTTTAAAACCAGAATTTTCCAGATTGCAGAATAGGCTGAGAGGTGGGACAGTGGGACTTGCAGAGGAAGAGAGAGGAAGATAGAAACGGGACGCTCTCATCTCTAGAGACTTAATCTGTCAGAGAATTGTCCTTAGCGCCAGTCTGAACCAGTGGGTGCTGGAAGCTGTCAGAGAGAAAGACAGCATTTATTTCACTTTTGATGTCAAATATGTAGGGAATTGTACATTTAATCTGGGATATAACTGAATTAAACCAGGCTGTCAACACTGACAGTACAGTACAGTATAGTATAGCATAGCTATAGCCACCATGATAAATGATGCCGTCAACAGGGACATCATTGAGAATTCATTGAGAATTTGCTCAATGTTAATGAGAGTAACATGGTTCTATTCACCTGTGGAAATGAGCAAGTGGAACGTGATTTCTTTTAAATGTGTGGTTACATTTGAAGTTAGTTTGGTAATGAAAACAAATCACTAAATGACCACATCACCAAAGTTATTACCACCACTGTACAGAGTTTATGTCCACTTCTGTCTGTTTGCTGCAGTTACAAAAAAAAACTGTATGGGTGTTTGGAACCCAAAAAGTATGGAAGCAAATTTGCGCCATTATCCAAATTAAAATGCATTAACAGAAATGCTTTTTCATTTTCAAAATGCAGCTGCATTTTTGACTAATAAATAAAATGAATAACCAATATTCTAAACTGCATTTTAATTTTCAACTTCTAGACTGCTTATTCTGTGCCTTAATTAAAAGACAAAGCAAACAGAGAAATGCTTTTTCGTTTTCATGTTCGCCCTGCAAAAAGTGTTTCATAATTCAAATGAGTTCGCAATACGGAGCGGCGCAGGATAGTGACGTCACTGACCACTCCCCTTGTTCTGGCTCCTCTACACACTCACACAAACGAGTGGAGGAACATCACGGACAGACTTCTCGGTTAAATATTGAAATGTCAGACATTTCCCTGGTAATTGTCGGAGATTAACCCACGATTTTAGGATTGTTAAAGTACTTTTAACCTATCTACAGTTCAGCATTATTGTTTGACATGATCCTTGTTCTCCGGAGCGCAGACTCCGTGTGACACAAACACACACAGCTGCAGCGTCTATGCAGCCGGTCACAGTCAGCGGTGCTGTCCCTAAACACACCAGACTCCTTAGTGAGATTTTAGACGTTTCCTCTGGTAATTGTTGGAGATCAACCCATGTTTTGGGGATTATTACGTTAGTTTTAACTGATCTACAGTTGTGTAAGACTTTTCTTCCTGTGACGACACTCTGGTCAATCAGTAGTCGGCAGTCTGGCGATGTCATATAGTACCTGCTCAGCACCATAGATATGTAAAGGGAAGATGTGTCGTCCGTCCTGCTGGCCAATACTGTCATTGGACGATCCGCCGTAAGACATCTATAATTATATATCTATGCTCAGCATGAGTGTAAGAACAAGGGGAGTGGTCAGTGACATCACTATCCTGCGCCGCTCCGTATTGCGAACTCATTTGAATTATGAAACACTTTTTGTGGCGAACATGAAAACGAAAAAGCATTTCTCTGTTTGCTTTGTCTTTTAATTAAGGCACAGAATAAGCAGTCTAGAAGTTGAAAATTAAAATGCAGTTTGGAATATTGATTATTCATTTTATTTATGAGTCAAAAATGCAGCTGCATTTTGAAAATGAAAAAGCATTTCTGTTAATGCATTTTCATTTTCAAATTTGACATTTCAAATTGGATTTTGTTACCTTTTTGCTGGAGGATGTTTTGAAAATTAAATCTTAAATATAATTTTCTTTATCATTTTAATTAAATCACAGAATTAGCAGTCTTGAATTTGAAAATGGAAATGCATTTTGAAATATTGGTTATTCATTTTATTTATGGGTCACAAAATGCAGCTCAATTTTGAAAATGAAAAAGCATTTCTGTTAGTGCATTTTAATTTGGATAATGGCACAAATTTGCTTCCATAAAAAAGTTCCACAGTTCTTCTATTTATGATCGCAAAGTGTAAGAAGATGAAAAACATTGTTTATATTTTACTGTTGAACTGTTAATGCTGCTCCTGTATGTCAGTGACCAAAGAAGGTTGACTATTGCCTCTTTAAGCCAAAACCTTTTTGTTTTTATAGTTCATGAAATGGCAGCATGGAGCGGGAATGATTCTTGGATGTTCAGATCATGTCAAGCAGACAGTATCAGTGACCAGTGTAGTACTCACTGCTTAAGAACATACTATGTGAGACACAACATAACGGAAACAATCCAGAGATCTTTGAACAGGGGCAGCTGCCACTGTATGGAGCGATTCATATTATCTGACAAAGAACACTGGTCTCATGGGTAAACTCTCCCCCTGACCGCTTCACAATTGTCTGTCATCTGAAGTCAATGCACTATGTCGGGCAAGGCCAAGAGAACTATGCGTCGCTGACATACAGCTGAGCTGCTGGTCTTTGGGGGATCAACAATAGATCTGTCATTGCTGTATCTAGCAATAACGAGACACTAAAATCACCAATATTAATGTGAGGACACGGCCACTAGGGTAATGACCAAGGAAGTTGATGGTTCAACAAGACATTCATACATATTCAGGAGTGATCCAAATTAATTTGATATATGGCCAATGACTAGATCTGGACTCCATGTCCCACTTCACTTCCTGACTGTCCTTGTACGAATGCAAGGTCTGAAATTTCAGACCTTTCAGCAGCTTCAGGTGAAACTTGGGCACCGCTGACTCCATCAGTGACTCTTGAGGCATAATGCAAATAATTCTACTTGTAAAGTCTTTGTAAAATCAACACGTTTTCTCTTTATGATTGAACTTGTTCTCCATAGCATTTCTTCTTGTAGCTTTAACATTTTGAACTTGTTGATAAATGTATGAATATGTCATTTAAGGTCATGGCAAAAATTACCATTACACCACTCAGTTTGAAAACTGCATAACGCACTGTCAAGAGAGCAAGGACAACCCTGTGGAGATGAGCTTTGTTGATGTTGTCTGAACACAAACATGACTTTCTTGGCAAATCATTTCTTTGAAGGGCTGCATACTGGTGTGGCAGATAGCCTCACAGCAGATGGGTTCCCAGTTTGAATTCTGGTCTGAGATGGACCTTTCTGTGTGAAGGTTGCTTGTTTTCCACGTGTGTGTGTTTTCTCTATGTTCTCCGTGTTCTCCTTACAGTCCAAAGACATGCAGATTGTGGTTTAGGTTGATTGAAGGCTGAATTGTGTGAATGTGTCTTGGACATTTGTCTCCGTATGTTGGTTCTGTGTGTGTACACTGCCTCTCACCCAAATTTATCTGGGATTGGCTCTAGCTACCTCCACAGCCATCGCTGAAAGAGCTACATTAAACCATTTGGACAAATGCCATGTTCCTCCTATATAGCCACTGATGTTTAAAGGGATAGCACGGTATTCTCTGGTAGAGAAGTCCAATTTCTACATGGTCATTGCTTTTCTTTTCAAAAAATATCTAAAGTTCAGTAGTGCGTAGACAGAAATGAAAGTGCGATATAGATAAGGAGAGCATATATTACTTATTTAACTTCAGGCTTTCTACAACCAAGCAAAAAAAAAATGTTTCCCCCAGGGGAAAAATGCATTGGTAGCATCGTGGCTGATAGCACTGTCTGACAAACCAACAGTCAGTCTCATCTCTGCCTCCCTATTGCGGGAGACAAACTGACTGTCCAAGGAGAAAACCTTACCTCGTGTGCTATGTGAAATAGTCTGCTAATACAACAGTGTATTACATGTTAATGGCCATTATATTATTCTCTCTTTATCGCATTCGGTTTGGAAAATTGGAAATCCAAATAAATAATGTTTCCAGCAAAACTGCCTCGCATGTAATCGGCTTATGTGCAATTTACATAAAACCAGAGTCTCATGCAGTCACCCTGATTATGATATTTAAGAGGTGCAACACATAAACAGACTTCACAATCCTGGCATCCTGGTGAAAGTGCTGTCACAGCTATTGTCAATAATGGGACAAAAACACCCACCAGCATAAGCATAATTCGGTCTATTTTGTTTTTAAGGTAATGCAACTGGACCAAGTGATGCCTGATTTAGTTTGATTAAAATGTCACTGACTAAAATGTATTAGCAATATAAATGTGTGAAATATATATATATAATTAATTTCACACTGATAAATAAGTGAAATAATAATAAAAAAAAACACCAAAGCACACATAAAACCAAGAGAAAACAATACCACACTGCACAGTCTATGCCTACCATCAAACTGTAGTCATTATAAATGGAACATAATATTTACAATTTAAAAACAAGTGAAGTACCATTAAAAAACTGTGATTTACAGGCAGAATAAACTAAATGAAACTAAACAAAACAACAGTTGCAGTCTGTCTGGTATACAGTCTGCTAATAAAACAACTAATTGCTCAACATAAAATAAAGAATAAAATCGTTCCTGGGCTGGATGCAAAGTTCCATAGACTAAGGGGACATTCACTGTGTCTTAACTTAAAATTAGTCATCTGGGTAACAATGATATGAGACTGATTGAACAAGTTGTTTTGACTCATCCATAGATTGTATATAAAATCCACATGTTGTTAGGGTCAGGAAAGTGAAACCATTATGGAAGTGTCTGAAACCTGTAATCTAAAAATGGCCATTGGGGGCACAATTTCACTGCTATGCAAATGTTAATCATTTTGTATTTAAGTCGAAGAGAAAATGAGCCAAACATTACTCGTTTTTGGTCTTTGCCATTTCAGCTTCAAATTGACTCCAAAAGCATGACATAATGTATTGTAAGTTGAACACTGTGTGATTGACAGCTAGTAATCATAATTAGAGCAGATGCAGCAGACAAGCTGTCAGTCAGGCCTGACCCCACTCTTCCAAATATGGTTTATTTAATATGGAGCTGGCCAAAATACTTACACTTAACAGTAGTTGACAAACCAAGGAGTGACATGGGTGTCTCCATAACATCATCATCATCATCATCATTTTCTGACTGCTTATGTATGTTTTTGTTGTATGTGATTCTTGGAGCCTTGTTGGAGAAACTATTGGGTACACACAATAAATTATATCTTATTGTATGAGTCCATTGATTTAGTATGGCCTGCTAAAGATATACATTTTAAAGGCTCCTGGTGAGAACAAGGACTGTCCACCCTTCGATACAATAAACAAGCTGTTTGGACTCACTAAGACATCTTTATTGCTGCTATTCAAGATTCACCTTCAGCAGGAAAGGTGAACTAAGCATGGAGCAATGTAGGGAATATAAGCCTTGCTTTAAAAAGACTCTAACATGGCTTTACTTGTTCTTAACAAGTCACATTGATGTGGCTTTTAACTCGGTAGACATTTGCTTCATTAACTCGCTACTAAATATTTGTTTTGTTTTTTTATGTCAACAAATAAAAGCCACAGAGGATTTGCCACACAAAGATGACCATTCTACTCAGTTTTTGTTTCATAAGTGCTGAAAGGGTAGAGCTGAATGCTTGAGCAGAACTACAGAGTGGTTAAATGTACAGAGGTTAATTATTCACAGGAGAGAGAGAGAGAAAAAACATTATGAGCTGAGCAGAAACTGAGCAGCAAAAACACATTGCACAAATAGCAGTAACTGGAAACAACACAATATGCTTACTGCAGTGTCTCAGCACCATCAACCATCCTGTGGTCGTGGCCTTTCTCCGTGGTCTGGAATGACCAGTAATTATATGGTCTTTGGAGAGGCTCTATAATGCTGTCTAAACAACTTGTTCCACTGTTGCATCATGGGAAATGGAAATTGGATGATGTCTAGAAAAAAATTGCTGTTTTAGCAAATGCCCCCCCCAAAAACCAACACATACTTATGTTCAAGTGACAATGCCCTGTATTGTGATTTATGAATAATGAACATATACGTGCAGGGTAAGGTAATGTAACTTTTGGTGCAAATGCAAACTTGTGTCGTGTTCAATTCGGCTGATAATGACCACAATGTCAGATAATTAATTACTTTATTAAGTGTGGCTTCTGAGTGGAATCTTATGGAACCACTTAATTCCATAATTACGTAAGCAGACAACAGAGAAACATCAGACATAAAACACTCAAAGTGAACATATGTGTTGTATCTGAATGTGTCCTTTACATTAATGTATTGAACTGCTATTGAAGAAAAGTGTCTTGTGATACTTACTGCTATTGAATTGTTATCATATATACTTCTTGGAAAAAGTGTCTTCACTACACTGTAAACTAGTCACTATTATGTATATATATATGTATATATATATATAGTATTGGAGCAAAAATATGTCCTTTAAAAGTGTCCCAGTTCCGTTCGAATGACTCTTTACAGTGACCTCCTGGCCTCTGTTACTATTCGCATCCTAATGCATTTATTCCAAATAAATTAAGTACTTTTCGTTAAGTAATAACTTGTATTTCTTATGTTACAAAAACAAATATAGAAAAATACAGTACTGTGTGGGAATCTTAACTACGCCACCAATAGATGTGTTGTTAGCAATTTTGTTGTTAGCAATGCTATAACAACAATACATGATAATTATGTATATTTCACTTTACTGGAACACATCCATTTTTTTTTTTTAAGAAAAAAAAACATCCTCTTCAGGTGTCAAGTATTTAGCGTGGTCTACCCTTACGCTTGAACAATTGAAGCTGAATAACACAGCTCTGTTAATAGTGGAGTGGAACCTTAATTAATGTTACTGGTAAATCCTGCGTTTGTCCTACTATTTCATTTAAAATATATATATATGTATATGTATATATATATGGTTTAAAAAATGTCTATTACATGCATTACATACACATGTTGCATGAGTTAAACTCATTGACAGCTCGCTAATAAGACCAGCTTTAAGTCGCATCACTTAATTGATCACAGAATTTGAAAGACAGTGCCTTTTCACTAGTATGTGTATTGTATATATTATATACATATACTGTACACAGTATACACATTCACTCTCCAAAGAGTATATAACCTATTTATTAAGTTTATTGTTTATTGCCATCGTTTTGGGTGTATCTCAAATGGTTTAAGTTTCCCTTTTCCTCGGCCCAACTGTAGCTGATCACAGACATCACCTTGGATACCTTCAACCATTGTAATTTCCACTTCGTACCCCGAGATGGACTTGGCCAAGAGTGCCACAACAATAAGCTAGAGTTTCCCTCCAATGTGTTCACATTATCCCATCCCCCAAAGTCTGAGAGCAGTGATCATTCACAGCTTTACCACTGTGATTAGGTTATCCTTTTTCATTATCTTATTTGTCAAAAGGGCAGCAATTTGTATGTGTCAGTGTCTGGATGGGCCCATTCATCCATCTACCCATAATTTACAAGACATCGCTTTTTGTCTTCTTTTTCTTTACCTTCCTCTTCTGTAGTTCCGTCCACAGTCACAATGCTTGGCCAGTCTATATTATGCTCAATTCAGCCAGAGAAGAACTGTGTTTAGTCGATTTCCCCCCCCCCCCACACACAACTAAGAGGGATGTAGTCACTCACTGTGAGATCAATTTTCAGTTCTGAAGATGGAGAGACTATAAAATCTCAACAATGACATCAGCATGGGGCCAACCTCCACTCCCCCTGTCAGATCAATAATTAATTCAGTTGTTTTGTAGCTTTTGAGCTACAGTTTTTCCCCTCACTAACTGCTCCAACATCATGGTAATTATAACCCATCTTGTGCAGCAATCAACAATGAGAGTTCACTGTGGTCTACTGAACACAGATGAGGTGATAAAACATTGCAGCAACTAGAGAAACTTTGCAGCAGCGAGAGAAGTCTGCCTGCAGACAATGCATTATAGATTTAATTTATTTTCAATGTGAATGGACGGGCAAGGCACGAGAAGAAAATGACATCTGCTCTTAATTGGTGGAGATGCATTGGTGTACAAAGACCAGTGTTCAGGGTCTGTGCCAATGGCTTGAAAGTGTTGAGCCTCTTTCAAACTATTCCTTCTTTTTTATGTGATCACAACAGTGCCATTCGCTTCATGCTCCATTCACTTTGTGTAGGGTAATTACAAGATACTGATTGGTAAAAGATAATCAGCCACTGCATAGGGAATCAAAGGAGATTAAGAGTTCTTAGGGCAGATTCTGAACTCAAAAAATAATAACGGACTGATCCCAACCAGGATCATATGTCGCACTTGAGTGACCTATGTGACAGTGTATGCTGATAGCACCCAACATTCAGTATATAATGATTATTATGAACACGTGTGTGTTCAAGTAATACTACAGTAAAAAGTGCTGTTATACTCTGTATCATCCTCTTGTCCAAACATCTGGTTGTGTCAAAAAGCAGGAATAAGATGGCAGCTGTCAAGTGTCAGGATTATCTGCCATCTCAACAACAAATGCCAGAACAGGTACGGAATATATGGTACTGAACCGGGACCAGCTGCTGACATCTTCGTACCATAGGACACCTTCTCTTTCTGTATAATTTCATTGGTATAATCAGTAGTCCTAAATATTTATAGCTTGCATAAAATAAAAAGCCTATAACTGTTAAAGCAGTCTCCTCACAAACAGGTAATTGGTTTTGTTAATGTGGAACAGTGTAAAATCTCTACTTTCCAATATTCTGCCTGTGTGACTGTCAAACTTCACGTCTGTCTCTCTTTCTCCTTTGTTGTTTTTCTTCAATGCAGTCCGCTTTGCAACGACAGCGGCTGTCTGGATTGGCGGAGAGTTAAATTGCTCCGTGTGAATTTGGTCACGGCTCAGCTCTCCTTGAGATAATGAAATGACAATTAATTGGAAATCTTTTGCCATTCGCTTATTTGTTCACCCACTAGTGGAGAAAGCGGCAGCATGAGAAGATGACAGAAATCACTGCAGTCATCATCAACTATGGAAAATGCTCACCAAACGCTTTCTCTTGGAATGACTGCTGATATCCATGTCAACGTAGAAAATTAAACTGAGTCCACAGCTCTCCAGTATTCAACCAAAAATATACACTCACTGGACATTGAATAAAGTACACCTGGTTAACTTATTCTTATCCTACATAACCTTATTGTGCCTCATGAATTAAGATTTTCCTTACATAAGGTATCAATACGTGCTAAATATTTACTAATAAAGGGCTAGTATGCCACGTATATGCATGTTAGTAAGCACCTAGTTAATGCTGTGTGTTCCCTATCCTGGTTTCTGGGTTAATATCCTTTATTAACCCAACAACACTAAAGTCAATCCAATATTTACCATTGCCTGCAAATTTCACAACACAGAGCAATACTGAGTCCTGGTCTACCGAGATACTTCCTCACAGAGCAGCAAGACACACATTTCCTTGAAAAGAAAGTGCAGAAACAGGGCCTTGGGCATCTCATGAACCGTCTCACCAATATGTTCTGTGAAGTGGCAGTTCTTACCATCCCAAAAATCAAAGAAAAAAATTATCAATATAATTGCTGAAATTGCCATTTAATGCATTTCCCTCTCTAAGTCAATACACTTGCAGCACAAGGCTACACATTTATAACTATTACCTCCACAGACATAACACTTACCAATGAAATGGGAATAAATATGTGGTTTTGTTGTTACAAGACTTAAGGCAACAATATTGTGTTTTCGCTCTCAAAATACAATTAATTTAACTGGAAAAAAAAACAACAACTATGACATAGAATTACATCATCTCTGTTATTATGCTAGTAGGCAATGTGACAAAGCTGTGTAATCTAGTTAGCAAAGTCCCTGTTTGCACAGCTAATCAAACTAAGCTTCTCGTGAGTGCATTACAATTCAAAAGCTCAGTATAATACACTGAATTAAAACCGAGCAAAGTTAATGTGAACTACAGAGTGCTCTGAGGTCGGAGGAAGTTCAATGTACCTGATAATGGTTGGCCTTCGCAAGCTCCTGATTGGCTGATTCCACGTTGGATGATGAAGTCTGGATGTAATCTTCAATGCTGTCTGGAAAAAGAGCAAATTTGTTTAATGGATTTATATTTTGTTCTCCAACTTAGATTTTTTTGTTCTTACAAATTAAAGAAATATTCTTGGGGCCCTTTTTACATATTTCCATTACAATACATAGAAAGAAAATAAAGGAAATATTTCAGATTACAAAATAATTTATTGTCTGTCGTGATTTGAGGCTAAATCTTTTACCCAGAGGTGGAAGGAATGGTGATGGCAAGTAATAAAATAATAGCTTTACATAGTTCGAGACCAGTTTGAGACAAAACATTGTGGTCAGTATTTTAACCTCTTCATCCTTGCTCCTCTTCTGGGGGCCCCCTGCTCAAAGTTCTGTAGTTCTTCATTCAAAGTGTTTTTATTCCAGTGGATATCAGTTCTTCTGATGAACAGCAAAGGTAAGACAATATTTCTGGTTGTTTTTCTTGAAAGCGAGCTGTTGTTTTGCTCTTATGTTGCTGCTGGATCAGTGAATATGAATCTGCTGTCCAGCAGATGTGTTTTTTCTTTGTATACATGATCAGGCTGGTTACTACACCTGCTGGTTTGGTTGATTGGTGTTTTATGTATAATATAATGATCATTAGAATGTTTTTTTATGAGCTTTAACTCGAGCTTCTGACCTGTCTGTGGGTATGCAGCATGTCCGTGTTTATAAAAGTTAGGCATGGCTTTATGACGCATCTGTTACCACATGCTACGACAGCCCCAGTGCTGTATTTGGACATCATGGAGTGTTTTAATCCCTCAACAAAAAGAAACACTCTACTCCCACTCGTCACAGGGCTGGGACACAGGGTGAAATGAAAATGAATAGAACCTATTTTAAATGGTCTCTGGCTTTAAATCATTAAGATAATCATAATGGGAGCACATTTTTGGAGAACAATATGTCCATCTTCATCATCCTCCTCCTCCTCCTCCACTCACTGTGTTACAAGACCAAGACAAAAATAAAGCTGAATTGAACTAAATGGATAATTAGATTTATATTTTATCAATGTGAACTTCTTTCTTTTGAGCTCAGTGTAAGAGTCTCTGCTGCTGTCAATTGTGGTTAGTTTCTCCCCCTCTTCTCTCTCCTCTTGTTTTTTCTCATCTCCTCCGCCTTCGCCTCCATCCACTGCTGACGTCAGGGAAGCTACACTGCCATCTGCGCTGAAGGACAGACTTTTTCAGATGACATAAACACTGCTTTTACTTTTACTGTTAGTAATAATATTGATTTCTCTGAAAATGGCTTCACTGCTTTAATTAATTATTCCACAACCCCAATTGTAGGACAAACAGCAACAGTTTGTAGTTGTGTTTATCCAAGAGGCAACTCTAATCCCACCAAATACCAAATTATGTTTTTGAGCAATCAGAGAATAATCCTCATCAGTCCCATAAAGAGAGTCCAAAACTGCAGACTCTTACCAAATGTTGTGAACACACAGTTACAGTATGGAACATCTCACGCACATGTGTTACACTCTTAGAAATAATGGTTCCAAAAGGGTTCTTCTACAAGGGCTGAGGTTCTACCTGGAACTATTTGCGTCTGAAAAACCCTTTCCCGAAGAAAGGTTTTTTTTTTTCAAGGGTTCTTGGTGACATTAAAGGTTCCAGTAAGAACCATTTTGATCTAGAGAACCCTTTAAAACCCCTTTCCTGAACAAAGGACTATAAAAAAGGGTTCCAGGTGTAACCTTTACAAAAAGGTTCTACCTGGAGTCAAAAAGGGTTCTCCTATGAGGACAAGCCAAAGACTTAACACTTTTATTTCTAAGAGTATACAACTCGGGATGCACCAATACTGAAACTAGTCTCTAGTCTGATGCTGCCGTCATGTACTTTTATATGTATTTGTAAATCTCCTAAACCTAACCCGCTACTACTACAACTTACAACAGACTAATGACCAATAACCATTAAAAAGGTAAGGTCCCCTTTAAAGGTTGTCAAAACAAAGAAGTTAATGGGATGAGACCAAATGTGTTTAATGAACTCGATGTTCTACAATATTTGATATATTACATAACCATGCACATAATTACATGTGGCGTTACTGCTGAGAATGTGAAAAGCACACAACCACAAGAGATGTGGGCAAAGACACCTCAGTGTTTCCTGCTGTGCTGACTTCTGAACATTACTGCATTGAGTGGATGAATTTACTCCTTTGGTGACTCATAGGAGAGAGACGTACATGCAGATAATGAAACCTCAAACTTCTTCAACTTGTTAATTGATTGATGGTTGAGCTGATATAGTAACCAACAGCTAAACCCACTGACTTTATATTGCTATCTAATAATCCTGGTCTCATTTTGAACATTTCTCTTCTTCCAAAACCCAGTATATCCATATTTCCAACTTCACAATTAAAAAGAGTCATACCCTGAAACAAATGACTAAAACCTTGTTTCCACCCATGTTTTGACAGGTGTAGTTTGGAATGGTACATCCTGATCTGACTTGCATTTCCACTGAGAAGTGGAAATTGCGTAGCTATTTACTTAATATGCATCAACATAACTATAATAACACCACACCAATGTGACACAGTGTATCCCGCCAACTAATTCCACAAAGAAGAAGAAGAACAAGATACCGTAAACAAAGAGCAAGTCTGGATGACAGCATTCTGCTGTGCTCTTCTTGGCACGTCACTGTTTATCACAAGAAGTCAAGCTTTGTTTGAGAAAAGACTGCAAGCTGCACAGAACACAGCTGTTTATCTGTACTGACGCATGCAAGTGATGATTCTCGGTTGACAAATCAGTGGACTGCACTGTCTGGCTCTGCCCTGCCTGCTATGGTACAACTTGGAACAGTAAAGCCCCGAGTCGGGCTGAGAACAGCATCTATACTTGGTAGGGGAGTGTATGCTATGCCCTATGATCACGCGAGTGAGATACGTAGCGTGATATCGACACAACAACAACAACTCAACAGCCAACAATGGAGGACATCCAACAGCTCATTTCCTGCTTGGTTTATGTCAGTCTCAACAAGATGTCAAGCTTTGTATGAGAATAGACTGAGGGCATTGAAGAGACAACGTTTGCAAGGGAGTGATGTTTTTCTGTTGTCCAATTAGCTGACTGTTAACCCGGACTGCAAAGGAAGAGTACCAACAATGGAATGGTTGGGGCCGGTTATTTTTATACTATTCCTAATGGAAATGCAAAGAAAATACGTATGGTACCAAATCGAACTGTTCCACTCGGTGGAAACACGGCTTAAGAAACTCTCCACAAATGAAAAACCCAATAAGTATCCTTAGTGTGGTGTACCTTGAGCAACTTCCAGCTGGACAGACCTTTACTGCATGTGTCTCTGCTCCTTTCTCACTGTGTTTCATGTCTACTTCTCACTATCAGGATACAGTTTTGCAGGAAAAGTTAGAACTCAATATGAAAGAATCCAGACAGCAGGCTTTCCCTCCTTTTGCTTCATTATAACTCCAATTTTCCTCTACAGAGTACACACTGTACTTATTTCTTCTCCAGTTATATCAAAAGCGGTTGTGATAACTTCTTCCGTGTTGTCTGCAAAAACATGCATTTGTGTTTTGTGCACACAGCGGTGCTCACAATGACACACTGCCTCTGTGGAGGAGTGCTCTGCTTTATTATCAACATCTTGCTACAGCTGCATCTCGAAGACAGTAACCAAATGATAATTCACCTGCAGCCACCAGGGACATGACATTTGTCTGGACATAACAAGCAATTAAATCATGTTAAGCCAAGCGATTTCAGTCTGAGTAAATTTAGGCTTTTTTTAAATTTAATTTTGATTTTCCAGGGGGCTGCCTCCTTTGGATTACATGACCTTCATGGTCAACAAAGGTCATGGTTGTACTTTTTTAAATGTTGTTTAAAGTATGAATGATGCTCCAGCTTGAATCCTCAAAAGATAAACATGGGCAATATACGGATAATGGGTGAATAGTTAATAATGTTCACATTAAAAAGACCTCCTCCAAAAACCCTTATATTCATGTGTGGTTGAGCTGAGCAGCAGCTAACTGAAGGTATGGATGGAGTTATTGTTGAACTCTAGAGGGTGAACATACTTTTAATATACTATCCTGACAGCCACCGAGGATATACAATAAACATAGATATAAGGATGCTATAAATGCAAAGTTGAGTGCTTCAAGGTTTAATGATTTCAGACCACCATGTTTATAATCTCTGTACAGACAAGCTATTTTAAGCCCGTCAGGCTTACCACCCCATAAAAACGGAAATACTTTTGGCCAAACTTTTCTCCAGGGAAAGGTATATTACAGATATTAGAATTTATCACTGTTATTTTTCCATAGAAACTTGAAGGACTTCCCAAACCTTTTAAAGTTCTGTCAGCTCTTTGTAGATTTCTAACAATACCTGTCTGACGGTCATTCAGGAGGAGTAACTAAAAACTTCAGAACCAATTTTCTTGAAACTTTGGAGGATGAGATGTGGGCAGTGCAAGAACCTATTAACTCTTAGAGCAAATCTGCTAGATATTGGCATTTTTTTCTACTTCCTTTTGATGATATAAGGCTTTTTTTAGAATGTTCATGGATTTCTAAAAAAAATCATGGCCCTATGAAGATGGTTAGTGACACCCTGAGGTTGCATTTCACCCAGCAGGACATAATTCCATTTTCTCACAAATGTCAAAAGCACAGATTCCCATCCAAACCATTCTCTCAAGAGGATGAACTCTTTTCAACCTCATGAAGTCTTTTGCAGTGCAACCCTCAGGTTATTGTTACTTATTGTTGTTCTTAAAATGTATTATGCTTGGGATCTCATTCATTAGTATGACTTTAAGTCATTCAGGACCTTAAGTGGAATAAGGTTTGTAAGTATCTGTTCGGATTCCCAGTTCCTGGTTCATTCCAAAAGTCAAACACAAAACTATGACGATACAGTGTATTGTAACCATGATCTCCCAGCACCGAAAACACAAAAGTGTTCTCTGTGTTGTGCACAAAAAATGCACTGTTATTACAACCTCTTTTGTGTGGTGTGCCAGCATTCGTGTCCACCTGCTAAACCAACCTTAATGATTGTGCATCTCTACTCCCAGACATTATGTCCTTTGCCAGCACAAATGAACCATAAAAGCACTAATCCTTCCTTCTTGAGACATTTTCTTTTTTCGGTGCTGAATGCTGCTCTTTGTGAAAAACTCACAGTCACATATTATTCATATCCGCCTCTACACCAAGAAAGCCTTGTTTGAAAAAGGGCCAAAGGCAATTTCAGTGCATCTCTTTTTAATGGGGTGAGGTCTATTACTGCATGGCTCTGTGATGATCAGATTGGACTTCTCTTCTGCCGTGGTGTAATTTCATGAACTCTGCAATCTTCCACGGAGTCCTATCTCTTCGATCATCCCTTTAGGTGAGAGTACACAGAGTTCCTTCACCTTCTGTGTCCATAATATCATACCTTCCAAAATTAAGAGAATAAAAAAAAAATCCCCTGTATGCAGTTCTTTCATGTGTGATAATCCAGATCAAGCACGAGAGGCAGAAAAATTCACGAACAATATTCAAAAATGTGGAGGCAGACTGTTCATTGAATTCTAAATCTGACTAAGGAATTAACCCAGAAATGTGTTACCTCAGTTTTATTTCATGGATTCTAATTGTATTTCAATCAACCCTGTGTCTTAAATTTAATTTTTCATTATGCAGATAATCTGCATTCTTCATTATGTTTTTCAAGAAAAAAAAATGTAATTGCCTATTTACATCTCTATAGTTGTGCATATCATCATGATATAGTGTTTGAACCGCTTGGCTGAAATAAGTGACTTGCGGTAAAGGACTTTGTTGTTATGAATGTGGTTAGGTTTAGGCAGAGAGTCGAAGGCACAAAAGCTGAAGATGAACTGACTCTGACTTCTTCTTCTTTAGTTCTTTGACACATTTTATTTCTTCTCAGAACTGATCTACAAACCATTGAACACTATGTTTTCTAGGTATGCTTATTTGCCTGTTCTACTGTGTGACATTATTAAGTAAAAGCCAATTCTCCAGTGCATGTTCATGATGGAGCCAGACATAGCTGATAACAGATTTGTGACCCAGCAGCAAAAGCCTGCGTATCTGCCCTATATCTGTGCGCTAAGTGTCTTTCTTTCTGCCAAGTTTAAATCACTGCAGGGTGCAGAGAATCATTTACAGATACCAGGGTGTCTAAATGGATTTTCTCTGACCCACAACTTTCTGTATAACCCCACAACAATGGGCTTTCATCACAGTATGTGCCAGCCTGGCAGCACAGTGGAGGTAAAAAAGTTTGTTTTGCCAAGTACAAATTTTGTGCTCATGTCATTAATCAAGTGTGTCAAATTAAAAGACAAAGGTTATTGATGCTACTTGAGTGAGAGATAACAATGTAAGTAATATTAAGCATACACAAAGACTTACCATGTTCTTCTAGTTAATGGACAGAAGTACCCTAATCCCTTAGCTACCCGCAAGACCTCAATCATTATCAGCAATTATTTGGACTCACTTTCGTAGACCCATGGACATGTATCCTGCAACCTGACCCATCACCCACCCACACTCAAACATACTATTTTCATAATCACTGAATCTGTTGATTATTTTCTACATACTTGTTTGATCTGTAAAATGTCAGAAAGTGTTTTAAAATGTTGACCGGTGTGAACCAAACCTAGATATGATGATATTCTCCATTTACAGCTCCATTTTCAATTGCACAACTCAAACACAATATAGCTCTGTCATAGGTTTTCACAAGAAAGCAAATCCTGGTGCTGGCTCGGCAAGGAGACAGCAGTCTCAGTATCGAGGCCCAGACACCTCCTCTCCCCAGCCACCTCAACTAGCTCTT
Organism: Microchirus variegatus; assembly: GCF_963457635.1. Classification (NCBI taxonomy): domain Eukaryota; kingdom Metazoa; phylum Chordata; class Actinopteri; order Pleuronectiformes; family Soleidae; genus Microchirus; species Microchirus variegatus. The sequence goes on from NC_139802.1 coordinate 17,750,399, forward strand.
CTGCTGGGACACCTAGGCGTTCCCTGGCCTGCGGAGGGCTATAATCTCCCCAGAACGTCCTGGGTCTTCCCCCGGGGCCTCCTTCCAGTTGGGCATGCCCGAAACACCTCGCCAGGGAGACGTCCAGAAGGCATCCTGACTAGATGACCAAACCACCTTAACTGCACACTTATTTAATTTACAATTATTCCAGACGAATGCCAATCACCTCAGCATTTCTACCCAACCTCCTCTCTCCATAATGTATTACAGTCAAACATGCACACACACACACACACACACACAATTTACCTATGGCATCTCCTTGTTCGTGAACCATACTGGCCAGATCCTTCATAATCTGACTGACGTCCAGCATGTCTTTCTGTGGAGAAAACATATAGCAAAAAAAACGTTAGCCTACTCTACTACTTCAAATCTGTGTCTGTCTGTCAGTTTAATTATATGAAACGGCCATTTATTACTCATGCTTCTCAGTACATCCTCATCTTTGTCATGGTTTGACATATTTACTCCATAGAACAAAACAGTGTGTCACAGTGAAATATATGAGTGCTGGGATGGGCATGTACAAACAACCAAAGACATGTGTCACGCTTGGTGCTGGTTTGTATAGCATTTCACCAGGTGTACAAAAGAGCCAAAAAAAAGGATAGAAAAATGTTTCAGGGTTTTTTTTTTCCTCTCTCTGTGCTCCAAGAAAAATGGTGCCACTACCAGAGCTATTTACCCATGATCTCCCAGCATTGAATTTGCTCTCTCTATTTTAACTCAGAGCAACATGAAAGCTTATAAAAGTTATGTCTATCTCCTGCTCACAGGTCTCCCCTTTCCTCCATTATGGCTCTGAGCAATCACAGCTGCGTTTGTGTAGCCTAACCCACTGGGCCATCCATCACAGGTGGCGGAGATTGCTGTGGAAACTGGCAGCCATCCTGCCACTTGGCAAAAACCATCTGAATGGAGCCAGAATGGCCACTGGCAAACCTTGTGATGCTAAAGACTGCTTTGCATTTATCTTTTGGTAACCCTGTCGATCATGCTGTAACAGAATACAAATGTATTTCACCTGGCAAAGCATCGAGCAATCAGGGCCCATTTCATCATAATGACAGAACAGTGTGTAACCAATTTAGCAAATAATGTGAGGAAGTGAATGTCAATAGGCAAAGGCACACAAACACACAAATACACACACACACACACACACAAAGAAAGCAGATATGTGACAGGTTGGGACCCCTGCCTGAGGCCTGAGTGGGTGTCCAGGCTTTGGGCCAACACTGTGCCCTTTTCCATATTTAATAAGCTTTAAATTCTGCTCATGAACAATCTAGCAGCCACTGGGCAGTGACATTGGGCTGGGAACCAAGTGGAGACTTTCCTCCAAAGTTTACATCAGATTTACTGGAGGAGGCTTCTTTATCAGATTAGCTATGTTAGCACTGCTTGGAGATTAGAGTTCAGCATGGACCTGATCATTGGGTGATGGAACAGTATGTTTATATTGTGTTTGAAACCTGTTTGACTCATTTGGTTTGCACTCAAGAAAAGTGTCATTCATTAGTCGTCCCTCAGATCAGTCTGATCTTGGTTAGCCATAGTCTCAACCACTTTGGTAAAATACACAAGCGATGCACACAAGTGTCCTTAAACCTATTGGCTGTAAAGGCAAAATCACTGGCAATTGCACTTTAAAACTTTGTGAACCACGCCGTTTATGTCTCATTTCACTTGAAAACAAATGTTTCCAATAAACACTAATAACTACCTCAAGGGTTTGTTCCTCTACAAACCAGTCACGTTGCAGGGAAATGTTCACAGTTTCTCTTTCTGCTTGAGCCATCCATCATTACCGCCGTCCACAATTACTGTATGACTTCTTGTTGCCCGTAAAACGTTTTGCAAGGTTACTGTGACCTTTATTTTCACAGTATCAGATTGACAAGTTGACAGGTGACAAGCTCAAGAGAGCTTTGTGTGCCTAAACCTAGCCCCATTTTAGTCAAAGGTGACATCAGCAAAACACCATGACGTTGATATGCAAGACATGTAAATTAGCGGTTTAATGATAGTTAATTACATGAGCTCACACATGTTCATGCTTCATGCAGAAACACACAATGATGACATATAATATGGTAAACTGAGGCACACATGGAAAGAAAACAATATAATATTCTGGATAAGGATCAATAAATCGTCACCAACAAGCCACTGAGTCAGACTCATTCCACTCTCACCTCTGCTGTTTCTGACCCCTGTCAGCCCTGCCGCTGCTGCTGTTGTTATTGTGTGTAACTAATGGAAAGGACATGCTTGAACAATTGAAAGGCTCCAAGGGTCTGTATATTTTCATGAAACTGAGATGTCAGCTTGAATTTAGACATCTATCCCACCTGACACTGAGGTCCAGTGTGTGGACAGCAGAGACATAGAAACACAATTAAATTTGAGGCCAAACACACACACAGAGTGAGAGAGAGAGAGTCACAAACACAAGTCTTTTGGCAGCATGCAATTGACACCTCAGTCAATGGCATTCCTGCATCTCATTTTCTTCCAGTCAAATGGATCTGTGTGATAGTAACTGATAGGAATACTCAGGGGGAGTAGCTACCTTTCTTTTACATTCATGCTCAAACATTGAAATAAAAGTGCTAAGTAGAACCATATAACGTTCTTCAGCTTGTCCTCATAGGAGAACCCTTTTTGGCTCCAGGTAGAACCTTTTTATAAAAGGGTTTTTCAGAAGCAAATGGTTCCAGGTAGAACCTCCGCCCTTGTAGAGGGACCTTTTTGGAACCCTTATTTCTAAGAGTGTAGTTGGAAGGGTAAAGGTGGACATGACTGAGAGTGAATGGCAGCCGACACATGCAACATTTCCCCCTTTTGAATGGCACTAGGTGTCGGTCGAATTGTATTCATGTCCTGCTTGATGCTCTGTTTGACTCTAAATTGAACTATTATTTGCAACATGCCATATTGAAGAGGACCTGAGACTAGCAAGTGAGACTATACACATGGCTGGGAAATGTTTGGAGTTGCAAATCAATTGAGAGCAACCTCATTTTATCATAGACTTGCATACAAACCAGTCTCTGGTCACCACTGAAGAGAATACAAATTTCAGAAACTTCAGCATTGGCTTCCACCTCAGGACCAGGATGCAATTTGCTATTTGTAGACTCAATGGTAGTACTTCCCAGAATGTGGTGAATGTGAATGATGAAATCATTAAATAATAATATCTCTCTGTTTTATTGTTTTTATGTAACATAGGGCTTCTCAGTTATGGCCAAAATGATACTTACTAGTAATGTGATCAGTATTAAGATCATGCGTATTAGTGACTATTCATTAGGAATATATTTTATAATTGACAAAGTATTTGATTTTCAGTGTTGAGCTGCATTATTGCTAATTTACAAACCTGGTCCTAGCCTACCGGGGCAGCTCAAACCTGTGAAGTTCATGGTATTAGCAGTCAAATCTCCAGGCCATATTTTGGTATCTTAAAAAAGCACCAGCACAATGAACACGACTTATTGTGTATTCCAGCATATGACAGGGATTAGAATGAGGGATTAGCGATTGTGCCACATAGAGCACATCATTATCCTCTGAAGGGTATCCTGTAACGATTGCCGTGACCAGAGACCAGCAGCCCACATGCTAATGTGTGTCTCAGCTAACAGTGATGAGACAAACAGCCCACTGAGAAAGTTTCCTCTTGTGCCTGCAGAGGGAAGTGTGGCACAGTGGAGCACTGCTACCAGTCTTTCAAAGGTGAATCAGCTCCAGGAATAAGAGCTGATTAGGTATGCTAGTCAGCCATGAGGAGGGAAAGTGGTGGTAGACAGAAAGGCCCCCGAAGAGGCGTTGGGGAGATTGGGAGAAGGCATTTTCACACCTTGTTTGTTCTGACAAGTTACTACAAACTCTTAAGTGCTGTCTCCCACTCTCAAACCTGGGTCAGACCACACAATAACATGTCTGGACTGATCCGATCACAAACAGTCAATACTCAGGCACCTACGTGAGACAGACTGGGGCTACTGCTACTTTAATGAATGAATGAATGAATACTTGCAATCCAACCACTCTGGGGACATATTTTTTTAAATGATGGACAATAATGTATCCTGGCCAGAATATCCTAAGCCTTATCCATAACCACTCAGTGCACCAACACCAAGTTCTGCCTCATTAGGACCAGGTTTTGCTCCCCATGGGGACTAATGGTCCTGACAAGGTCAGTGTCTCTGCTAAAAGGTAACAAATACAACTACATACACAGCATTCGTAATGAGGACCTTCATAAACATAATGCATTCCCGAGCACCATACCCTAACTATTACCACTACGAAATTCCTAACCATAAAACCAGGTCTTAAACCTACAAAAGCCATTTAAATATGTAAGGAACAGATTTACTGTCCACATGTACAAAAACATACATACAGTCTGCAATAAATGGACTGGCTGAAAACACCAGTAAGTGTGATGCGATCTATTTAACAGCCCAGAACCATAATTAGAACAAAACCAGCCATTAGAGCCTCAAAAGTGTGTATTTTAACACTCAAGTCAAAACAATAATGTATGTGTTGTGACTTGATTTTAAACAGCTTTCATATTAATGAGCATCGTCTTCAGATGTGGTAATATGTGTTAATATCTGAAATGATGGTGCACTTAACATCGGAATAAATAAAAAGCACTATTATACTGTGCAACTATATTATTCTTAGTTTACCATGAGTAAAAAAGAAAAAAAAAACATTGAGTGACTGCTTTTATTTGAAGACGCAAAAGCACTGATTAACTGGTTATGCAAACATTATGTAATTCAACTGTTATATCCACTATTGAATCTAGGCTAAAACAAAAAAAAATCTGCTGTAATTTCTAAATGACTAATTAACCATGTCCCTGAAATATTTATGAGAAAAATAAGAAGTGCAAATATTCACTGCTCATCGTTGCTTGTTTTTCTTTTCCTTTTTCAAAGTAGTATGCAGTTATTTTGAATGTGCCTGGGTTTCCTACTAAATCAACTATTGCTTTGAATTATAAATTAAGTTAAAATATAACTAAATAACATTATACCATGTCTTTTAATTTGCTATTATGATTTTTGTTTTCTTTTACAGCCAAACCGTTGGTACTATTGCTCAAAAACACAGTAACTGACATGTAATTTTGCTCCAACAATATATGAGGAGCAGAATCAGCAAAAAATTCAGCTTCCCTTAATTCTTATACTTATCATTAAAAATACATTGCAAGAAATGAAGACAACAAATAACTGAATAACCCTCACAGACTGGTTAAACAGGAAAGGTAAAAAATAAAATATCTGGTATAGGCTGTTCTGTATAATCATAGCTTATATACACTTGAAATATATCTGTGTATTGCTCATGTTACTGCGATTATATTACATTGTTAACTTCTTATCACCAGGATATAGAACCTCTACTGCAGTCATCTTAATGCAATCACTTCACTTCACAATAATATGCTGAAATATGCTGACTCTGCAGAACAGACTTCCAAGCCAGAGCTGAGCAAACAGCAGCCAACCATGGAATATGTGCTTTGTTGTGTTTTATTGGCTAAAGCGTTAGCGTTTCTCAGGTGCAGTCTGGTTTAGGATGAGAGTTAACCGACTCTGTCCCGACGATTGTAATTTGGCAGCGCTCGTGATGTATCCGTGCTCCACAGGCACATTAGTCATCATTTGTTGTCAGCGCTTGTCATTTCAAGTTCCTCTTGTTCCTGGCTGCACCCTGACAAATCCATAGCTCTCGAGGGGGAAACAATATTCTTGTGTGTATCAAGCAGCTTGATGCAACTTTGTGCTACCAATCATCAACACAGGATATTGATCGGTGTAAAGCCTTAAATGAGGACGAGTTTGAACAGGATGACAAAGACTCCTATCATCACTGAGGTCTCAGTCATTGCAACCCTGTTCCTCAAGAATTATATCACAACTAAACAACATTCTCGATTATGTTTCGGAAGGGACGTATTTAATCCGAGAGTACATACTGTATGTTTCTAACATAATCACCAATAGTGGTGTAGTTCACATTAATTTGAGGCTAGGAGATTTCTGTTCACAAGACATATGCCATGCACTTGATGCAAAGAGGAAAAACAATGTTCTTTTTCTAATAACTCATTATATTTCCAACCATCTTAATGTTGGGTTTGAAAGGATTTTCACCAGAGTCAATACCAGATCAAATGCCTCTGCATTGGAGGTGGTCTGCCCAGGGTGTCTTACAAGCCAGGGCCGCCACTGGATCTACATAATTGATTAAGAGAGAAACCTAAATAGAGTAACCACCTGCATGTTATCATAATGGTGGTGTTTATGCAAGTGTGACACAGGGGTGAAACTAAGAACACCACCGTACAAACCAACCACTGGCAATGGGGATGGTGTTGATTGCATTATTTTTTTTAAGGTTTTTTCACTTGGATTTGGTGAATTTTAGTAAATTATAGTTAGTAATTATATTATGTATGATACTATGGTTTTCATCATTCTCATTCCTGCCAAAACCACCATAAGCGGTTGAATCACATTAATTTGAAAGTCGACAAACAAATTAAAGGTAACATGGTTTTGGTCCCGAATTGTGTTGATTCCTGCGTAAATAAATGAAACCAATAACCTATAATCAGTAATAACCAATAACCCAATTCTAAATTATATAGGTGATAGGTAGTTATGTCACCCCTCCTTTTCCCACTCTCACACTCTTTACTATACTACATACCCATATATGTTGATTTCACCTAAAAAAAAAGGTTTATCAACTTTAATGTTGATAAGCAATTCTCCCCACATCTCCCCACCCTGGCCCATAGGCATCAGGCAACCGCAGAGAAACTGTTAAACAGATTTGTACGCTTACTTGTGAGTAGAGAGAGAAAAAATTACAGTTTCTCCCACTGCACAAGAGACATCTTTTCTTTTTGCCCTTATGGGTAAATGGTTTATAAATGTAAAATCTTGTTTCCTCTCAGGTAAAGCCAGAAGGACATTAAACTGCTACAGTATAATTTAAAAATTGCTGTGTGCATGATGTAAACACATTTCACTGTACATTAGAAAGTCATATTCCTAACATTTATTCATTTGGTGTGACTTGTTTTCGAAGAAATGGATATTATTTACCTTGTTCCAGTGTCTCTCAGTGAATAAACTCAGTGAGCTACAATATAAAATCCATTCTGAGGAGACTATAAGATTTTAAATTTCACAGAAACCTCACATTCTCATTATCTCGAGGGCGCAGACCAACAAACAATGTGTAAAAAGAGCCAAATCAATATCCCTTTGATTGCCAACGTTAATAAATGATTTAGCTAATAAATTGCTTTCTCTCATATACCTCCTGCTCACGCTTTTTAAAATGTCCTCCTATCTGTCAGCTGGCATCATTTATATTATGTGTTTCCCACTACACCTGTCTTTACTGAAAGCTACACTCAATGGATACATTGTCTTGAGAATACACTAATATGCAAACACACTTTGCTTTTCTCTCTCTGCATATATAAATGTACTGGATGAGTCATATTTAGATTATCCTTGAAAAAATGCCCTCTGGTCTTTTGTTTATTAATTTATTTTTGATTAAATGATCCCCTCGGCCAAAGCATATACAGTGAAACACAGGCACTGACAGTTTAAGGCCCCCATCACACCATACCATGTACAAGTTGTAGACAAAAATGTCTCATTGCTCACTTTGTTCCCCATTTCGGATCTTTGCTAAATGTTGGACTGGCATTTTACTTTCCCAGCTTTTTATTAAAGACTCTTTCGTTAGCAGCTAATCCGCTATGAATAATTAACATAATACTTCATTCACATAAAAAGCTGCATCTGAACAAATCCTACAAAACATATTTCCTGTTGCAGTTTAGTCATTTCTGAACATATTTTACAGGAGGGGGACACGATGCTGCTGGATTGGTCCTATAGAGAGAGGACTTTAGGAAATCATGACGGTGCTGAAGGAAAGAGTAGAAAAAGGCTTTGTAAGATAAATCCCAGCCAGTGCACTATAACTTGCCAGCTCAGCTGTAGCCAAGAAGCTGTGGCCGAGTTCACACATACACACAGTCTCTGAGGAAGGTGGAATTAACCTCAGAAGCACATCAAAGCTTTTCCACAGAGCTAGGGGCTGATAACGGCGACAAACTGAGGGCTTCGCCGCTCCTCTGGGAGGACAGCGGCAGGGGGGAAAAAAAGTGTGGCATGTTGGGATTCAGAGCAAATACTGCAGATTTATTCCTACAAGGGGATGAAAGGTAGTGTTTGGGTGGCAAGAAACGAGGCAAGGAGAGTGGAGGGGAGGTGAAAAAGCGCATTGCCAGATACTATCACTCTCCCTGGTGCAACAACATCAAGCCCCTCAGTGCCTGTCAGAGCATGACATTTATGCAGCTATGACTAAAGTAAGGTCCAGACAATGCTGTCTGAACACCAATCATCTGACTGGTCCACACTGGCACCCGCGCTGGAATAAAGCTGTCATTTCCTTTCGCTGTGTGTCACTCTACAGGGGTAGACTGATGCACTGCCTTTTTCTTCCTCCTCCTCAGCTCAGCTCCCGTGGTGGGATTAAGTGATTTGAAAGGTTGATGAAGTTCAGACGGCTCCAACTGGGCACAGAGTTACATCTTCATTATGCTGCAAAGTGTTCCTAAAACATTATCATTAGTCTTCAAACCGCTGGATAGCAAACTGCTGTCAAAAGTTGGACCGTCTCACACACACGGGCTTGTCAGTTTAAAGGCAGACTGCAGCGCCAGGTGTCAGGCTTTAATTCAGCCATATGCTTCTGAGACTGCTGATGAAGTGTATCTTCTAAAGTTTCCTCAGCAGATTTGCCGACAAAAGTCCTTGTTGAGGCTTTCAGGGAATATTAATGCAGGAAATATTGTGTTCAAAAGGGTTGAAAAAGATTAGCAGCTGGGTATAAGCAGCGTTTGAAATGCAGGTAAACCTGCTGAAAAAGTCTTTTGACTGCTTTCTCGTTGCCAGAAGATGATTTTTTTTTTCACAGTAACTCATGTCTGACATCAAAAACATGCTCTATATCCATCGGGTATAATGCTGTATATCAACACCCTTTGTCCATTAAGTGTTTGTCTCTTCAAGACTTGATCTGGTTCACTAAAAGATAAAGTATTCCCCTTTAACTTGAAACACTATCACTATCACACTACAACAACTATGGAATTATTAGTACTGTGATTACATTCTAAAGCGTTCCACTTTTAAGCTACAGTAGACAGGGTAACTAGAAAAACCTTTTGGGATTGCATCTCTATGTCCTGAACACCAGGTTGAAACAGACAGACAAACTCATTCCCTATACGTGACAAATGAGCCAACCCTATGATCCATTTCTGAATTGCTCTGCCCATATCGAAAGATGTTTTATTGTATTTATTGTGTAACTCTCTTTAAATTCTCTTTAAATATATTTTTGGCTTCGAGGCAGTTGTTGGCAGTGCTGGAGTAATGATTTTTCCACCAGAGGGACCTGTATGCAGAGTAGTTGTAAAGGAACAGTTAATAGGAGCCTCCTATCGCTGTGAAATGCCCTGTCAAAGTCCCCTGTCATCCACCGGCCAGTTTTCTTCAAGGTTTAATGTAAACAAAGACTATAGTGAAGGAGCTATTGTCTTTTAGTTCTTTCCTGGATCACCGACTTTACATTAAGCTGAAATGTTATTAAAAGTATTGATTGGTAAAGAAAAAACATTCATCATTCATCTTGAAATACGAGCATTCACTCAACTTTCAACCAATTTGTTTGATGTGCAATAATGATGAGCTTTTCCTTGTCATCTTCTTGAGTTAAGTCTGGAAATATTATGACTTCCTATCACACTATGCCCAGGTAATGGAACAAATAAGTCTGTGTAAACACCTTCATAATTTGGTAGCATTCAATATCCTGCAGCAGCATTGGGGAACTATGACAAACATGAATAAGCTTTCAGAAGTGGCAGAAAAAGAGAGTTTCGAGTCGCTAACTTGGCAGGTGTTGCTCACAGAGGAGGCAATATTTATGTTTCTCCCTTTCTCCCTGTGTTGTAAATGCTAGTTTTTTTTCCATCTCAGAATCATGTCTTTAAAGGTAAATGTCCAGGGATCTGTATTTGTTGTGTACATAAAGACTATGGGACAGATTTATGCATGTGAAATAACTTTATCTTTCATCTGGTCCTGAGCCAATAATCGTGAACAGGTTTGGATTTTGGAGGCAGGTTGGGAATAGATAGTCAGGGGATCGTGAACCATGACTGGCAAATATTTGGCTTCTGGGACATATGTGAAATATTATATCTCAGCGGGGATAACATTTCATTCAAAATGCAACAAAACATTCTGTTTTTTGGCTCTTGGGCACAGATATGGGGGCCAAAAAAATTATCAGGAGGTCGTAATTGCAGTGTGTTTGTGTAAACCGACTCTTCCTAAAGAAGCAGAACCTTTCATATTCAGGTTTATTGTCACTACTACACAGGCTGAATGTTGTTCAGAAGTAATCTGGTTGGCTTTCAGATAATGGATTGGAATAAGGAAATGTTTGTTTCTGGATCAGGGAGATCAAATGCAAATCTGGATCATTTGAATCGAATTAGACCATGTTGATTTGAAGGCTGAACTGCCAGTAAAGTCTGAGACTGTAAGATAAATCAATCGCTAAATGACACAAAATTAATAGAATCTAAAAGTTTTTTTGAATTGTTGTTTGTAGTGGGAAGACTTGGGGGTTCATTGCCACTTGTGCCCATACCTATAGAGAGCCAGCCAGGCCATGCTTTGCATGCAGACCACAAATTCCTGTTGTGGCAGAAAACAATTGCCCTACAGTCTGTGGATGTAATGAGTGTCGGTGTTGCTTGAAGTTTTTCGATCTCCAGTAAAAACACACAAAAAAAAGAGTGAAGGTGCATTGTTTTTAGTCAACCTGCACACACCGTAGCTGAGAAAGATAAAATTCTATTGCTATATTTCTCTGCCCCGGGGCTCAGTGTCCTACATCCTGAATCATTATAACATGAATCAAATACAACCGGTTATCGACTGTGGCAGCTTGTAAACACCGTCAGACAATTTCAGTTTTTGGAGTTTTTGCATGAAGAGGAATTACAGACAAGATGCCCTTCAGCAAGTTTTCTAATCTCCAGCTGCTCCTGTGGAAACATAGTCATAGTGGAGTCAGTGTAACAACAGGCAACCGTGTGATGAATTCAATTCAACACAGCTGCACAGTAGCTCAGCTCTGCAACTGTTATTGCTGCACCACTATAAGTTTACTCTATGTGTACAGACTAATCTGGCAAAGTATCGAATGTAAGGTGCCATTACTGCAGTGGCATCTTCAATCACTTTGAATGGAAGTATAAACAATTCAGGCTGCTTCAAAAGAAGTGAGAAAAGAAAACTTTAAAATAAATCTGACTATGAATTGCACAAGCCTTTACTTGAGGAGGAATAGCTATTTGAAAGTTTATTTAGTTTTTATTTATAAGCTCATTTTAAATGTTTATACTCTATCACTATCCACTGTGACACTGTGGTGGTGCCACAGGGGTGGTGAGTTCCCAATTAGCTGGGTCTCCTCTACTCACATGACTACTGTGCATCTGTACTTCATCATTGCCATGACTTAAGCTCTGGGATTTTCTCTACTCATCGCCAATTCACGAGTCAGTTACTGCAACAGTAAAGTGACATGCTTTTTGTCACTTTAATTCAGAATCTTCCCCTGTAATAGTTGCTTCCCTGTGTTCTGGACTCTGCTTCTCATCATTTCTGAGCCACCCTAGTAGTTAAACACTCCGTCTGGACGAGCCAACTTTCAGCTCCTGAAACCTTCACACGTATAGCGTGTGTTAATAAACACCCTTTGTGGAGTGACCTTGTACACTTCAGTTCAAATTTTATAAATATAAAAAATGAAAAGCCAGCCCAAATAAGACAATGTCACTGTTTTACCTCAATCTGCAGCACAGCTGCCTCTCTTTGGTGAAGCACCTCCACATCTTCCTCGCTGATCTCAGATAAGAAAGCCTGAGCTCTTCCCTCTGAGCCCGCTGCTTCACCAAACACTGGACCCTCTTCCAGCTGCTCACTGGATGGAGTCTGTGGATTCTGTTGGGAACAAACACACACACACAAAATTTAGATTGATCAGCCGGGATGATCTTACATCCTATCACACACCTGGGATGCTGTCCTCAACAGGACGTCACATGTAACCTCACCTGACCCTTCTGAGGAAGACCACAGGAAGTGGTCAAACATGTCAAGGTAATCTAAAAATTGTATTGTCTGACTGAAGGAAACTTAAACTCAATGATACTAAAAAGAATGAAAGAATGAACCTTTTTGGCCTAAGATTGATCAGAATGTGTGGTTAAAAGCCTACTTAATAATAAATGACTGTCACACAACATGTTATTTACACTTTCAAGAAGCTAAAACCTCATATATTTCAGCCACCTGATTTCTTCACTAAGTGATTATTTTGCTCAAAAGCAGATAAAAGCCATTCAGACAATGCAGGAGTGTTAAGAAACAACATGGGAATGAGGCATTGAAGTCCCAGCAGTCAGTAGGGGGACTGCTGAGTAGGGTATTTTTACACTCACATACATGTAGGTCCCCTCTTGGCAAAATCAAATAAAAAATCATCAGAGGGTCATGGACATCATTTTATCATGATTTAAAGCATGACCAACAAGAGTCCTGAAAAAATGTCCCCTGTTGGCATGAAGGTCCCCTGCTGGTATGTGTGTTATGACGCTGGGGTCCACTGTTGGATAGGCTGACGAGTACACACACACACACACACACATAATAGGTGGAATGCCAGTAGATAGCACAATAAGATTTTTTCTATATTTAGACACAAAGATACTTAGTATACAAGACCTCAAGTACTGAACAGCACATGTTTGGAATAGACTGCAGAAACTTCCTACAAATATAAACAGTACATAAACAGTATGACAACATTTATTATATATTTTATAGGATGCATTTATAATTAAATTATAATGGCTACATAAGTAATCAACTAACGTGAATATTAAATGTAAAATGAATAAACAAATAAATACATACATCCAAGCTAATTTACTTACAGTTGAGTGTTTTTGGCTTGGTATCAGAATTAATACATTTTCTTTTGTAACACTCTTGGAAACACAAACACCATTTTTGAATCCAAGCCGATTTACTGACAGTACTTATATGTTTTGGAAATGTTTTGTCATTGCACTGATAAGATAAAATCAGGAGGCAACTTGGGCTTCATCTTTTCCAAAATTCTTACTTTCTGTCCACACAAAAAGTATGCAACCAAGATTTTTCTTGCTAAAGAACCAGCAGAATTTTTCAAGAGTAGTGTGAATGCCAGGCATGAATTCACAGCAGCAAAAGCGATTCCTTTTTTAAAATAATAAGACGTAGCAGTCGGATTGTAGTGTCTGTAGTCATTATTACATTATGAGAGCGTGCATACACATGCTTGTACACCACCATTGCACTTCAGTCAGACAACTCATATTTGAATGTTAGGTTGTTTTTTGCATCAGCATACAAATGGTTATGTTTGCTGTCCAGGCTCCAACTTAATAATTCCCCACAGATATGTTACATTGACATATGAGTGATGAGCAAACATCTTAAACCCCTACTGTGGAGCCTGCAGGTGAATGCGGTGCTGGTGGTGGGGCTTAATACATGAGCAGCAACACCCGCATAGTGTAGCAGTAGCACTGACTAGCAGAGGAAAAATGGGAAAGTATTGCAGCTTAAATCGCCTGCCAAATTATATTTTGCACAGTTTCAATGCTGCTGTGTTGACAAAATCAAGACATCACGACACCAAACACTATAAGATTCAGGCACTTCATTGTCACTGTGTAGTACAATGACATTGCTGTTGCGAAAACCCCAGAGGTGCATTTAAATTCTTTAGGCATTAATTAAAACGTCAAGGCATAAAGGTTCAATAAAAAATAATGAAAAGTTGAAAGCAGAAACATATATTACCACTGTAATATGTCACAATAAATACTAAAACAAGCAAAAACAAGTAATCACCGTGCCACCAAACTGCCAAGTTGAGTGTCACCATGAAGGACGTAACCACATCTCATTCTCTTGCTAACCAGTAAAGTTTATAATCTACAGCATCAATTATTTATTGCCCATCTCAGAATGAAATGTCAAATTTCAACAGGTGTATGGCAGTTCGAATCTCCAGGACCACCTTTTGATGCCTTTATCAGTTATGGATAGTCAAGCTGCAAAGAGTATAAGACGGGAAACAAGGGGAGAGAGCAGGAGAATGATGTGCAACAAAGGAAGGAAGGAATTTCCTGAACCTTTCAGTCCTGCAGTGCAGTGAAATCAGCCCTCACTGTGGCTGCTTCTCTGCCCAGTCAGGATGTTGTGGTGGGGGTGTTTGTTATCGTCCATGATGGCACGCAGCTTCCTCCTCATCTGCTGTTCCACCACATTTCTGAGAGGGACCAGCCCCCTGCCTAGCACATAACTGGCCTTTTTCACTAGCTTGTCAAGGCATCTAAAGTTTTTGTCAAAACTCAAAATGTGTATGGATTGTAACCATTCAGCCATACATGTGTACATGCAGGGCCAACACATGAATTTCAAGATCTCTGGTTCACCAAAGAAAATTACACACTGGCTTGTAGTGATGGAAATTCCGGCTCTTTTCAGAGAACCGGCTCTTTCGGCTCGGCTCACTAAAAAGAACCGGCTCTTTCGGCTCCCAAGCGGCTCTTCGGGTTGTTTTATTGCTTTCATTAATTTATCAACAACAATATAAAATAATGCACAAAATTAATTACTAAGTAAAAAAAAACGTGCTTTTTATTCATATATGTTTATTATATAAATATGCTTTTATTTATACACTCCACATAAAATGTAAAAAATAAATTATAAAATACAAAAACAACTATTTACAATTCAACTTTTAACTATTTCAATTTTCAACTTTTTCCTTTTAAAATGGTTTCCAAATGGTTCCTGGTGTCACTCATTTTCTTACTATGGTAAAGGTATCTACTATACCTTTTCTAATGTGTCGATGTTGTCTCTTCTTTCTCCCTCCTGCTCTGTTCGTGCGTTACTGCTGCGAGTGTAACTACCGCCCCTCCCCCCGCTGCTCAGCGCAAACACAAGGCACACACGCATATACAAGGCACACGCATATTGACCAATCACGTGCGGTGCGAAGAGAAAAAAAAGTGAGAGAGAGAGAGAGAGAGAGAGAGAGAGAGAGAGAGAGAGAGAGAGAGAGAGAGAGAGAGAGAGAGAGCGTGACAAAAAAAAAAAAAACACGGCTCCCAAGAAAGAGCCGGCTCCCGTCGCTCACTTCAAAGAGCCGGCTCTAAGAGCCGTTTCATTCGCGACCGACCCATCACTACTGGCTTGGCCAAGATCTTGTGAAGACAGAGCAAGCTGCGAATCAATAAAAGTGGACACTATGGGCATTGGGCTCTAACAAGTTGTCGGCCCATCTGTCCTTTAATTTGAGGAAAATGGTCCTGGAATTTGATGTCAACCAATGTATGGGAACCCTTTGTATGGGTTTGTGTGAACATCAGCAGGGGGAAAAAAGGGGGAAAAGCTACAAAGTCAGAGAATGTTTCTGCTTTTTATAATGTGTTCCACCTTTGTGTGGCTGACTCAACAGCTAATTCACGGTATATGAGCCAGTGTGGGTCAGAGCACAGGGACCAACCCAGGCTTAGTCACAGTGCTCTGTCTACTGGATACGCTCTGACTCACCACTGCTCAGCAACTCAACTCGGCAACATCCCGCTGACTCCTCCACATACATGCCCACATGCTCTGAAACATAATAGCACATCACAGGGTCAAGAACGACACTCAAGACAATAATTCTGACATGGGAGCACTTTGCAGAGACTTTCCTGCTGTCAATTCCCGCCTACTCTGATGACCCCGTGGGTGACAAACAATCAATATGCATTTGCATTGTTCTGCAAAATGCATATTTAATGATATTCCAAACACATCTCTCATTTGCTATCCATGGAGTGAAAAAAACCTCCTATTTCATCTATTGCAAAATCACTGACAGTCCCCCATGTAACTGCAGACTCACCAATTAATTCTTCTAATGCACTTACAGATTAATAGACTTGCTATAATGCACTGAGGGTAGACAAAGTTATATCACATATCCCTCAGCTTGCCACCCACAAGTCCGCCACCCCCAAGTCCTTCACCTCTACTGCTTAGAATAGAATGAAAGACCTTGATAATTTGCCTTCAGAGGGATGTAAAAGCCTGACGCATATGACTCTTCCCTGTGTAAAAAAAAAAAAAAAGAGATGGATTTTAGAGGCTCTTTGTGAGCTAAATAGTTCTGCAGCTGCTACTGCTCAGCCAGATTAATCTGCAGCTGACGTCTAACCACTTCAACAGCAAGGCAGTGTTCAAGATGGTCTTTCAATCAAAACAGTCCAGACCTTCCCCCTGCAAAAGTGTTGTTGAATGTTCGTTAACTTAGCTGAACACTGAACTTTTTCTGTACAGATAGAGGCAATGATATTTTTTTTATATATGTACAGCCATAAGAGCCCATGGTCTCAAAGAAGAACATCGCAATTTTAATTCTTATTGAACCTAACCTTTTTGCCTCACATTTCTCTCCGCTTGTTTTCTGTCTCAGTTCAGCAGATTATTTACAATATTAAAAAAACAAAAAACAAACAACATTGTATGACCGATGAACATAAAAATGGTACTGTATCTTCACCATGTCTTGCTGATTTCTCACCCACACACATCTCTCAGCTCTCTGAACTGAGTTGATCATGGGTCATGCAGTATACAGTGTATATACTGAAATAGTATGTTCTGCCTCTGCATAATTATATGTGTTGAACTGACATGGGCGATTTCTTCCAGTCCCTTTAACTGTGCAACTGACATGTTTGAGGCAGGCTTTTGATTTTTTCCTGATCTTTGTCACATCGTCATCAGTGGTCAATACTACTCCATACTATTATGGAGTTTTGTTTTTAATAAAGTGCAGGTCAGATTTAACCTAATAGTAAATAATCGGTTATTAATGAGGACTATACAACAAACTCAGATCACATAGTACAAACAATCATGAATTAAAAATGCAGCATATCAAACATAAAAGTAATAAAATCGTATATCGGTATAACTTAAGTATATTAATGTTACCAATAAAATGTATTGTGTTGCACATGGAAACAATCACACACACACACACACACACACCCACACACACACACACACCCTGCTGTAGGGTCATTGATTGCATCCTGTCTAAAAACAATTTGCACTGTGCAAGAAGGTGAGTTAAATATAATTTAACTAAAGAAAAAGCAAGTCAAGCAGTGCTTGACCCATCAAAGCTAAAAATAGACACCAATTAAATGATACCTCAGTGGAAGCCGTTTCTCTCCTGACATCAGATTACACAGCTGTGTTTGTTGTGAGTGTTAGATGTTAGCAGTGCAACTGGGATCTTGCAGTGAAATTCTGTGTGAGTGTGCGGTTTAAACTTCACGATTCTGCCGGCGCCAGGTAAAACTAAACAACATCCAAACAACAAAAGTTGCAAATTTTGTGCATTCTCTATAACTGATACTGGTTTGAATAATAACCCACATCCATCGTCAACCACTTATCCGAGATTGGGTCATGGGGGTATAGCAACACTTACAGAGAGCTCCAGTCTTCCTGTTCCCTGTCCACATTGTTCAACTCTGACTGGGGGATCCCCAGATGCTCCCAGGCCCGCAAGAAGATAGGATCCCTCCATCTAGTCCTTGTTCTGCCCCAAGGTCTCCAAGGTCTACCAAACTGCAACCCCTCCTCACCACCTGAGCTATCTGGCACACCAGTCAACAGCATTTAACCAACTAATAGTTACTAAATCAATATTACTACACACACCTGATTCAGATGAACAGCTCATTATCAAGCTTCTGCAGAGCTTGATGAAGGTGTGTTGGGTGCCTTTGCAGCAAGAAGACCCAGGTTTTGCGACCCATTCGGAACAAGGACCTTTCTGCATGGAGTTTGCATGTTTCTCCCTGTGTGTGTGTGGGGGGTTTCCGGCTTCCTCCCACAATCCAAAAATATGACCCTCATGTGGAGGATAATGCGGTAGATTGATGGAAGTGTGTGTAATATTGAAGGACTTAATGCACAGTGATTGACTGATTCACAGCTACTCTGACAAAATCTTAGATCCAGATTTAAAAAAAAAAAAAAAAAAAAAAAACACATTTCACCTGTGACATGACAGTCTAAAAAAAATGACTTTTTCAAAAATGGCTTTTCAGCAGCCCTGTGAGAAAGCAATCAAGCACGGAAATGCCACCATTCTGCTCTAATATGCATAACAATAAAACAACAGGAGGCTTTTCACCACCACCATTATAAGCTCACCTTTTTCTTATCTGTCTGGGCTGGAGGGAGCAACGCCTTTGAGCGTTCTGCAATTTTCTGAAAAAGGAACAAATGAAGAGGCACGGTTAAGAAAATACGGATTTTTCCTTCCAGGCATACAAAAATGATGTTCTGAAACAACTTAATTGCATTCTCAAATCAGTGTATGTTTCTAAAGGACTGTGTTTGGATTCTAACTACATTAGGAACCAGGACATCATTCATTATCATTCGTTCGTTATCATCACCCTAATTTCAGTCAAAAACAAAAAGTGATTAAAACACTGTCGATGTGGAAGTTACAACAACTTGTTTCAGAAAATGTGTTCCTCACAAAACATAATTGAGAAAGCGTTTAAGTTATGTGTTGCTATGTGTTGCCTACTTTGTCGCTGCACCATCTGTCATTTATCAGTACGAATCCAGTAACCATAGCAAATGAATAAATCACCTTCTGCAAATCCCCATAGCACTGCACAGACTCCGACAGTTCAGTCTTTAGTCGAGTCAGGCGCAGACGGTCTTGCTGTGCAACAAAACAAGATTAGCTTCAATTAGCTCAAACGCTGTTCAGTCCGCAACTGATTCTTCAAAATGACAATGAACAAGGGAGGAATAAGAGCATGAAATACCCGTGAAGAGCCACTGATGATATCTGAGAGCTGTTTGATGAGCTGGCTTGTGTTGGTGATAACTTTGTTGGTTTGCTGCTGCGTGGAGCGGCTGGAGAGAACATTGGAAGACAGACAAATACACACACACACACACACACACACACAGCGATAGACCATTAATGAGAATTCAAGTGGAATTAGACTTGTATACAAATGTTACAGACAGCTGATATTTTAAATCAATACAACAACAATAGCCTTTATTAGACAAAAAGGTCAAGTATGTACTTTCTTTCACTGAGGTTCAAAAGTTACAGAGTGTGTTTTACTTTGTCACATCAGTCTAAATGAAAACCGTAAAACTTTCTAATTCAAATACTGTACGGGGTTGTTTGGCAGTGCTGACTTACTGTGGATTGAAGCATGGTTTATGCTTTTGTGCAACTGTAGAGTTTTCGGTAAAATCATTTGCCACCATCTCACAACATTATTAGCAGTCACATCTCCATTTTTTCACATTCTCCTCAATTGTGTATTCTCCCGGTTGCTCTCGTGCCATTGCACTGGCCAGTGTCTTGCCACTGTCTTGCACTCCTCTTCTCCTCCTTCTTCTCCCAGAGTAAATTCAAAATCTCTTCCTCCGCAACTACACTCTCATCACATCCATCCATGATCCAGATGGAGAAAATGAAAGACAAATATTGATAGAAATAAACCTTCTTACTGGAGCATTGTAAATAAACCATTATGCAGGAAATGAAGGAACATATATACTATAACAAATACATCATATATACAAGAAACCCTGCAGCACAGTGTGAGGCTGCTGGCTCGCCATGGTGAGGTCACATCTGACCAGCAGAGTGATCGAGTATTAATAGCTCTGGTAGAGATCGTCTCTGTTCTTCATCTTTGTTTTTACAGGGAAGCCCAAAGGTTGAAGTTGCAGCAGTGTTTACATCTCCGCAGCGGCAACAATTTTCAAACATACATGCAGTCGGGGTCATCCTGGTCTTACAGTCTGCCTCTCTCATCTGACTTGACACTATAATGGGCTGCCCCACAGAGCCCGAGTCAGCAGCACAATCTGCTGCTACACACACAAATATTGATCTGTGTGTAACTGGTGGCTGTGGGAGTAGGTGGGACTGTGGGGCATCTGGGAGGGAAAGATCATGTCACATTCATTTCTTAGCTATTCACTCACTCACTCACAGCAAAATTGCTGTTTTTAGACATTCACTTAAGTCCAACAAATTATTTTGTCCTTCCCATTGTTCTATGATCAGATTGTATTCATTGTCAAGTCATGGAAAACTTTTGTTTGACCCTCCCTCCTCCCTATACCTCACCTCATTAACATTTCTTCACAGACAAACAGTCGGATAGTGGGATAGTGGACAGGTTTTTCGTAGATTTACTGTGAAATCCTTGAATCTGAGAGACCATGTCACTCGAGACTGGCGACAGTTGTCAGAGCTATTTAACGCTCCAGGATTTTACTGAGAGATGTGACAAGTATCCCTTAGCTTGAAGCCACTTATGCAACTTTGACATTTGATTTGATTTTAATAACTTTCACATCCTTCCCTCCCCCAGTCAAGGGACAGAACTTTATGAATAAAAATCATAATCATAGACCTTACCAGATGTTGTTTTTTTCCCCTAAACCTAACTATATTTACAACCAAGGAAGTGTTATTATCTCCTTCACATCCTGCCTAAAGCACCACACAGTGGTAAAAAAGATGTAAACATGGTACAATAACATTATTTTGGTTCAGAAACACAAGCTCACATGTATTAGAAACGTACAATGGCAACATATGATCTTGGCTATAGGGCTTAGTCAGTCTCATTTTTCTATAAGCACATGCATAATTGCACTCATTTCACAAGTAGAATTGAAAGGAAGCAAAGGGAATCCTGTAAAACTTGCAGCCCACCAGCTAAAATTGCGAGCTGGGCTGGTTCATTTCAGATGAGCTCTGATAGATGGTCTGCGAGACAGTGGAAACCCCGCCCACCATCGACACGCTGTTAGCAAACAATTAGGGCTCGCCCACCACTGAGACACCCTGAGAGGACCCTCTGCAGCATCACGGCACAGTGATACATCTGCTCGTCACACTCTTCTCCCGCAACAAGCTGGAAAGCCAAGTGGCCCAAAAACAGCATGCAAAAGATTGGAACCGCTCACACTGTGAATTTCAATCAGTCAACTCTGTTGTGTGTTTCTCTCACGCCCCGGTGAACGGAGCCAGAAGAGTCTGGGAGCAGCAGGCTGCAGGGGGACGTGGGAGGGAGGGAGAGCTTAGAGTGTGGGGGGGGGGTCACTATGCTCTAGTGTCAGAACTTTACAACATGCACGGTCAAGGTGAGATATGGTTGTAGCTACTACTGTTTCTACGCATGAGCGGGGAGTCAAATTATTATTGAATGAAGTATGTTTTCCTTTCTGTTATTGATGTATTTATTTGTTTATAGGGCACATTTAGAAACCAAAGTGACAGTAAAGAACAGAGATGAGATTAGAAAATGTTTAAATCAGGCAGTAATAAAATGCCAATATATCAATCCTGGTTTCACATTCAAGGTAACAACAGTAAAATGAAGTAATAAAATAAAAATATACCAGTTACTTCATAGGCAAGGGACATTCAAATTATATAATCACAGAACAGTAAAAGCGACATAGGGGATCGCTGAAGTGAAAGAAGTACATTTTTATTAATTTCTTCAAACTGTCAGCATGTTTTTTTTAGTGCTGTGACAAAGACACGTCCAGAGGGCCACAAAAAAACACCTTTAGTCCCTAATTTCCTTTGGCCTTTATTCCCAAAATGAATGATTCATACCAGCACTGAAACGCACTAGAAGAAGAAGCACCGTTGCACAACATAGTAACACAACACAAGAAAGCACCACAGAGACCAGTGATGCTGTTAAGGTGGTTTCTTGTCACGGTGTAATAACAACATTAGTGTATTCACCGAGGTGCCATGTTTCCATCACTGCTGATCAGAGGCACAGTCAATAAAAACCTGTCTCGACTGCAGTGATACAGTCATTTAAGCTGGGAGTGAATGTTTATGGTATTACGTTTCATTGCAGACAAAAGGCAAACACTTGTAGATGATGTGAGGTTTTTTTTGGACAGTGGATCAGAGGACAGTAGACACATTTTCTTTGTAAGTTACCCCTTTTAGTGAGAATCAATATTAGTTTCATTGTGTATTTGGGTGTGTCTTCATTGCAAGATAATAAGGGTTAATTAGGGTTAGGGTTATTGCTAAAGCTTGATTAACTAATAATGACTGATTATCTGCGCAGTACAAATGCTGTAGCCATCTCTCTTTACTCATAGTTAGTCACACTCATAGTTGTGTTTCTTATGTGACTAATCCATAAATTCTTAATCCTGGGCCTCAGGACCCCACTGCCCTGCATGTTGTAGGTGTGTCCCTGCAGGGCAGTGGGTTCCGAGGACCAGGACTGAGAAACGCTGGACTAATCCTTAGCTTGCTGTGCATCAGATCCCTGCTCTCTAATGTCTCATTAAGCTCATTGTGAGCATTCTGAAGATCCAGAGCTGCCCGTGTCCCATCTGCCTCACTCGGTTTTGCAATTAACAACTGATGTTTGAACATTTACACCAGTGAATCTGATTACGGTCCAGATTTAGCACACTGAAATCTATCAGGTGTCTGCCAACAACCCAAACCGGAGAGGAGATTAAAGGTCATTTGTCCAGGAGTGAGTGGCTGGTTTGAGGACATTTGTGGAGGATAATTGTATGTGAAACCTTCTTGGCACAGGGACAAAGACTATACTGAACGTTGTTCTCTGTCATAAGGTCACAAATAATAGTCCAATACAGTCAGAAATGTACATGGCAACAGTAAAAAGTGCCTCTGTATATATATATATAAATATATATATATATATATATATATATATATATATATATATATATATATATATATATATATGTCCATGTATGTACAATCAATGGGCAGGCCCTGTTTCAGTTGGGTGAGTTTACAGTACAAGCTGAGACGACCTTCAACAAACAAATAGACACATACATATTCCTAATGTATAGGAGCATATTATTGTGATGATTCATAAATGTTGGACTTTCTGTATACTGCAAAACCTCACTGATATAATGCATTCTTTTACCTTAATCATCGCTAAGCACTAAATGTAAGAGTTAACCCTGTCAAAGAACTTTGAACACATAATGTGTCCTAGAAATACATGGTAGATCAGTAGTAGAGCAAGTTGTCTTTCAACTCAAAGGTATTGGCGTTTGATTCTCGGCTCCTTTAGTGTACATGCCGATGTGTCCACTTAACCCCACGTTGCTCCTGACGGCTGTGCTGGCAGCGTGTGAATGGGTATGAAAGATGAATGATAGGAACTGCACTGCTGTGAAAGTGTGAGTGAGTGGGTGTGAATGGCAAAAATGTAGTGTAAAGCAGCTCTGAGTGGTCATCAAAACTAGAAAAAAGTGCCATAAATACAAACCATATATATATATAGAGAGAGAGAGAGAGCAACAGATGGATCAAGAAAACTGCAGCTTCTCATCTGACATTTAAATGTGTATCTTCAGCAAAACATACACCCACTACTGCCTTGCACAGATATGCTGTACATAAACAGTACATACAGTATTTGCAGGAGAACAGGTGCATTAATGTGGGTTTGAGAGGCAGCGCAACACAGCTTGTTGTGTAAGAGAAGAGGAGGATGGGGTGCATGATCTGAGCCTAAAAAGATGGCTGTGACATTTTTTGCACCTGTTTCCTGGAGGTTCTTGGCTGATTTGATGATGGACGTGGTTTCCATTGGTTTCTTTCTTTTTTATAGATTGTTTTTTTTTGTATTTGCCAGCTCTATGACTGAATGTAATGTACCAACACATGAGTGAGGTGCTGTTTTTCTTTTCAGTGGATACATATCTGCATGGAAATGCATGGAGATGGTTCTTGTTCTGCAGTGACAAGGGATAATGTGACCAGGTATAGACATTATAGTTTACTGCAACTGTCTTTTACATGATGTACATCTGTGATTTATGGAACTATACAGTCCACCTCTATGTACAAGTTGACAATAATTGGTTTAGTGACTACCTTAAATAAATAACAATAATGGCAAGAACAGCATTATTTTTTTTGACACAGCATTTCTGGTGGCAAACTGCAGATTGTTCCTTCTTGCTGTCAAGTTTATCTAAATTGACGATGTTTTGCAGCATAATATGTCTGCATACTGACTGTCACACCTGAAGAGCACACCTGCTCTTCTCCAAAGAGCAATGGGGAATTTTTAAAATGCCCTAACAATGGCAATGTCACTTGCAGAGTGCTGTCCATCAATCCACAAAGACTTTAGTCCGCTTTTACAGAAAAGGGTTAATGCTATTAACCATTGAATGTCTTTGCCTTGACAGAGGTCTGCAGTTGTCGACTATACTGACTCACTGTAGCTTTAAAAAGTCAAGAGTATTGCTTCATGCAGAGAAAGATGTGTCTGTCAGTCTGCTGGGGGAACCCAATTGACCCTCACACAATAGACGGTGTTGTTGCAGTCTCCTGCCCAAAGTCAATTGCACAATTTAAAAAGTTCTGGCACAATCGTTGTTGCTGTAGATATGTAATCAGTTGTTCTCTGGGGGGGGGGGGGCCCTCTCAGCTCAGGGCCCCCCAATGGTCTGCATTGTCTGTCCTGAAAAATAAAACACTACACCTGCACAAAAACAATATAATGGCAAAAAAGTGCCAAAATTCAGTCAAAAGACTTGATGTGGTTCCTGTTTTCAGAGTAGTTGTATAACCAAATAGAGAAGAGTCTGAATAATTGTTTGAAAACATGAATCACATAATCTGTCCTGGGAAATTCAGGGGAGAGTGCAGACAGCAAAAAAACATATTATTAAGCGTGGAATTCTGGATTTTATTTTTTAACCCTAAGTGAAAAGATATCGCCTGAGGAACTGAAAAAGGACTTGGAAGTGATCCATTTCAGTTTCGTTCTTATTATGTTTAAGTAGTGTCAGAGTAAAAAGTAGTTTTTTCTTCAATAAAATATTAATTGATGAGGAAAAACCATCAAGACTACAAAGATAAAAGTTAATATATGTGGTTCTGGTCATTGTTATGGCCGTCAGAGCTTATTTTGAGACATGTATGACATGTTTTGGTGATTTAAGTGAGGTCTGAAGACAAATGCTTGTTAGCAAGTGGAAAAAACCACAACAAATTTTGACTTTATCAGATATGGAATGTGATTAAAAATGTGTTTGTAAAAATGATGTTAAAATCACTGGTTTCATGAGCTTTTGAAATCCCCATTAAGTTTGTTAAGAACCAAGAAGTCTCATGTCTGTTCTCTGGAGCAATCTTTCAAAACAATGCAAGCTGCTGAATAACACAGAACATCACATTGCTGTAATTTACATCAGTCGAAAACACTGGATGTTTTGAGTCTAGCATCATATTGTTCAAAGAAAATGGAAGTTAAAAATAAAACCCGCCAGGCATTGTCAGTAAGTTTCCAAGGCAATCATAAAAAGAAAAAAGGTTCAATACAATTGATGACATGCCAGCCAACACGGTGGGACGTAATGCATTTTAAACAGATGCAATCATCTTAGATTGGCCACTTTGTCATCAGCGTTGAATCTGGTAATTGGTGAAAGCTCAACTAAAAAGGAATAATCAATACGACAGAGGTGCACATGAAACATAGAAAAAAACAAGCACTTTTTTATAGAAAGTAGAGCAAAGTGTAACCCTTGCACTCACCTGGAAAACAATAATGCAGACGGTGTGTTTGTTTGCGTGTTACTCACAGATTCTCTCGTAGCTCTGCTGTGTCTCTAGATGTTCCCAGGGCTTGAAGGTTCTTCTCTAATGTGACAACTGAGGACCAATAATTGAAGAACAACATTACAGAGTCTGCGCTGAACTCACAAACACACTCATTAACCTTACGTCACAACCCTCCTGTCATTTTACAATGGCTTTACTCACTATTTGGCTTCAAGGTACATTTTAGATCATTTAACTCCCTGTGTTACAAGACAAGGGTCCACAATTGCTGGTCTCCCAGTTGTGCTTTGATCAAATAAAAAAGCCTCCAAGAGTATAGGATTGCTTTCACTTCATTATGATGTACTGGTGTACCGTTATCACCAAACCTAGATCATGATCTTAAAATCAATTTTCAAAAGGCCAAGGCCGAAATGTCTCATGTTCAATTATAGAAGCACAAATGCACATACAAAACACATTCAGCACATATTATATTACACGTATGCAGTGATACTTATGAATGGTGTTTTACCGTTGGCATTTATCTGGAAGATATTGGAGGAGGTCTCCTGAAACACATCTTGCAGTTCAGCGGGGCTGACCTGTGTGGCTGTGGAGAAAACAGCGTGTCAGCAAAGACGTCGCAGTCCAACGGAGCGTGACACAAGAGAGCTGACTACACAGCGGCAGCATGTAGGGACCACAGCGATGAAACAAAAGCCATGTAAAAACTGCAAATATGAGCATTTTCAGAAGCGTCCTGGACGCCTGGTTGTTTGTATTTCTTCTTGTTTGTTCGCCACACTTTACATCTCCAAGGTTGATGTTGTAAGGTTGAAAAGCAGACCTATCACATTCGTACAGAAGGCCATTATCCATATGTCATGCAAAATCACAGCCATTTACCATATCTAAACTAGGGCGGCTTTTATACAAAGAGTGAGGCACAGCACTTCCACTAAAAACTAAGATAGCTGCCACTGATTTACAGTATCGAGGTCTGTTTAATCCACAATTGCAAAAGAATCTAACAAACTAGACACTTAATTTTCTCCAAGAGAATAATAAAGAGCTACTCTTACAGTCAGCAAGCACAGCGGCAGTGAAATGGGATTGCAATCTGACCATAAAAAAACTGTGCAAAGAAACTTTTATTGGTAGAACGGTGGTCTTTGTTAGAATACAAATGAGTAATAAACTGCAGACGCCAAAGAAAATCTATACGCGCGTGTACAAACAGGATAAAAGAAATAGTGACGTGAAGAAAACAGAAGTGGTTGTGCAAAAAAAGAATATCAAAACACACAATAAACAATTTTCCCATCAGTGGATATTGACATTTGTTGGGATAAATAATAAATAATACAGATGTAGTCCTTTTGTGAATGTTGACAATAACTTGTGGTCTAAAAACTCCTCCAAAGTCAGAGAAAAAATAAACACTTTAACAGATTTAACACATCTGAGGTAAAGGTGTGTCTGAGTATATTGAACTCCTTTCATAATGCAGCGTTGTGATGTTTAATCATCAAACATATCATTTTTAGCTTTACACAGTGGTCACATGTTAATCTGGACGTACTCTTTGTTCAAATCAGGTGACGAAACATGGATAACAAAGACCTGAGGCCTGTTGCACGAAACCTAAATAAGGGATTAAACCGGAATATATAATTTATCCTGGTTGAATTTAGCCTTGAGTCGAAAGCAGTGGTTACCATGGAGATTTATTCTGTGCAGACACAACAAGGATTTGTTCTTCAGTCAGCTGTCACTCTGATCATAAATACATGTGATTTGCAGCATGATCTTCTGGATCTGTTTTACCTCAGTTTTATTGACCTGAATTAAAATTACAGATGTATTACGATATTACTATACTACAAATTGTGATTCACTCTATGTTATTTCAACTCTGATACAGTCCTTATTACTCTTTTGAAGACTGATTTAGTATACCATTATATATTTATAATGAATTATATGAAATGTAGGTGTCAACCTCAGATTGATTGATATCACCAATGATTTAGCTCAAATGAGCTCTATAAATATTTTAGTGAGTCATGTCGACAGGACTGCAAATTGAACTTGTTTATTTGATGAACCACAAAACTGAAGTCTGACTACCCCCATTCTGGGGGTAAATGGGTGGAAGTTTCACTTAAGAGTGCAACATACATCCTTTATAACAATAAACGGAGATGAACAACGGAGTTGAGGGCATTAACCGTTACAAGCATGTGCCAAATAACCCCAATAATTCCTGACACACAACTAATGTGCAGCATATTGCAAAGTATCCTTAGAAACTCCACCCACAAACTCTATTTCCATTATTAAGTGTTGCCTGCTTTGTTTTCTGCACCAGTAAATCTGTGGTCGACCTCAGGGTTCTGTGCTCCTACCAGGATTAGTTACACCTGGTTTGACCATGTCGCGACGTCTCATCCTGGTTAGGCATTCGTGCAACTGACTAATCCAGGATGAAGTCAGTACAGCATTGGTTAATGCATGGATTTCTTAATTCTCCTTTTGTGCAACAACCCATTGATTTATTTTCTGTAGCACGACACTTTTAAATGTGTGTCAAGTGATTGAGTGTATAAAAAAAATATGCTTCAGAAGCCAGTGGGACTGTATGCAAGTGTTTTGTTCACATTAGACATAAAACTGTCAAGTGCAGTTCTTGCTTATGCTTAAATCTGGGCTTTCTTAATACAAGCCATCATTAAATGTTTAATAAATCATCGCAAGCTGCCAAAGCAAGATTTAAAGAATGAATGTAAAGAGTTTAAGGACTTGTACATCATAATCAATTTAATTATAGATGGTAGGAAGACTGACATTTACATTAATTAAATTGAGGGACGTGTATTGTTATTGTAATGAATAGAAGTGAAAATTAAATGGACATCAAAGGCTGTGGGAGCTTCTGATGTAGGACCTGACTGCAGCGATGATGATAGACCAGACGAGGGAAATGGCACTTAGCCACAGGCTGGCAGCAGAAGTGGTGAGTCTGCTGTATAAGTTATGTGGGCAGGACCATTTTCCTTGTTCAAAAGCACATTTCATTGCAAATGACAGGGAGGGTTAATGGCCTGAAGCCATTACAGCGGGCTGAAATCAACATCACAACCTGTGTAAGCTGCACACACAAGCCATCTCGCCCACTATTTTGACAAATATTGCACCAGAGAAATGACTGCTATCTATTTTGATTTTTTTTTTTACATGGTCAAAAGGTATTGGGGCACAGATGCAGTATATGTTTGCATATACACAATTTCAGGTCCGGGGTATCAAATATTGAAGATATAGAGAGACCAATTAGAGGTGGACAGTGAAAAACATATTCATTGTGAGGGCAGGGAGAAGAAGTGTGAGACCCCACTGCCATCTGTACATCACAAGTCATTACCCAAATTGGTGAATTATACCGACAAATCGTCCAGGTAATAACATGATTGCATGCAGTCAATCGAGCAGCATTACAAGATTGTGGCACATTTGGAAATGGGTAATTTTTCATCTGGGGGAACTTGAGTGCATTTTTAATGTTATCTCAGCACACACACACACACGCACACATTTCCAACACACCTTTCTCTTACCATGATGGATAGATATCTAGTGTTCATGCTACACTGGAGTTTGGAGCAGCCTGTCCCTGCACAGGCTCGCAGAGCGGGTGCATAACTAAAGTTTATGTTCTTGCATGTGCTCAGTGCTAGAACCAAGCATTTCTACTGCACACAGAGTGATGGGAATGAAATATATTGAGCGTATCATAACAATAAAGTTATTATTTATTTCTCTAGCAGTTTTGTATGTATCTAAATTATTGCAGTGAGTGTAGGTGAGTGTTATCTGGTGTCCTATAGTCACTGATGGCTGATTTAGATTTTTGTCATTCATTCAAAAAAATCAAGCACAAATGTATGAAGGTGTATTCAAATAAGACTAAAAACGTTTTGTTGTTCTTATTGCGCTAAATGAATATTTGAATGTGTGGTAAGTTGCCAGTTGCCAAAGGAAACTGAAAATGTGCCGTGGTGCACGGCATCAGGAAATATCTCCGTTCACACGGAACGGCCCTGAAATGACTCAAAACCTGGAGTACAAGTAGTCTGTAGTGTATGGTTTCTGCCCTTTTTGTGTGAATATTTAGCGACTTTAAAGACCCCCGGTCACTTTATTTTAGCGACCTACTGGTAGTAGCATGCTGTTTGCATGGTAAATAAATGTCGCCACAGCAGGAACGGACTGCATGAAGATATGAGACAGTTTTACTGTGCATTTAAATACAACACATCCTCAGTGCTTGACAAATCACACAAGCGCCCTTTTGTTTACACATGCAATCACACACAGAGCAAAAAAGAAGTTATTTTCAAAGGAAAATCCAATAATTTGGTCTTTTTTGTGCTCAAAAATCAATGGAAAACTCAGTCCCATTGTGTGTGATTGCATTGTTTCGATTGTGAAGGTGGCTTTGTAAAGTTTGTATTCAATAAAATAAGTTTTCAAGATTTTAAGGGGAAAATCCCACCAAAAAAAGGCGAGGTTAGTGGCAGTGGTGGTAAGTCCAACCCACCAAACAGACCTTGTGTTGCTATGAGTGTATTGTTGTCCTAACCCCAACTAGGTGGATTTTTGCTTAACCTAACCACAGTGTCACACACACACACACACACACACACACACACACACACCCACACACACACACACACACTTGTGGAGAGTTAAAGGACCAAACAAAGGGTGATGTGAAAATGTTATTTTTCTACAGTAGAAAATGTTCTCTCACATTAACTCGTCGACACTTTCACACGCTCTTATCAGTTTTACTTTGTGTGTTACTTCAAAGCTGCACTGGCACCTTCATTGTCACTCTTGACAAAACTAAAGAGTTGGAGCAGAGCGCATGATATCGTTCTCAGATCGCTCTTTCATTTCATTTTGCCCTATTGAACGTCACCAGAGGAAATGTGGAATTGCTCAAGAGGGAAGAAGACAGAGGACTCTATTTTAAGTTACACTGGTTCACACTACCCTATTATTTTAGAGCCCCTAAAGCTTGATATTTTTAAAATGCTTTCTGTTTGTGATGACATCGAACATTATCTTTTGTTTGAAAACACATAAATTCTACTCCTTCCTTTGAAAAATCTGGGGTTTTGTTGTGAAAAAATGTGTGGACACAAATTACCTCTGATATAGAGCTGAAATGCTCAGTTAATTGCAGATAGTTTTGTCACAGACATGTGTTGTGATTGAATTATGAGACTAGTGAAGATTTACTGTACAACTTTATCAAATAAAGATATAAAACAGCGTCCCGATAATCGCATTACCAATCTCCTACTGATATTTGGTGCATCTGAAATAACATTTTACATGTAAAAAGAATGAAATAAAATGTCTAGTTCTTAATGACTGGAATAATTGTGTTAACAATTTTTGTCTTCAGTGATATAAAAGGGTTTAGGTGCTGGTTTATCATTACCTTCACTACATACTACATTTATTTATGAGAAACTGAAGATGTATTTGAATTTACAAAGCTTTTACATTTGTCCTAGAGCTTGAACATGAGAATGCAAAGATAACTTGTTTGGCTGACCTTATACTAGAGTGTAATTAGAGAAATATTAATGGGAGTCTTCAGTGTTTGACTTTCCAGCAGTCAACTTACTGTAAACATAAGAACAAGTGCTTCAAGTAGAATTAAAATACACAGCTGCAGAGCAAACTAACTTTGCATATTTGTAGATGAGAAGTATGATGATTGGTTAGCCGTGGGTGATTTCTTTTTTTCTTTTTAGTTAAGCACTGAACAGTCAAAACAACGTGCCCTGATTTCTCTACCTGAAATAATGAGTCCCAAGCACAGGGGGGGATGAATTATCATCATGCCCTCGCAAAGTAGCTTGTCGATAGCACAAATGTGCTATCTGCAACATGTTCAATTACACTCTCAAATAGGCAACAAACTTAATCAAGAGCTGCCGTCTCATTATGCTGGAGGTCAGCGACTGCCTCTCGTCACTGGGGAGGGACACTTTCCAAAAACCTGCAATTTAGCTGCTGAGCAGCTGATAGAGTGAACCAGGCCAGCTGGCGCTGCAGTCAGAGGTTGAATTTTAGTTCCGTTGCAGAAGGACAACATGGAACAACATCTGAGAAATGTCTTATCATATAGCTTGGAAAATAAATAACTTATAAGGGAGGAGTAAAGAGTTAGTTTAAGGGAATTATTAAGAACGTAATTCACAAGATAGCCAGAATAACATGACTGCAATTTTAAAAGGAAACGTCCTCAAAAAGATGAATAAATATAAATAACGGCTAAAGTCATGCAGATGTAGTTGACATTACAGATACACATTCCAGAATTTTAATGCCAGTCTCCTGACTCAGGACTTCTGCAGTACGTATTATTAATTCCCACTAGTGCAGTGCCAGTAGGCCAGCAGGCCAGTATGTATTCCTATAATAGGAGCTGAAGAAAATTGTTTGTTTTTTTGTTTGTTTGTTTGGATTTTTTTAACACTCACTCACGGTAAAACTATGATTCGTCACAGTAAAATACTCATTAGTCCTTAAAGTTAGCAGTCGTGTCATGATAAGGAACATACAGGCTAACATAATACAAACACTGTGCAACCTCATTAAGCACAACGCAAATCAAATACGCCAGGTAAAGAAATTTCAAAACAGCTAGCTACGCCAATGTTAATCGTAGGCTCGCTAGTGTTGATGCTGATGAGCCACTGCCGGCCTGGTGTAGCGTGGTAAATCAGCGAAAGTGCAGCATGATAAATCAGCGAAGATTAAATCAAGGATGCACACCATCGGGCCATGCTCAACCCATATCCACAATCTTATGGCGATCTGACTAGCGGTCAGCGAGATATGCCCGTGACACACACACTGACACACAGACACAACTTGCTTTATAGATAGATGTCCAAAATCATAGTATTAAACTGTAAGATTTCTCACTATAAACTCACTATAAAATGACAGCCAAGTGAGGCCCCACATGTCATTTGTGTTGGTTGATGCTGCAACAAAATGTACCTTAAAAAATGACTCACATTTGCTTCACCACAAGAAGTGAATGTTCAGCAGCCCCCTCACTCCCGGAAAAAAACCAAAGTGAAGTTTTGCATCTTACATTTGCATGTGACTGGACTCTTAAATAACTACAAGAACTGCCAGAAGCCACTGAACTTGCAAACACACCTCAGTTTAACATTATTCCCAAACTGACTGTAGTGTTTTCAGCTGCTTGCCCTACATAGGACATCATTAACAGGAACATGCTAATTGAGTGAAAATCAAGAATATGAAAAACTCTTCTGGAACTGCAGCTTCTTTCCCATGGCAAAGGTATATGCTAAAATAACTTGTGATAGCGCAGGTACATTAACATGCAGTCGCTAAGCATTGTGACTAAAATGACACATAGAGGAAGGAGAGAGGAAATGATTGTGTTATTATCATTAGCATGAAAGTCCCACTATTACTTCACATGTGCTATACTACTACTAATAACAATAATGATAATGATACATTTTATTTGTAAGAGCCTTTCAAACACAAGGTCACTTTACATAAAAAATAGGTTTGTTTTAGAGAATAATTTCTATCTGTGTTGTTTATTGAGACTCCAAAAGACTCAATTAATAAGACCATGCGACTGCCATGGCCTGTCATTGAAAGATAATTTTCTGTTACATTACTTATGGACTTTTTGGATGTTTTCTGGCGTTCTGGGAAGTTAATCCCTGTTTTACATTGTAGTTTATTACCTTGTGTGTCCATCATGTGTTTTCCTCTGTGATGAATCTCTGCCCTGCCTCGATGGGTTTCACCTGTGCTCATTTATGTCTCTGAATCCTGGTCCTGGGGGACACACTGCCCTGCATGTCCTTTATGTTTCCCTGCTCCAACACACCTGATTCAAATGGTCAGCTCGTCATCAAGCTTGTTGCTAACGAGACATTCATTTGAGTCAGGTGTGATGGAGCAGGGACACATCTACATGGAGGTCAGTGGATTAAGAGGCACTGCACTCGGGTATTTAGTATCTGTGCTCAGCATTCTCTCATTTTTTTGCCTGTTCAGTTTGCTGTCTTGTTACAATAAAAACAATAAATAAGACATTATCTATTAAAAAAATATATCATATGTTGATTGGTATTGGCATTGATATTGAAGCTGTGGATACTTTCAGTTCTCAGTGAAACTATAAAGCAGAGGAGAGAGTTTTAATTGCTCCTGCAGAAGAATTTGAGTGTAGACATGTGGCAGGATGTGGCCAAAAAAACGCCAAATATTGTATTTATCAAGCGTCTTAGAGTGCCATTTTAAGTCTAAGAATCACTCCTACTCTTCCAGATATTTAAGAGACCTCCAAAGGTGTCCTAAGTGGTTAGGAGTTGCCAGTAGGGGATGGCACTGAGGCGAGAAGGATGTCCTGGCTTTGGGTGCTCATCATCGTGCTTGCATGATTGTTGCTATTTTGACACGCACACATTCATCTCATAGTAAAACACATTAGATCAATTAACAGCAGCGGCCGCAATGAACGCACGCACGCACGCACACGGACACAATCGCTTTCGCAAACGCAGTCTACACACTGGTGATGCACACAAGGATTTTAATGTCAATTACGCAACCCTAACGCAAAAGACTCGGATGAAGAAAAAAGAAAAAGGAAAAACAAAATCCACAACCCAACACCACAGCCTGGATTAAACAGCATAGCTACCGTAACCGCCTATAAGTTTGTAGATAATAACGTGGCTTACCAACTCAACAGCAACTCCACTCATTAATTAATCAAAACCCAATATTAATTATACTGTCAGTGATAACTGGCTTTAATGACAAAAATGTAGGTTAAATCAAAAGTAACTCAAATAAAAGCAAATCTTGGACCAAATCCACAATTCAAAACCATTCCGACGCATCCTTTAAAACATAGTACCACAGTTGGCTATAACACATATTTAATTTGTTGTCTTCTCCCTCACCATTCTTTTTCATTCTTGGTGAGGAATGTGTTGCCTCTGGTAGCGGGGAGTCTTATAAACTGGTCCGTGATTAGAAGATTTTTTTTACTCATAAGTCTACTCTTAGCAGGGTTCTTAGGAGTAATTCTAAGACGCTTGATAAATACGGGCCCAGATCTGAGGATGCATTCACAACACAACTGGGTGCAATTAAATACCGTCGACTAATGATTGATAATTCAGGACTTTTTTTAAATTCTTCAATGACTGATGCTCAGAACTAAAACAGCCATATTTACAGAAAATTTTGAAATATTTTGTTGATCATATTTTAAGAGAGGACTTTTTTTGGTTAACTTTTTTAGACGAAAAAGTGGTTTTCCTTGAACTTGTTAACCAGTTTTCACTCTGTATCAGGCAAAAGGTAGAAAATACATGCCAAAAACTGGTTAACAAGGTATTTTTGTCTAAAAGTTCAATCAGTAGACATAATGTACTTTAGGTTTTGTTGAGTCAACAGTGTTATTAGGATGTAAAAGTGTATTTTTAATGAAAATGTACTTTGAGGAAGAATAACAATCTTTTCCTAACCCTGACATTCTGCTGTAAGTAAATTTATACGCAGCAAGTCATTCTCAGTCTCCCTTCCTTGTTTAGCCAATACCACTACAGTTAAACATTCTCACATCGACATGTAAGTAACTCATTTCCAAAAATCACTGCTCACATGCTGCAGTCTGATAGGACTACTACCATACTGATGATGATGGAGACTTCCCCATAATTTTTGCCTTACTCACTTTGCTCATTGGGAAACACACCATCTGCAGTGGTGTGAAAAAAGAATCACTAAGATAGAAGACGCCAAGGTACCAAACTGATCTGCCTAAACATTTGGGAAAGGGCATCAATTATGTGATTATGTGAAACAACCTTTCTTTTCCCTCATTAGTTCTCCAGCATTGCAAATTGAGACTGTGAATTACTGTTGACAGAAAAAAGAAAGCTATTAAAAGTACCACATTTATAACGTGTGCAGTCACCACTGAAAGAACGCTATAGATCAAATTCAGAGAGTTACTCCTAAGCATACATTGCCTCACAAAAATACACAAGCTGATGATGCAGTATTAGGGCTTTTCAACGTGGTGATTGGGTAATACTGGGGTTCAAACCATTGACCAACTCAAACACAGTTACCACACACTACAGCACAGTCACACATTAAAAATATATGAGATATTTATTTTTCAGTTGCAGCACATTTGTTTATTCCTGAAGCTGTTAGGCCAGTGCAATTACTTCCATGATCTTTTATCCTTACTTTAGGCATCTGCAATTAAGAAATTGAGTGCAGAATTTAATACAAAACATGACCTTTCCACAAAACAATTATAGCTACATGCATGACAAATGAAGCTATTACCTACAGTTTAATAAGAGTAAACTTTGCAAGAGATAATTTGATGTTATGAATTTCCACACGTCAGCAGCAGTGTGACGTTCTTTATAACCACATTTGGAGAGAAATGAGGATTTATATTGGGCTCAGTTTTTTTGATCTTTACGAATTTTCATCAAGTGGTAAATGGTAAATGCTCTGTATCTGTGTAGCACTTATTTGGTAGATTTGATGACCACCCAGTCCACTTAAAACTACATGTTTCCATTCTCTCATCATTCACAACCATGCACACTGCTGCCACAGCCGCCAAGAGCAATTTGGGCTTAAGTGTCTTTGATCCGCATGCCAAATTATTTGGCATGCAGATCAAAGGAATCATGGGCAACCATCTGGTTGGAAGACGACCACCTCTATCTACTGACCTCACTAATTTTAAGGGTCAAGTCAGCTATTACTCACCTGTATCTGTTAAACTTATACATACATTATATTGCACATACTGTACACTTGCATTCATAATTGAACTGTACAGCAGAGATCAGGTATATGTTGCATCTATGTTGATATACTTTTATTTTATTTGAGTTCCACAAACTTTAGCAAAACTTCTTACTAATATGTTATACACTGCACTGCAGTTTGGTATCATTAACCCAAATTCGAAAATGCTGAGTGAAATCCATACGAACTTTGCTCCCTGTACTGACTAGTGTTAAGTGGCCAATGTCATTATCCTCTGTTAATGATTTCTTTACGTAATTCCTCTTAAATATGCTTTTAAATGTGAAGAAGTTGGATGCAAACCGTGTTGTAGCTGATATTCTAATTCCATACCAACAAAAGGTGGACAAAGCAGCGACAGTGCATGGACACTATGGCCAAAGTCAACAGGTGTTGGGTCACACAGGGCTGGACTTGAGATCATTGGGGTCTCAGTTGGCCCATTAATGCACGCGTGGCTGTCTAACACATGGCCCAATTTAGCCACTTACTGCCCATCAGCAGAGCATCGAGCTGGAGCAGCAAATGCTCATCATGGCTCTGTCACATCCAGTTCACCCTCTTGTTTCATTCTAGCTTAATAGGTGGGGCTGTGTCCCCAGAGAGCTAATCACAGGGAACTAACCATGTGGACACATCCACGAGTCTGGTCTAACACCCAGCACACTGCTGTCAGCTGCAGAGAACCAGGCGGATCTCCTTACTGCTTTCATAGAGTGGGAGCAAGGATATCCTGCTGTCAAACAAGGACAATGCAGCCAACCACCTTCATAATCTCTTCACTGCCCTCACAAGTGCCCAAGTTGTACAAAAGCTAGACCTCATTGTTCAGCTAGAGCTGAAATGCAAAACAACAAAAAAATACAGGCAATCATTTTGTTGGTTAAATTACTTGTTAAATAATGCAAAATATCAGCTGAAGTGAGGTTATCCAGTCTGGAGGAAATGGTCTGTCAGCTGCTCTTCCTTTTCCACTCACGATAAAGATGTTTCTGAAGTTAAATCAATCTACACAGAGTATGCCTCTCATTCAGGTTCAGCATGGGGTTGTCTCCAGCTCCCCTTTGCAAACCTCACAGGGTAAGTGGTATGGATGGATGGATGGATGTCTGGTCGATTATGCTCTGTTAAGAGCAAATTACCCTTTTATCAAATTAGAGATGTGCTTACCTGCTATAAAAAGCTTTTTGATTGTTTTTGGTCCAGGTCAACAACTGACTGCTGCAGCTAGAATTTAGAATGTGTGGCTCATAACGTCCCTACCCCTAACCCTTTAAGACATACAAGTGATGAATGGACATGTCCATTCATACCTTTCAGGATATCCTTAAAGTCCCTTTGCAATATTTCCCTCCTCATTATTGGGTGTCCCAAGGCAGTCCCAAAAGAGACTAGGTATAGAGTATCTAAAGAAATGGATATTTTTAAATCCACCCTGGGGTCTACTCCCAGCAGAATTTTACCACAAAACTATCCAAAATGAAGATTCGAAAGAGGCATCTAAATCAAATAGAACAGCCTCACCTGCAGATTCCCAGTGTGATTGCCACTGTTATGTCAAAAAGAAGATAGTGAGCATCTGCATGTTTTTCATTTTCAATTGAGCATTATTTAAAGAATCATATGCTGTGTCAATAAGTCATGATATTATAAACATGTTCGATTATCCTGAGTGAGACACAGCCACATGAAGTGACACAAAGCAGAATGGAGGATTGAAAGGTTCAGCCTGGAGAGCGAGAAGAAAGATTAGTCTAAATGACAGCTCAATTAGAGACTTAACCTGGGCTTTGATCATTTCCTGGGCTCTCCTTGAGATCTGCCCGAGTAACAAATGGCAAATCTGACAAGCTCCTGCACTACCCCTACCTCCAACCACCACTGCCACTCATACCTTTCATCATGTAGCCAGTCGTCATGGTGATAAAAGATCCCTTTTTGGCAACTGAGTCCAGCATCTGTTGGCCAACAATAGACACTGGGGCAGATTGTCTCATTGTAAGTTTTGAGACAACTATCCAACTACTCCCCTTGACTGTCAAATATGATTGGTATAAATATATATTTGCACATAATGCAGTCCACAGCAGAAAGATAAGACCATGTTTGATTAGCAGAGACTGGGGAAATGAATTGCCCTACATTACAGTCTCTGCTCAGTAATTTAAGCTTTTTCATAAATTGCCTGAGGTAGTGACTGCCTGAACCATGCTGCTGCATACACACTGCGCAATTATTTCAGTGACAAACAATGAAAATCAACATGTTGATCAAGTCTTACACAAGATGGTGCTCTGTTAAGTAACATTATTTTTTAATGGAGTGGCTTCTTTTGCAGTCAGTTTTTTGGTTTTGTACAAATATAAATACATACAAGTATAATGCATACTGTAACAATGGATGTAGAGCTCTAAGGGCTACATCCAGATCCCAGTGTTATGCTACAGCCTATTTTGCATTGCACATCTGCAATATAGCAATGTATCTACAGGTGTACCCCGGCTAATGTCAATTTTCATTTGAAGGAGTGGGGATCAGGAACAGTTAACCAA
This sequence comes from Microchirus variegatus, assembly GCF_963457635.1. Taxonomy (NCBI): domain Eukaryota; kingdom Metazoa; phylum Chordata; class Actinopteri; order Pleuronectiformes; family Soleidae; genus Microchirus; species Microchirus variegatus. The sequence continues at coordinate 17,789,881 of NC_139802.1, forward strand.
AACGTCTACCCAAGAGTCAGTTGGGCTTTAAAGATGACTGTAATGCTGACCATTAGCAGGTAAAATATAAAGCCTATTCGCCATCTTAGATTAACTGGCACACAAAACTTTGCAAATAAACCTAGAGGTATATGTTAGGAAACACTTGTTTTTGTCATGAATATGGTCATAAACTAAGGAAATGTCACTTAAAGGACTCAATCTGACTGGCTACTTCCGGGAAAGGGTTTTCAATACTTGGAAATAATATGAATGCTTTTCACAGGAACATATTGCTGAAGCAAGACAGGGAAAAAAAGAACCTGTGCACACAGTTTGGAGGATAACTAATATTGGGTTTCTGTCTTACTCCTGCTCAGTTGTAGTAACACGACTACTAAAAGCAACAAAAATGTCAAATCTGTAATTGTAAGTGTGCTTCTCCTCTGCTTCAACATTATAAAAACCTGTAACACACACAAAGTAAATGGAAAATAACCATAACTCTATGTATGAACAAACATTAGGGTTACAGTGCAGCAGGTGTCTGTGCAGCACATCTTTGTTCCCTTTTTTTTGCATGTAATTGTCATATATTTATATATTGTGCAATTGTATGTTTAGTGTTGTTGATTGCTTGAATTATTCATTTCTTTATGAATTATAAATGTGTTGTGATGACAGGAACACCTGACTCTGATTACTTGCTTAAGAAAGTGAGTGACTCATGCAAACTTTCATAAAGGCACAATGTTCACCTTGATATTAATAACATGCTCTTGGAAGATCACCGGTGGAAGAAGTTCAACATAACTTCAAACTTTGTGTCATCTCTCTTTGTATTTACTCTTGCAGATGATACATTTTTATTATTTTTCTGGCATGTTTTAAATATGAATTAAAAATAAAGTCTAGCTTTGCATAGCTACATTCTTTAGACCTAAAAGAATAACAGATAAAATGATCCACCCGTCCTTATTTGACTGATATGAGGGTGAGGTGGGGGCCCAGCTGACATTGGGAGGGAGGTTGGGTACACCTTTGATCAATGACTAATTGCATGGCCATGTGTTGAACACCGGGGGTGGTGTCCATAAATTACAGACAAAACAAAAGTCTCACTTCTGACATTTCTTTATAATCAAGCTCCAATAGCCAATGCAGGTTGTATCCATGGCTTCATGCTAATATTGCCAAATTCTGACTCTAACCATCTGCAGTCTCAGCAGATATCAGCATTCATTACCACCAGGCTACTCCCCCCCCCCCACCCAACATTTAACTGCCGAGTTTGCTGAGCCTGTGTGCTGTAGCCTTTAGATTTCTGAGAAAAAATATTTGCCCCATGCCATCTGGCAAGAATTTGTTTATATGACAGGGTACGCTGCTGCTTCTGTCTAACAAATCTCATCAACCCTATATAAAGGAGCAATCAACAGAAAAAGGTAACCTGGTCAATATTGTGGGATATTTACAAACTAAAGTGACAGATGTTTCATAAAGCTAAAGCTAAAATTTGGTTAATAGAACATTGGACAAATCCATTACGCGTTTTACTGGGCTTGATTCTCTCATAATTACATCCCCTCTCAGTATGCCAGTCATTTAGGGTGCTCATGAAAATGGACCATTCCAGTCCTGTGCTGACAGACATATTGCAACCCCCATATTTATGGTGTGCTCGCACCACAGGGAAAGCAAAGGGGATTTGTTTTCTTGTGGCAGTTTTTTCAAAGTTATTGCAACCATGCAAATGTGTGCTGGGTGACACATATACACAGTATAACCAACAGCAGTGTGAACCTGTGTGAAAATGATTCCACCTGTCATTGAGGCGTTTGTGCTGACATTACACAGAACCACAGAGACAGAGTAGCATTTGTTTCCAGGACTTTCCCTGAAAGGTACAAAGCTGCAACGGTGAATAATTCAGGAACGTTTGATGTCTGATATACTCTAAGTATAACTAAGGTGACCTTTCTCTGTCTTTAAAAATTGGCTTGTAATTTTTGCTGCTGGTAATTCAGCTTTCTTGTCAAATCCCACACTGTGACATGCCATGTGAGTGCAATAGAGGGTAATAGAGTGGAAACATCTTAGTAATTCTCCCATTTCCCTCAGGTGATCATACCAATGTCTGAACTCTGAAGAGCTGACCAGTCATTGATCTAGAGATAAAACGCTACACATAAGACCTCTCAAAGAGAACCAAGCATTTAATGCATTTTAATGAAACCATCTGATACTGATCCTTACCTACTAGCTGGTAGCCCTGTCTCGTTGGACCTCCAAATGGGTTGCGACTGCCAAAGGAGCCTCCGTCGATTGACCCATATGACATGGTTGGTGATGTGTCAGCTGCAGGCTCTTGGGAAAGAGAAAAATAACCACAATAAGACAAAACAACAATGAATTTCACATTATTGGAGCAATTTTAAAAATGAATGTGACCCCAGTCATGGCAACAGGTGAAGGTGATAAAAATAAATAATGGTGTAGATATTGTAGACATTTTTTACACTGTAAAGATGGACTTAGGAGAGGAGGGTTGATGTAGGTATTGGTATCGACTTTTTCTGTAGTTTCAGTCGCATGTGGAACAAAAGGATCAACATTCCTTCTCAAGCTTTGGTTAATCAATGAATTAATGTTTTCCCTGAAGCTAACTACCTACTTTCCAAGACATCATGCAGAAAAAAAGTATAACCTCGGCACTGCACATAGTGTTTATGAAGCTTAAATGGTGTATAAACAAACAAAATCCTGAATATAATTTCTTTGGTGGCCCCAGGTCAAAACTGGACTTTTTTAAGACTACCTAAAGTGTTATGAGCGAGCTAGTTCCACAGGTCCTTGATAACAGATTTCGGACCATGCTGTCATTGTTGTCATAGAATTTAAACTCATAACGCAACAGTAATGTCAAAGTGGTCCTTGAACATAACACCAGATCCAACCCTAGTAGATACTTTTAGGATTTGCTTGAATTGTATTTGCAGGATGAACGCGCAACTGACAGATTTGCACAAATAATGTGACACATTTAAGTCACAAATAATTCTACCCATGAATCAAGTTAAAGCCGTGTTGTTGCTGCTATAATTGATGTCATCTTCTGTCTAACTTTCGGTTAACTTCCCATTGAGCTATAAACATAAGAAGACAAAGCATGATGATTAAAGGTTCCTGTTTGGGTTACTGACCATAATAGCATAAATAATGTGTTCCCTGTTTTGTTTGTCTCATGTGCATTCAGAGTACATGAACATTCTAGCTGTAAAACATGAACAAACCTTACATGGCACCAGCAAAAGCTGAGAAGAAAGTGTTTATCCAAATGCCTCACACATTTCGACAGATGCCATTACTGTTTGCCAAAAAGGCAACTTTCTCAACATTTACATGTCTGTATTTATACAAATCACAACAAACACAATCTGCTCAGTAATGAGCTTTGGTGGTGTAGGTAAATGTTTTGTTTTTCCCTGAAATAGATCCAGGCAATCTGCTTTACCTTGCTTGTGGATTTAACGTTTGCCATATTCTCAGTCCAGTTTAACATACAGATATTCATTATGGATAATTGAACTGGGAGGGCAAATATTTGCTTCCCAACTAAATATCTGATGATCTTCAAGATCATCAGTATACTGTTCTCTGTTTCTCTGCTATGTGGCATAATTAACTTTAAAGCCTCTAAAGGCCACAGCATGGACCTAAACATTTGGTAAATTTAAATGATTCAGCATAAGTCAGCATCAGTTAGTAATAAATTAGTAATAATGTCAAATACGTATTATCTAACAAGGACTTGGGTTGCTGCAGGAGTAGCACCATGTACACACAGTGCACATTATGGCTCGCTCCTGGAAATTATTGCAGTCCCATTTTTTTCCGCTAATCATGGAACCGTTATCTTCAGTGTGGGGAAGAATGCTTAAATGTAATGTTCTGAAAAAAGTTTTTATGCATAGGTCTTTAGGACAGGAGGTGGACAGGTGGGTGGTAGTGTGCAATTAGTGAGATGTCCATGAGTTATCTACTACACAACTGACCACAATTCAAGACCAGATGTTAATGTGTGTTTCTTATGAATAATGTAAACTGTGACCACCTGTCATAGTCCAATTTGCCCAGCCACAGTTCCATAATGAACCATAAAAAAGAGGCATTTTCTACGATCAATAATTGATCATAACTTGCACTGTTGCTACATATATGTACAACAAAGACAGCCTTGCTGACAAGAACTTAACTATGTTTGAGTTTCCAGCTTTGAACCCATAACAGATTTAAATGTGAAGATTAGAGTGGGACGCAGAATACTCAGCTGCATTCTGCTGGAAAGGTCAGGTCATTATGTGAACATGTGTTTAACCCGCGGCCAGAGACACACAGATGACACTCGAGTCAACAAGTCTCTCTGGATACCTTAGCCTCTCCATCAACCGTCAGAATGTGAGACTGGCGAAGTGGCCAGTGCTCTTCCCTGACCATGAAAGACAAGCATTCAGACAAGCAGGAGAATGTGATTACACAGGGGGATTGTGCAGCTCATTACCGCGGTGAAGCCAGGGAATCCAGCCTTTTGGACTGGCATAATGGCTGCGATGTGGGACAGTGAAGCAGCCAGAGATTCGGCATCCACACATTACACGGAGACAAACTCGCTGGGCCAAAAAAACATTTAATCCAATTAATTATCATAGAGAGGGGAGATTTATTACTTCTGCCAGTCTATAAACAATCTTCACTCAGCTCCATTTCAAGCCCAATGACTGTGCCACACATCCCTCTGATATGTGGACCCATGCTGCTGCTATCTGCATATATGGAGATATATTCATGTCTGTCTGTCTGTCTCATGCACACACCCACTCTCGCATACACACACACACACAGCTATACTTATCCTCCCAAAATGTCTGGCATTATTCATCTCTTATAGTTTGTTCACATTTAAGTGAAAACAGAGGTAATGAAATACCAGGAAAAAACTTATATTGAAGTACCATTACTCATATGCATGATGGTGTAATCTTCAGGGATGTTGTCACAGTTTTGACCAATCAGAGCAGTTCACAAAGCCCTCCAGTTTACTTTTCCTACTAGAACTACTCTGCATACAGGACGCAATGGTAGAAATTCAAAGAAAGACACCTAAAATAAAAAAGAGAGTCCGACAATAAATGCAATTAAACATGTGTGAACACTGGCAGATAGTGTCACAGATGGAGAGATTGCCTGTGTATGAAAGGATTGTGTCTGTCCATGCTCATCTGATGAGAGAAGTTCTGGACAAAGAGCTGCAATCAAAACAAATGAAACTCCACTATCAACTGTTTTTCTTGCAATTATGCATTCTGTTCAACCAGTGCAATTTCATACATACAGTATTCAAGCTCATACATAGCTCATATTCATAAAGACCTTCCATCCTCCCACTTCCACACTCTCAAGCACTGGTTTGGTTACACTTAAAATACATTTAAGTGGCTTTGTGGTGGAGTGTGGATGTACAGTCTGTTGCTGAATGAGCTGATGATGTGCTAACTCTCAGCTAGTTGCTAAATCGTTAGCATCACAGTCAATACTTCATACACAAAGCTGTGTCATTCACACATTACTCGAGCACATCAGGTCGGTTTGTTAATCATATTAATAGCAGATGCTCACAGGCTCCCATTACAGCTTATAATAGATGACTGAACACAAGTTTCGATGTGCGTAACATTTTCATTTTAAAACAACAATACTGAGCTAGCCTAGCTCAGCTAGTTAATAACAATGTAGCAACATAACGTTCTGAAACACACAGTAGATTATTAAAAGACAGTGTCGAGCATGAAAAAACAATTGAATCCATGCATGTGACTTTGAATGAACATTATCTATTATGTAACATAGATTACCAACATTAATGACAACTCACCCCATAAGAAAATAGAAGGTTAATAAGAGGTTTGTGGTGCTGGGTCATATCATCTCAGAAGTAACTACTGTGTATGTTCCTCAAGGTGTCCAGTTATTCATGTCCTGCTCTCTTTCAGGCCGCTAAATAATCCATCCATTTTTGTACACAAACTCTGGAGAAAGTTTGCGATGATGAAGCTAACTTTTATGCTAACACGTTAGCATAAAGTCCGCTAGCTTAAATGCTTAGAACATAGAGTTCAATTACGCAACCCTAACCAAACTTGACATAGAAGCTGTCAGTAGTTTAGTAGCATGTATTAATTGATTTCAACCTTTTTTCTTTACTCACATGAACTTTACTTTTCAGAGTCAGACGTCACTAAACTGTCGTTACATTATGTTCTCTCACGCTCATAGCTATGAAATTTGGTTCCCATTTTTATTTTAAATTATAACGTGATCAAGATGTGAATGCATCACAGTAAATGAGATGAAACTGTGTGTTTTATCACTCTTGTCCTCACTGGGGACAGCAGGTTCCTGTCGTCTAACAGTTTTTGACTGAGTTCGACAGCTGCCAGTGCACTCTCAATTATTTCTTGCTATAAAGCAAATATAGAGAAACACCACAATCTCACCTTAATTCAAGTGCCTTTTTTACCTACAGAGACACACGGAAATAACTCTGTCTGACTCTCCTCACCATCCACCTCCACATGATTGAAGTTTAGTCATGTAGAAAAGTAATTATTATAAGATACGTGCTGACAAACAACTACTTCAGTCACCCTTGAACTAAGGATTCATTTCACAAAAAAGAGATTGTCATCCATATTCTTCCAAAATAACAATAATAACAGCAATGACAAAAACAACTATAATAATGCCAATGTGACCTTTTTTTAATAATAGCAGCGGAGTTGGACATGCCCTTAAAGCACAAACTCCACACACTTTAATCTATATGCGAATGTCATTTGGAATAGAGGCCCAAGAGTTATTTGCCCAACATCACAACACTGACATTTCCTGCTGACTGCTGCTTTTAAAGATGTATTTTCTCAAACATGTGTGGCAGAATAAGTCTTGTGTAGGGATAAGGTAATAATACGGCAGTGATACGCAAAGTGTGGGCATGGAAGCGCTCATGATTATTTGAGCAAAGCCTTTGTCCAATGTGTTACTGTTCACAGCAAAACATTTTTTGAAGCAATTTCCCAGCAAACGGCTGGTGAAACATTTTCTCCTGGCACGTGAAATGCCACCTCTAAATGAAGACAATCTATGCTTATGGAGAAGAATAGGCGGTTATACTGGTAAACAGAGGACAAGCGAGGCAGAGCAGCAAGAACTGCTGTGAGACACTGCAGGACACAGAGGAATGGTAAATACTGGCCTGGCAGGGTTGAGTGACTGGATGTGCAGCTTCTCATCACCCCCACTGCTTTCCATTCAATCCCCTACTCCTTTCACAGGTGTCATTATCAGCAACACAAGGCTTAGCTTAGCCAGAACAGGCAAGTGAGCAGAAATAAGCCCATACCCTGGACACAAATGCTACATTTATCTCAAACAAGCGGGTGGGGGTTGTGTGACTGTGTGTGACAGTACTTGAACTATGGATTTCTATGTATTAATGTATTATTAGTATTTTTATCATAAAGCTAATATCATTAACTTTTATGTGATTGATAATATTCTTGTCTCACGTTCAGTTTTTCGGAATATGTAAGGAAATCGCCTAACTCTAATTTTTTTCTTTTTTCTGAGATGGTCAAATTCAATGACATCATTTCAGAATTGTTGACATGACTCACATGAAAGCATTTGCATAACTTACATCTATCTATCTATATATCTATCTATCTATCTATCTATCTATCTATCTATCTATCTATCCATCCATTATCTACCGCTTTATCCTCCACCAGAGGGTCGCGGGGGTGCCTATCTATCTATCTATCTATCTATCTAGATAAGTATCTATCTATCTATCTATCTATCTATCTATCTATCTATCTATCTATCTATCTATCTATCTATCTATCTATCTATCAGGCTAACCTTGCCCTGTCCTTTCATTGTTCCCTTCCTATCAGTCTGATTAGCTGCCCCGCCCTGATTATCACCTGTGTTACCTCCCTTTCAACACCCATCAACTGTTAATGTTCCAGCATAAAATCTTCTGTGTTCTTACAGATATGATGTGTGCCAGCCAGGACACATGCTTTTGCAGGGTTTTGTAGTAAATGATGGGATTTGGTGTTTAGACATGTCATCAAGTGTGTCACCCACAAAAGCCTCAAGCCTTTGAGTGGGGGTTTTCCACGGTTTGGTTCAGTGACAGCAGCATTGCTAGGAGATGTGTGCTGTCAGTGCTATACTGAGTGAAGAACGGGATACAGTCCACAGTCCTGATTCACACACGAGATGTCATCAGAATTATAGTTAACGGAGTATAAAAGGCAAGCCTCTTTCTGACTTGGGTCATGCAACATTTCAAAGTGGCTGTGCAGCTTTCACGTCACATGATTTAAACCATGGTTAAATGAAGCTGAAGGGGAAGAGGCAGTCACGACACTTTAACTCAGGAATCAAAGTCTAAATAACAACAATATTCACAACTCATTGTAAATAACTATGGACATGTTAACAAACTGGCAGTTGCTTGGTTAAGAGGTGCTTTATATGTATCACAGCAAGATCACAGATCTTAATAGAAAAAAAACAAATGTAGATTTTATTAACAGATACATTTATTAAAATGAATCCCGAAAGATGTATCATAATTAATTGTTCCACTTATTAAACTGTGTATACGATGTCTGACAAAATCCTCTACTAATCCTCCCTTTCTCTGTTTTTCAATATTGTATTCAAATCAAGGCACATCATCCTCATCCGTACCAAAGTATGATTTTGGTATTTTTTTTCCAGAAGGGTTCCTGCAGAGAACTCAGCAATTATGTTGTAATTACAGTGAAAAGAGGAAGAAAAAAAAATGGCAGAGCTAATAACTACCCGTGCTGTATTTGAGTTTTAAGAACATCCTTGAAATTATAATCACGTAAAAAAGTAGATGGGGTCATGTTGTGTCAGGTTTATCAAAATACGAGTTCAAAAATCTCTGTTATATGAAAACATTAAAGAAATTAGCATCCTATTACTGCACAATGATGAATCCACTGTTCAAAGTTCAACTCTTCCAGTAACCCAAAGTTATTACGAGACCGTGAGACCTGAACAGTAAAGCAACAAAGGTAAGGTAACGCAAGAATGTGACACAAACATGTACGTTTTCAGCACAAGTTGTGGCATCTGTCAAAAATATCGATTTGTCGATATCGTTGTCCGTCTTCGTGCAATTCGATAATCGATACGTTCTAGAGGCGCTCTAAAGTAAACAGCTCCTGCCAGTTTCACATGTGTCGCTACTTGATGTCTCCTCATGGTGGCGCTGCTCAATTGAATGAGGGGAAACTTGGTAGAAAGTTACCTGGCCGAAGAAGAGGGAGTTTACAGCGAGATAATGGCTATGGAGAAAGCTACGTTAAGAGATGCATAGGTTTTGTTCTCATTAGTTAGACAGATATCGATATGTATCGCTATAAGATTGTCTTGCAATATATTGATCATCACAGAACCATTGTATTGTAATAGTATTGGTATCATGGACCATGTATCACATATCGTATCGTGAGGTACCCATGAGGATTCCCACTAATCTCATCCCCAGGTCGTTAACATACAATAATACTAATATTTTGGGTTTATGGTTCTCTGTCTTAAGTATTTACATTTAGCTTGGATTTAATCTGAAATCATCTGATGAAAGCACAACTGTGAAATCTGAGCGTCTGCCCCAGCACATCCCCATCTGCACCACTGCAACTTGTGTTAAATTCCCCAACATTAAAGTGTTTTTTTTCTCTATCTGAGATTCTACTTTTAAACTGACTAAACCCACACAAAAGAATCAAGCACACGCCGAGGAGTGAGGTGCTGCTACTTTGGGCTAAATGTAGTCTGTTGATGTGTTCATCAAAGGGATAAGATACAGATGGCAGCCAGCCTATAATTCACACAACATATCACCGTGACTTAAATTAGACTGCTGAAAGATTTATAATGTTTGTCTTTGTTAAACCTTAGATTTATTGCCCAGCTCTTTCCAAATGAACCAAACTTAATGGCTTCTTGAAAGGTATAAAATCACTTTAAAACACGTAGACGACCAATTGAGTGTTTTAATTAAGGAAGAGTGAAGGACCAGTTTCTTAGCAGAGAAAATCTCTTTTTGACAAACAAATATACGATTTTTTACAGAGGAAAGGACAGTGACAAGGGAATATATGTATGATATTTGATGCCTATATCATTCCATTGTAATGGAGCCTGCCACTGATTGCAAGCAGCACAAACACAAATGCACCTCAGCACCTTATTATTATTATATCTTAGGGTATTACTTTAAGTCTTGAGGCTGGTTACAAACCAATAACTACATTTATTGATTAATTTATTACATTGCATTTTCACCAATGGTGAGAGCTGACAGAAGACAATGGAAAATCTGTTACACCCTTACCTACTGTTAGTATGTATATCAGTACACACAATAGGTCAAAGTACTTCATTGGCTGTTAAAAACACAGCCAAGTGAAGAACCAAAAGAGGAATTTCAGATATATTTTACTGTTTCCACACCATTTTCTGTGGTCTGAAATCAGGGCAATGAGACATGCTGACCATTAACACTTGATATTGTCTCTTCTGGCCCGAATCGGCTCAGCTCCTTTTGCCCAATCTGCTTATTCTGACATCAAGGACATTCAGAGCTCTAATGGAACCTCCCTGTCTGATTATTTCTCACACACAATTCGATTAAGTTACTCTATTAGGTCAATGGATTTATAAATGCATAAGATATGATTCATTTACCAAGCCAGAAATGTCTGTTGGAATCATTCCATTTTCCAAAGTGTGCTGTAATGGTTCTCATTTAACCCTAATGTTCATTTGTAGCCTCTGGCAAGTCGGCTGCACTGTGACAGTGGTGTGGGAAATAAAGAGAAATAGCCAAGTATTTAAAATATTATATCAAGAAATGACACACTGCCAATGAGAGGACAATTATGTTGGTAGTAAAACACATAAACAGCTCCAACAGTTAAGACAAGGACATTTGCATTAAGATGTCTTTGCGACGCAAATGTGAATTTGCGTCCGTTAATCCACCCAAGATGCTTTAAGTACTCACTGATATCACTCATATTTGGAGATAATCTGGGTTTAGAAGAGTGCTCCTCAATCCTAGTCCTGGTGACCCATTGGCCTGCATGTTTTAGATGTTTCCTCTGCTCCAACACACATGATTCAAATGAATGGGTCATTATCAGAGAGGGAGTTTGATGAGGAAATGAACATTTGGATCAGGTGGGTCCCCAGGACCAGGAGTGAGAAACCCTGGTTGAGAACATCAGGTTTAGCAACAACAGACTTTTCGATTTGGTGCCAAATGTGGTGTCAAAGTTTCCCTTCAGCAAGCAAGCTAAACTTTTATTAGATGTATATTGTATTTCGCAGGCAGAAGTGGTATTTCCCATGATAAATCCTGATGATTTTAATCATCATCTCACTTCCTGCAGAGACGCTAAAGGTCGTGTTTGTGGTTTACCTCATAAAGTCTTGTGGTTTGGACATTGATTCAGACCTCGAAATAAACTGTAAAAATAATCAGCCCTGCCAACCCGATGTGTCTCACCTGCGGTTTCTTATTTTCTGCCACCCTAGTGTGTTTAGTCGTCTTTTTCATCCTCTGATCTGTCCTGTTCATCTGGTCTTCACATGCTTCACAGGCAAGCCTCACCATTCAAACAAAAACATTTTGTGTTGGCTTTCGTTCTGGTTGTTGTCTGGTAGCATATAAAAAAAATATCATTGTTACAATAAAGATATTTAATTTATCCTCCTCATATTTAGCTATGGTTAATTTACCGCCCTCATCAATGCTAAAGCATTTGCATTCTTGTGGGATTATTGTTACCATTGTGCAAAATGCAATTGGGAGACAGGAAGTCAATTAGTAAATGAATACATAAAATAGTACAATAGTGGTTATAAATAGTCGGAATGGAGCAATTGTTGAGAATGCCACACATTTTTCAATTGGACATAAAAAATAAATTTGCATATACTCGAAATATAACAACAGAAAGAAGTATGTCTTGAAATCCCAACAGTGCAGCTCACAGTGGACCCTCATGCCAACACCGTGAGATTAAATTGAGGTGGTATTGCTGGTTTGATTGCTTTTTGATGTGCACACTCACAGGAGCAAAGACATGCAGGCACATGGCAGATTTGTATGAAAGGAATGTACGGAAATCAAACGGCAGTGCGTTTTTGAGGCACGGCCATTAACAGTAACTACTCCAGAGAAGAAAATAAAGATGAACTCACTCTCCCGCCCTCTCTATCTCTCTCTCTTTCTCTCTTCTCTGCCAGGTTCTCCCTTGTCCTCTCTTTTATTATCAACTCCTCAGCTGACACAGCCAAACTTAAGGATTGTTCACGTGTGTTTACTCCCTCATCCCTCGTTCTGATCATAGACCATTCATCAGCATTGCCTCCTTTTGAAAAAACAACCTTCAGCCTGCAAAGAAGGAGAGATAGAGCAAGAGAGAGGAAAAACACCTCTGGGCAGTGAAATTGCCTTGCCACACAAAAAGGTGTCATTATTGAGATAAATCACCCCATTCTATTCCATAACTAAACTCTGCCTCAGCTTACTTTCCAGTGGCACCTGCCATCCACTCTGAGCATCACATGCACTCTTCAGACTGCAGGGTGACTCAATGCTGCCTCTTGTTGGGTTGCCATGACAACATGATGCCATAGATGGTAGGTGTTTTTGGTAAAAGGTTGATTACAATGAAAATACAATAATATAAATAATCAGTAAAGGAAGAATATTATCGTCTCTGGCAAGAAGACAAACAGAGAGCCCGAATAACTTGGAAAGTACAAAGTCGAGACATGTGGGCTCACTGGGGAGTAGAACAGAAGCAATAAACTGAACCAGAAATGGCGCAGAACAAAAGAGAAGCACGCAGCAAGACTGACTGGGACCGTCTTAGGACTGAGTGGGGAGCACAGAGGCTAAATACACACACAGGAGACAGGTATATCAGGGCGGAGGTTAAAAAACACAGGGTGGGTAACACAATAACAGCAGTGAAACAAAGATAGGAATTAAAATGAGACGCACACAAGTAACAAACTTGGAAATACATCAGGAAATATAAGAAAAGTCCACTCAAACAGGTTCAGAAAGTTCCACTCAGGGCCAGAACACGAGACACAGATTAGAGAATAAATCTTAGACAACATTTCTGAAATTAATGCACTTCACTGCAGTGCCGCAATACCGTTGATGATAAAAAAAGAAGAAACACAGAACATACTGATTGTCTCGTTTTAGAATCCTTTATGAGATGTGCTACATATCACTGCTCTCATTCGTCGATGCTTTTTGACAAATATGCTGCTAATGTTGAGTCAGAGCCTGCCCGCATGTCTCCGAGAAGCCAGCGAAACATTCGCGTGTTTCCCAGAGATAACAAATAACAAAAACTACTGCGGCTCCAAAGCCAACTTGCTAATGATAACATACAGTAATAATGCAGAGCCGTTACAGCCAGACTGCAGCCTCCTGGCACAGCAGAGCGGTTTATGTCACCAACAAACAAGATCTGGTCTTTGTATGACAGACTTTCTTTTTTGGTTTCGTTTTTCAGCCTCATGTGTGGATTGGCAGGGATAAAGTGAACGGTTAGAGGGGAGGTTTTGATGGAACACAAAAGGATGCGTTATCTGTGTTTGTTCTTTGTCACAGGCTCTGGCCTTAGGAGGGCATACGCCGACAAAAGTCTGGCACAATACGTAGCACAGCATAAGGAGGTGGAGCACACGACTCTGCTCGCATCAGCTCACACATGTAGGGTGCAAGGATTTGTTTAGTGGGGCATATTGATTGCACTTGGCTTACATACATTTTAACATGTATTTAGAGTCTGTGTCTCTGCAATGCAAAAATGGCAGCGGCTCCAACCTGTAGACGATGACTCTGTAGACACTGAGAATTTAAGGCGTGATAGGTAGTGATGGGATCGACAGTTCATTTGAGTGTACTGAATCACTAGAATCCATTCATTAAAATGATTAGTTCAAAAGATTTGTTCACCGAATCGTTCAGTGCTAAGCAGGAGCCCAGTGCCCTGCTACCTGACTCACCTCCTCCCTGAGTGCAGTATGTTCACGAGATTCATGTCCTCAGCCACAGTTCTCCAGTTCTCTGTGTGTCAGTTCGTTCGTGAGATTCACGTCCACATTTCACAGTTCACCAGCTCTCTGTGTGTCAGTTCGTTCGCAAATCACGACTGAGTCAGTGACTGACAGCGCAAACGAATCACAGCAGCACGGCAGACACAGTTCTTCTTACTAGTCACTCCCTCCCCGCTCGGCGCACGTTGGCTGGCGTCGTTTGCCGAAGATTCACGAGTGAGTGATGGCGTCTGCGAACGACTTCACGAGTGATTCACAGAACGCGGCATTTCCACTCCCGGCCGCCACGCTCGCTGCTGAGCTCAACTGAACTAAGAAAGGAACGAATCAGTTCATGAGGTGATCCCAGTCAGTTTGTTCACTCAAATGATTTGTACTTTCGAACGAATCACTCATGACCGACACAACACTAGTGATAGGCGGAATATTTTTGGCAATATTCATTGGTAAGTACATAATAACCTTTAAAGCAAAATGGAAATTGAGTGCTCTGACAGAGAACTAAACATCTTCACGTGCTCCAAGTCATTGTGATGGTCTTTCAGCGGAAAACCAGCCTTGCAAGATCCGAACTGTGTGTCTGTCTGTGTTAATCCAAAAGGAGAAGATCAGGACAGAGCGCTGCAACACAGAAGGTTTATTCGTTTCGCAAATTGTGGACAAACTCAACAATCAGCTATTTCTCTTGCAACCCTACCTCTCTTTCAGAGAGCTGTCTCCAATCTCTTTAATTGAGTTTGGAAACCATGGTAATGACCTATGTGTGATGTGTTAAACGAGACAATGACCTAAAGGAGAAAAAAACAGTCCAGTTACTGCCAAAATACCTCTCACACATTCAGGTGCTATAGCAGGTCAGTAACCTAACAAAACAAGTTTAAATGTAGGGCATTGTTTTGTTTAGCGTGTCAGTAGTGAATCAATTTAATGTAATAGCTGTTTATAGTGAGAGTTTAATCTTAACGTTCACTTATATTGTACTTTCACTGGATTTGTTTATTTCCATGTAGAAACCATTAAACACCTTAACTAAACATAGCTCCAGTAAAGATGAATATTGAACGTATCAGGTGTCACGAGGGGAACCTGATTTTGCTGATTCACTGGTTGCTTTGTGACTGAATCCAGCAGCAGTGTGCACTGAAATCACGTGCACTCCAACATGATTGAAGTGGGTCTATCAAATTGGGTTGACACTGGCTCTAAAAATAAAACACATTTTTTCACACACTTATTCAATAAAATGGCTGAAAAACATTATTTAGCCACTGTAGACATAAAGTTAGATTCAGCCAAAGACTGAGTAAATATACTTTTAAATATTTCAGGAAGTGAGATCATATCTGGTGAAACATGTCTGTTTTTCATCTCTTTCTATTTTTTTCCCCTTGTTTTTCACTCGCAGTAACTTATCTTAGGAAATCATGAGGGTGATTAGGAAAGCAAGAGAGTGGCATGGCATGACCGTATATCTGCCTCTGATCATGTCTAGTCGGGTCTGGGGAATGCAAATACAGTATGTCAGAGACTAACAGACGGAAACTACAACATTTGTCAAGTGAACAATGGCAGTAAAAAAAAAAACGCTTTACTGCTCAAATAGTAAAAAGACAACTGCTCCTCACACAGTGTTTACCAAACCTTTTCTGCAAGGCCCCACCGAGTCATCCTTCAAGTGTCAGAAATTGAAAAATAGCAGCTGCTACAAATGTTATAATCCATTACACCAGATTATTGCTGATTAGATTATTGCTGTGTGATAATAAATGTGTTGTACCCATCCCTGCCAAAATGTCTCATACAAGACAGGTTAACCTCTGAAGCCTGTATGCATTCTATAACAAGCAAACTAAGACCTTGTGTACTTCCCATTTTGTAGAACTATTTTGAGCGTCATTATCATCAGTCATGGTGTTAACTGTGCTACCACATCGGCTAATGTTGCTACAAGTAAAATGAATGATAATATTTTACTCATGTGCAAGAGAGTAGGCAATCAATCTGTCTGATCTGTAAACAGAAGCATTTTACCAAGCTCAAGCGTTATTTATAACCTGTCTAAACATTTGACTGCTAATATTTCTTCACCTGTCAGACGTTTTCAAAGCTATTTTTAACCGTTATTGCCTTTTATAATAAGACAGCTTTAAGGAGGGAGAGTGTGGAAGACGCACAGCAAAGGGCAGTGAGTCTGAGTCGAACCATGATATCACTGGTCCCAGATCTCAGCAATGACCTTAGAGGGAGTAAAATGTTACAAACACTGCGATAAATAATAGTTTAACAACTACAAAAACAATGTAATAACGCGGGAGTGTGCGATCATTAGTGGGATTTGTGAGCACTTGTTACTTAAAGGAATCAACTGTATCTTTGTTTGCGAGGCATGACACACACACACACACACACACACACACACACACAGCCAAATGATTATCAGTTACACTCCTACTGGAGAAGTAGGAGAGCTTAAACAACCCACAGTGAGACAGGAACGCTTTAATGAAAGGTGACCTTGAGTCAGATGGCTACAACACTATGCAGCTCTCATTTCTTTGAAAGGGCCAAAAAGGTTGTCCTCTCTGCACTTATTTGATTGGATTGTGGGTGGCAGGATGAGAGTTTTTTGTCGTTGCGGCCGCGCATACGAATGTGACACAGAGCAGGTGACGGTCCTGAGGGGAAACTGTTCATTATTGCAGAAAATACTCTAACTAATCTGTGTTTAAGGACTTTTCTGCTTTCATTTTCAGTGGCCTCTCTGGCTCTCATTCCCAACCTGGCTGTGGCCTTTCTCTAAAGGACAGTCTTGCATGAAGGAGACTTCATCTGGCCTCCTTTTTATCTGACCTTTAAAAAGTAGCTATTATGGTACCAGGGGGTTGTGTAACGAGCTCCCACATACCTACAATAATACCTCAAGTCAAGCTATTCAACAGCTTCCTCAGCTCAAAGTATTTTTAGGATAGTGGTCCTTGAAAGAGAAAAGGGAAACAGATTTATGTTTGGTTTTTTCGTAAGGCTTACAACTCGTATGTCATACGGACACATTTTTGTCAACAGAAGAAGACATAACATAAAAAATGTTAAGCCGTGCTGCAACAACTGGTGCTGGCCAGCTCTTTGTTTTTTACCAGCAATTGTTGTCTGCCCCCATACAGGAAATAAAAAAGGCTTTAAAGCACAAACGTGTCATCTAAAAAAAAAATATCCCTTAAATCAGTTTGTTCTACTGCATCTACCTAAATGTGCTTAAACAATGCATAAAAATACAACAGATAAAATATTGCATTTCTGTATGTGAGGCCAGAGCAGTTTGAGCATAAGTGCATTTCATTAATTTTTTTTTTGTAAAATCCCATCTTTATTATTGCCCAAACAATGTTCCTTATTAAGCTGCAGTGGAGGGAGTTACTTTTAGTTCACACTAAGAAGACAGTTACTTCTAATGTTGTGTAATGCACTGCTAAAACCTCCTATTACATTTAAAAAATGTAGATGTTTGGCAGATCTCTTGAAGCTACAGTGAGTACACTCGTAGAAACAAGGGTTCCAAAAGGGTCCTTCTACAAGGGCTGAGGTTCTACCTGGAACCATTTGCTTCTGAAAAACCCTTTCCCAAAGAAAGGGGTTTTAAAGGGTTCTTGGTAACACTAATGGTTCTAGTAAGAACCATTTTGACCCAGAGAACCCTTTAAAACCCCTTTCCTGAATAAAGGGTTTTTAAAACGGTTCTTGGTGGAACCCTCCACCTACCTACCTGGAGCCAAAAAGGGTTCTCCTATGAGGACAAGCCAAAGAACCTTATATGGTTCTACTTAGCATTTCTAAGAGTGTATAATTATATAATAATAATAATGATTGTCCCAGAAGTATCCAAAAATAGTTGTATTATTCCTTTATATTGTTACTATCTCTATTGTCCTGTTATATGTGTTTGATTCTGTCGATTGGACTCTGTCACATGACTCCTTCTACAATGTGTCTCAAGAAATCCAGCAGCACAACTGAATGAACTAACACAAGCACAGATATGTCCCAGCTATAACACCACACCAGCAGTGGAATGCCAATGAGTCTCTTCAGGCCCTGTAGACAGGCCTACAGTGACATGATCTGGTAATGGGCTCTGTGTTTGGAGAGCAGTGGAGTTGCCCGAGGATTTGGCCCAAGATAAGGAAGAGTAATGGTCTTTGGCCGATGAGTGAGCCCTGCTGTGGCTTTCTTCCACGCTGGTGATCTCATTCTGCCAACCAACAAATGCACCGCACGGATTTGTCACTCTATCCAAAGATGTTTTCTTCTGGTAACACTGAGAGCATCTGAAGTTCAGTGTCTGGGAAGTGTCGAAGAGCTCCTGGGGGAAGCAAACACTGTCCCGGGTCTTGGCATTTTGGAAATGCCATTCTTCCTGTGTGGTTTCTGTGGGGCTTCCTGACTCTGGCTGCTGGATTACAACAGATGGCCAACTGGACATCCATGACGCATCCGTCTGGTGCCATCCTCCTGCCGCATATGCTTCACCCCGCGGCTATGACTTCCTGGAGATTACTTTCTCACAGGCCCTCTCGGCCATCACTATGGCTACACCATCCAAATTGTGGTGAACAGACCTCAGGATGCATGCATGCATTCACAAACAACACTCATTGACATAATGCATTCCCTAGCTTCTTACCCTAACATCACTAATCTCAACTAAATGCCTGACAAAAAACACTTATTTCAGTAGTATTCTTTTAGTCTAATAAAGTGTCAAGTGAGGTCTTCTACTGCTGCAGGTCTTCAGTGTACCTTGCTTTTTAACAAGTGAATTACTGGTGCTGTCATTTCAAAACAGCCTGGCTATTCTCCTCTGACCTCTGCCATCAATAAGGCGGTTTAGCCCAGAGAACTACCACTCACTGGTTGTTATCTCTTTTTTGCACCATTCATTGTAAACTTGTAAAATGGTTACTGAAGTACGCAGCGAAGCCTGTCCAGAACCAACAACGTCAAAGTCAAAGTCTCTTAAATCATAATTTAAACTTCAGCAGGTTGTCTTGACCATGTATTCATGCCAAGATGAATTGGGTTGCTGCAATTGTGATTGGCTGATTAGATATTTTCCTTAAAGCAGACCTAGAGTGGTCCTGTTGCACATATTATGTAAGTTATGGAGGTCTACTTATATACATTAACTTGTTTTTATGGTCAACAACCTCCTAGTTGCTGTAAACGAGCCGATTGAAATCCTCTTTTCTGACGCTGTTCCAGAGTCGCGATATTTCAGAGTGAACTCTCACCCCCAGAAGACAGAGTCTTGTGATTGGCCAGTACTATCCAGCACATCTACTCTCAGAAGCACAGCTCCCCCCTCTGGAACGGTGGATGCACTGCTCCTCATTATCAAAACATTGTTTTAACAATGTTTAAAAATAGCTTCTTCACGACTCCCAGCCGCAGTCCCTTTTATGACTTTGACCCGGAGTCAGACCCAGTGTCAGAAGACACTGTCGTTTCGTGAAACACCTCCACAACGGACGTTATTCTTCTTCTGTGGTTCAATGTACGCAACCGGATGTCCCCGGACTAGTGCCCGGACCAGGACGATCTGCTGCTCCGGAGAACCGCTGTTTACGTAACCGGACCGGGTTTTTTCAGAGATCTCGCTGAGCCCGAGATTACAATAAAACACAGCGTTCTCAGCAATGGCTGAACTGTTTGTTTAGAACCTTCAGGGCTTCATAAACAAGGTAATGACGCAGATACACACTAAAAAACAGCGTTAATTGGAACTTCCGGTCTAGGTCCGCTTCAATCTGTAGAGGAACAGGTGTACCTAAAGAATTGGCCAGTGCGTGTATAGGTGCTGTTGCTCTGGTACATCCAATCGTTAAAGTGGTCCCAAAAAATACCAATTTGCAAGCAGATATACACACAAACACACACAGAAAGCCATTAAAATCCATTTGAAGTCCTAAATCACCACATGAGAGGCATTCCAGTGTCATTGCCAGGTGTCCTTTTATCAGCCTGACACATCCTTCTAATGCTGGACAGTGTGCGACTACAATGACTTTATCTCCAGTTTCCTTAATATTCAGATTCTGTGTCATAAAGCCAAACTATTGAAGTAGATAATTAGATGAGTCTCAGTCAGGCCTCAACAAAAAGCAGACTGGAAAGGATTTCACTCTCTGGTTGTGACAAGATAATCAGAGGCATTTCCAAAAACACTGCAGAGCACTCATGTGGTCATGCATTCGGAGACAGTCGGGATGCTTTGGCTGACTGATGAACTCAGAAAACCAGAATAATCTGTGGACGACCTCCAATAAAACAGTAACAAATTGTGGAAAGGTACAGTGCATGAAAGAAGGAAAAAAAAAATTATGATTTAAAAATTAGCTTTACAGGCTACTTTTGCACAGAACTGTGATGGGAGACAGTAACCAATCGGGGCAGGTCAGAAAGAGAACGCTGGTCTCCCATTGGCTGGTCAATGTGTATGTACAGCCCTTTGGTTGAAAGGTTGCTGTTCTAGAATTGGAAACAACCATCCAAGCTCAAACAGCCACTTAAGTCAATAAACATCATTCAATTTGTTTGTATGTTCAGTGTGTTGATGAAATTACTTCATCAACTGTTTATTAATTGATGCTTATTGCAGTTGTAAGACAGGTTTGATATGCATCTTTCATAATACTCGACTGACAGGAGTGGAAACATGAACCACATACTTCTAAATGAGCTTTAGAGTGGCCGTATCAGTGAGCAGCGCACACTCACATTTGAAATGAATTTGTTATTTCTCCTGTTGTCATTTTTACATTTTGGTCCGACACATTAGAAAGAGAAAACACAAAGAGCAGCTCATTATTTGCATCTTGTTGTTCTATCACTCCATTCTCTGGAGAGACTAAACCATGGCATTTCTCTGCCCTTGCCAACACTTTGTGGAACAAACAAAGTTGTGAGGCAGAACCAGGAACTAATTTCATTAGTGGCTGCCATTTGTGACTGATTACAGGCTGCTCTCAGTGGCTGGCAAGCAGGTCCAAAGTTCTGAGAGGTTAATAACCAGTAGCAATCAATTACCTAACCATTCTGATATGATCAATGGGGTTTCCAATCCAGCTGACAGCATGATGAGAAGTGGAATACGTTAAAACCTCAAATATGGTGAATCCTATCCAGCAGCAATGAACTGTTCAGAGCAGGTAAAGTGCTTTGAATCAGCAAAGAAGAGGAAATAAACTATAACATGGCCTTTGTCAGCAGTGTGAATGTACACAATCAGCCCTCACTCCTGGGTTAAATGATTCTGAAATAGACCCAAGTTTTTTATATTGGGTCTGGCTGTAATTGGCAGTGATGTTTTGCAAGAAAGACACCAAAGGTGAATGCACTAATTTCTTCTTCTTCAACTTTATTTTTGGAGTCAGAATGTAATCTCTTCTCCAGCCCAATGCACATCATTTAAGAAACTCTCTCAAACTGTTCAGCCAACGCCCAGGTAAAGAGGGACTGGCTCGAGAGTGCAACTATTTTATACTTATTTTTACAGAGAAGGTGCATGCCATCGCCTCTGATCTCCTAATCCATTGGTCACTTTCAAGAACTGTCAATCAAAGTTGAAAATGACCATTCTTGGTCTCTGCCCCCAAGTGTATGTGATGTGTGCATGGGTGCATGTTATGTCCGCACAATTGAAATTAGTATTGCTTCTGCATACACGTTATTCCCTCACAGCTTTTAACATAAATCTGACGGCATAGCGTTGAATCTTTATTAGAACACAATCAGTCTTCAATACAGTCCTCTCCTATATTTTCATGCATGTCCGTCCACATCAGAAATGATTATTCTAATGATGTCTAGACCTCTGTCCAGCCATTATTCTCACATCGTAGAGCATGGCCTCGTTATTTATGACAGCGGGGCCTCTTGTTTCCCTGAATCCACAATTAAAATGCAGAAAAGAGTTATCATGCAGCATTCAAGTCACTTACATTTTCAGGAAAAATTACTTAAAGGGGAAATAAGTAGTTTATAGTGCCATCTAGAGGAGAGGCTGAAATTTACAACAAAGACCTGCTGCTCTGCTCACCCCCTCCCTTCCCTGAGCGCTACGGTATCCGCAGCTGGTCAAATGTCGTCCTCGTCGTCTTTCTACGTGTCAGCAGATGAGGTTCGTGAGGTGAGGGAGAGGGCGAGCTACCGCGGCCGTAGCAGACGAAGCGGAGAGAGAGGAGGCGGGACTTCCGCTACAAGTAAAGAGACGTTTGATTTGTTCTCTCGCGTTTGTCCTTACAGGCTCCGGTAGAAACATGGCGTCTCGCTGCTAACAGTGGCTACGCAACCGCGGCCCGCGACCATGTTATTTTACATGACTTTTTGAAACACTACGAAAATGAAATATTATACAGCGACTAGACAATGCAGGAGCACATAATATGTATAAAAAAGTGGATTTTGAGTTATATAAACCCATAAATACTACATATTGTACCTTTAATGGATGGAAGACACAGTTTTGCATTATCAACAGCATTGTCTGTGTCATGAAGAAGGGTTTAATCTTGGCAAAGAAATCCAAATCAAAGGTGTTTTTGATCCTTCAAGTCCCGTGCCATGTACATGAATGGTCATATGATAAAGGCTTCTGTAGGATGTGTATGTATAGAACCATAAACTTCTAGTTTAACATACTCTGCAGCCCAGCATGTCAAGCGAGATGATTGATTGATTGCACTCCTGCGAGGAGACAAGTTTAGAAACCCAGTTGTATTTTACACAATGCACCAATAAACGCATACAGGCCTGTCCTCTCCTCTTCTTTTTTCAGCAAATGTGAGGCAGCATTTTGATGCTGGGGCACCACATCTTTACTTTGACAGCACAATCAGAACCAGTCAGCAGAGGAAAATCTATCTCAACAACAAAGACACAATTGTCTTATGTGCCATGTGCAAAACGTTGTTATATCTATCTCGGTCCAAGGGGGTTCCAGTGTGTGGTGACATTTTACACAAAAGATCATGACTCTAAATGAGTTGCTGGTGTTTCAGGCAACTCGTACGTCAAAGTAATTATCTGTCAGTTATGAAAATCGTATTAAACTCACAATTCTGTCTACACAGATTCAAAATTATTTCTTATACTAAAAAGAGAATACATTTGCTATCCAATAGTATCTGTTTCTGCCAAAAGTCCTCATGTCAAAGACAAGAAGTGAGTAAGGTCCACTACCATTTTACCTTGCCCCTCCCCCATTCACAACATGCTAACCAGCATTAGCTTTCTGATCCTAATATTAGTTTGCTTGGATTCGATTAATCTAGGAGTATGTATATAGTATCCCAATACTACATACAGTATGAACATGCAACATGGAAGGGTAGAGCTAAGTGGTGGGGGCATTGAGGGAAAGGATCCTGCATAGACAGCACTTAGCCGAGACGGTTTAAAGGAGTAGGTTAAGGTTTTTGAAGCATGGATGTTTGAGGTATTCAAGCATAGTCACCTCTGCACTGACTGAGCTAAGTGTGTCCTCTTCACCAGGAACCGGGTTGAGACAGGGACACACGTGCCTCCTGAGAGCATGGCTGCCAGTGAGGGATACAAGGAAAAAAGGGGCCCCCCGGTGTCCTTGCAATTTAAAACACTGATGTCGTTTTTTTTGTGCGGGAGATCGAGTGTTTTACACACTTCAGTTTCCAACATATATATTCTTTAGATATTATAGACTTATTTTACTAGGTGAGCTTCTGTTGAGTGCCTTAACTTTTTTTTTATTTCTTGTGTCCTCACGAGCGCCCATGTTTTTGTCCATGTCTCCATGGTTCCTGGTGCAGTTGTTGCACCAAGGACATGCAGAGTGGAGTCTGTGCTGACTGTATTGTATGTCAGTACCTCATATAACCACACTTCAAAAAGTAGTTATCATTGAAATGACTGTCTCTGCATCCCTGTATTGTGAGTGGACTACATGAAAATACCAGTCTATATAATAAAATCTAGCAATGTATTGGATCAAGAATCACATTGCGAGCCTCAGCTGCGGCTTCTCTTGTGATCTAAAGGAATCTCCAGTGTGTCCTCGCTCTCCTTCCAGTTAGACGTGACCAGAAATTTGCACTCATGAAATTGTTCGGAATGCAACTTCGTCAAATGTCTTTAGTGAATATTTGCAGCACAAAGGAAACTCATTTCAGCCACTTGTAATCTCAAGCATTTGGTTCCACGCCAAAGCTTGTGACCATAGGTGAGGGTTGAAACGTGTCAGCCCATAATTCAGGAGTTTAACCTCCAGTTACATGATGAATAACATGATGTTTAGTAAAGCTTGTTGTACTTTAGTTTTCCAGCTGCATTTACACAGGATGCTGTTGTGTCATAGGTCATTTTCATGTTTGAAACAACATATTGTGTTTTTGGTATTTAAAGAGGCAAAATAACTATTTCTACATCCATAGTCCCGCTACTGATGTCTTATTATTCGGTCACTGTAATAAAAACACTGGTCTCAGCTGACTCTGGACAGCAGCACACTGAGTTTAAGTGCTGATTTGATATACAGGGCTCTTTATATGCAGTCACATGGCCATAAAAGGACAGACATGTTAAGTGTGCATTCTTAGAAAGAGACAGGTTTTAAGTAGAAGAAATATTTCAACAAACTCCAATGTGAACAGGTAAAAGTAGAAGCAGTGTATTCATGAGAGCTTGCAATCAAAGTATAGGGAAACACCACTAATGGTGGTTTGCCTATTTATTTGTGTAATATACATTATGTGAGTGATCCTGAGTAAGTTAATATCCCTTATTGAGGTATTCTTTTATTTTATTTGTCATTGAATACTGTATGTAACAGTCGACTGTATTTCGTAAAAGGCCCTCGTCCATTTTAAACACCATGGCTATAGTAGAACGCTTGAGTCGCACAGAGAGGAGAAAAGTGGAATGTTCTTCCTGCCAGAACAACAAAATGCCTCTTATATTCCAAGAGGCACAACATGAAGCAAACCAAACTACAAACATCCCTCCTTTGTCTCTCTCTATAGATGCATATCCAATAATATGAGATCCATCTAACAACACACGATCCTCCCGCACACGAGCTAATGAATTGTACACATGCACATTTACACAGTGCAAACACACTGCATGTGCTTCCTTGTTGTCCACTGATAGCAACGGAGAGGAATCACTAATGGCTTCCCACTCCACTCATCCCCTGCCTCCCATCCCCTTTCTTCCCACCCCTCCTCCCTCCCTGCCCTCTGTCTGTGTGAGACAGCAGCATCTGTTACAAAAGGCACAAAGAAAACACACACACACACAGGGTGAAAAGGAGGGATAGCTCCAGCTTTACCTTTCAACGCAGGGAGAGGTATGAGGCTGTGATTCAGCCGCTCAGAGGATGCTGCTTCTCAGCCTCAGCTAACAACATCACATGACCACGAGCCACCTGCTACTGCTGCCTGGTCATATGACCAGATTAGGCTCTGGCAAGGAACTCTGGGAACTGTAGTTGTCAGGATGGCTGAGAGAGAATAAAAATGTGTGTGTTTTATGGTATGGAGTGTGTTAAGAAATTCTAAGAATTACAAATAATATTCATACTGTAATAATACGCATTCTAACAATAATATGCATCATACTTATGAATATAAATAAACTAATTAAAAATGAATTTAAGAATAGCAGGAGATTATAAAACTATGGGTTAAAATATCGATTTGGTGACATATCCTTGTCCTTCCTCTACTTTTCACGGATGTTTTTTTAATTCAGTTTTAGATAACATGATGTATCGATTATCATAGAATAGTTAGTAGTAGTACTTTGATATTGCTATCGTAGACCATGTATTGAGTATCATATTGTGTACCCTGTGATTCCTACCTACATATTACATAGTACTTATGTCTCATTCTAAAGGGGACATATTATGCAAAATCAACTTTTTAATCATTTAAATCCTTATATTTGGGAATCTGGAGGCCCTATCAGTCGGCAAAGTTTGAAAAAAAGGATGACTCACTCATGTTTTTGTATCTGCAATTGTTGTCTCTGGGAGCTCCGCTTTGTCTGTAAAACAAGCAAGAGTGCTGGCGAGGACAACAGTATCCGAAAACTGTAAGTGCACGAAGTCCGTAAAAAATTATATTCTTGGCTCCACAGTGCAGCACAGAGTTCTACACAAACTTCCAGCCTCAGAGGATTTATCTGTCCAGTGGATACATGTTATACATGACGGCAATGTGCCTGCTAGAGCCTGCAAATGATCACTTTTCCAAATGCTAACTGCTGTTAGCTCCCAGTAGCCTCTGTGGCTGATGTCATTTCCTGTCCCTTGATTTTCGTATTAATTTTTATACATATTTTTTTTTTTTCTAAGGTGGACCTAAAGAGATACTACTAAACAGCGTTCTGAACAGGGCTGTTGGCAGGGTGATTGAACTGCTGTGGTGCTTCATCCTTATGGTACATGTTTATTAGGACAACTAGGTTAAACTGGAGAAATAGGGTATAATATGACTCCTTTAAGTAAAATATATGTGTGCATTTTATTTTTTTACAGGCCACAAGCTCTAATGCGTTCCACTTGGCGCAGTGTTTCGGATGTTAGAAGCTCTACATTTCAACACTACACCCACATATGTGTTGCGTTCACAGTTGATGGATGATGTGCCTGACACCCGCAATGCTGAAGGTGGCTTTTAGAAATTGGCACAGTCGTGTGATGCACTGTTGCTGAGTGCACTCTTTCTGACAAAACTGCTGCAAATGGGGATTTTTCAATATCTCTATGTTTGGTTGGTTTACTGTTTGAGCTTATATGCATAGTGATCTGCTCGCATTTGAAAATGCAATTGTGCGAAAGCAACAGATCCGCAATAGCGTTGTGGTGCTTCTGTTCAGCAACGTGTGACACAGCCCCATTCAAAGTGAATGAGCAGTGTTTCAGTTGAAGCCTCCACCACTTAGGTGTTAGTGCAGAATAAACGAGACGCAGTGGCTGAAGTACAGGAATAATGTCTAATGTCTGGATGACAGCTATGAGAAAAGAACCAGTTTGTTCTGGCCACTGAGGACAAAATGCTGGAGCTTGAGACTTACAGTGATCCCAGTGCGACAGCGTGTCTGAGCCAAATCTGACCACTCTCACAACAGACCTGAGCCACTCCCTTTCTGCTCCCTGCGGATCTTCCCTGTGGAACCATGCCTGGTCGACAGCAGACATGTGGAGCTCCTGAAACTGTTTCAGATTTCACTTGGATATCTATACTGCCAGTAAACTACAAACTACAGTCATCTCTGCCCACTTCGAATATATATAAAGTAGGGTGGTGAAGCAGCTTGTTGAAAACCAAGGAAATCAGAGGTAATGACGAGCTGGACCCCTGCAGCTGCCACAATAAGGCAAATAATAGAGCAATTGCATTGACAGCATGGTGCTGAACATGTTGCCAATGCTCACCTAAAGAGCTGTAAACAAAACAAATTACTTAGTTACTCAATTCAATGTTGCCCGTAGGAATTAGATAAACACACACAGGACACAATAATTGGGGTTTTATAGCTTTACTCTGGCTTGCAATAGGTCAGTCAGCCTAAATCAATAACCCAAAAATATGAGGGCTGTTCTCAGTTTTAATCCTTGATAAAAAATAATAAAATAAAATACAAAAACCCCAAAGTACGGCAGTGGCCGAGAAACTAATTACACAGAACAACACAATACAAAGTCAGTACTGTAACCATTCACAGACACGATTTTAAATGTACAGTATACAAAAACAGACACTCACTTCACCAAACGTCTCTCCACGTGTTTGAGTTTTCCTCACTTAGCATAGCAGTTAGCAGCTAACCGTGGTTGACGCCGAACGTGTTTATATCCTGAAACATATTTCCATTCTCTATAAATTACCATGTTCGGTCGCTTCACAAGCAGATAAGTTACAGTGTACAATATTCTCCAACATGTGTGTGTGTTTTTTACCTTTTAATTCAACCACGGAGTGTTTGTACACACGTTTCAACTCTCAATCTCACATTCAGCAGAAGGAAAATCAACAACCCAGAATGCACTTCGCGGCAAAACCTAACAGGGCTCAGTGCTGCCACCCTGTGACCAAAAAGTGTCTGTGTACATTTCTGTGTCTGTGACAAAAACATTACCTAGAAAACGAGAACAAAACAAGCAACGAACACATTACAATTTTACATTTGCAGTTTTTACCACCCGGTTACATCAATAAAAAAAAAAAGTGTGGATTTGTTTGTGCTTTTATGTGTAAGTGTGTGGCTTATCATGGCGCCTGACACAGAGGTTGTGGTCCTTTTGTGACAAGAACCTGAAGTTTCTTTCGACACCGGAGTCAATACATAAACCGACCAAAACTGGAGGCTTCAAAACAGGAAATCACAAATGAATCAGTGGTGTGGGTTAACACAAGTGACAATTGTGAAATGAGATACACAAAAGTATTGTGGTAAATGGATAACTTTATATGTATTGTTGTTAGTTTAGTCACATATTCAGGGTTCGGGAGTTCAGGATACAAGGCCACAACCATGTTATAGTCTTATGCAAAAAAAAAGTTATTAATGCCATGAAAAGATTAGTTTATCTCTGTCTAGAAATATATGTGTATAGATAGATAGATAGATAGATAGATAGATAGATAGATAGATAGATAGATAGATAGATAGATAGATAGATAGATAGATAGATAGATAGATAGATAGATAGATAGATAGATAGATAGATAGATAGATGTGTTCCAAACACTTATTTTGAAAGGATGGAGAGGAAACGTCAGTCTTGCTTCCTGTCTGGTGTTCTAATTCCCCTCATCTCTGCATGTGCTGTGCAGTTGAACTCTGTTGTGCTCCGACTGCTGCCACTCATTTACCCACAAACCCAGGATCTCTCTCCATGGCGGCGGCGGCGGCGCCAAAGCCGCGCGGAACATCTGCCTCGCTGACACCCACAGTGACCTTCACACCCTAGCCCGCACTGTCTGATCAGAGAAGCACTGATGGCGAGGAGAATCTACACGGGCTGTGGCGAGGTGTCCTCTCCACAGCGAGACTGATATATGTGGTTATCAAGCTATTAATGACATCTTTGGATGTGCGCCAGTCAGGGGAGCCTGTGATGATGGAGGATCCTTTTGTTTTTACTCAATCTTCTCACTGTCAGTTTTGCGAAACAAGCCGTCCCTTCTCTGCCTCATCCAAATTCTGCCCTGTAACTGTCGTTCTCAGACTCTGGGTTATTTTTAAGACTTCTTGGTGACAGGGGCTTTGTCATTTTTGTCATGATCTGTGTACAATTTATAGCAACTTAACCCTTTTACGCACTGGTGTAGGTGTACAGAGAGCAGTAGGAGAGTCTTATACTCCAGAATTATCATGAAACCATAATTTACCTAATTTTTGAGCTAAGCTTTGTCAAACTTGGTGACGTATGGAGTAAAGGCACAACATGGAAACATCGAGAGCAGTATCTGGCTGATTGTTTGACCTATTGAGAGTGTTTTTATTTCCTGTTCAGGGCTACACCGCTCTCATGTTTGTACAAAAGATAGATGAGCAACAGCTGCTCAGCTTGGCCTATAACACACATGCTCTGACCACACATTTGTAGGGCAGAGAATATGATGTCAGCCCAATTCTAGCCTGACCCAGGAGATGTAGGATGTCAGGTCGACACAGAGCATTGGGAACATAAGATACCTAAATATTTAGGCATAAATATTGTGTTTTTCATCTAATATCCTCGATATCCTGCTCACTAGCATCACCTGCCTACTGCAGCTGCTCAAGCACAAGCAACGGGAGCCGGGGAAAGCAGTTAATCTGGTTCCGTCAAGTGAATTAAGCCAAGTCTGTTCACTGACACTTGCATACTTTCTGCACGGTTACTGAACATCATGAGGAGGAAAAGTGTGGAGAGCATAATGAGAGCATGTGCCAAACACAAATTGCATGAGCAGCAGTGAAGGAGTGGCAGCGCGGAACAGACGGACATTTAACAGGACAGATGCTCGGTGGATCAACAGAGGATGCACGAGGAGCGCCACAGGAACGGCTGACACTGTTGTCAGGTGCAAATAATTCAACACAACACAAATAATGCTTTTACACAAACGCCTTTTCATTCCTAATTTATTTGCACAAGGAAACCCAAAACACAACACATTTTGAAGAATATGGCTGCTGCCCTACAATATTTGTAGTATGTATAATCAGATATATGCATTACTGGAACTTTTTCTGCATTAAATCAACCTACAAACTTTCCCATAGCAAAGTGCTGCCAGTCTGTTAAGAACCCTAACACAGTTTAATGAGACTTAGAGCAAGTTCCAATCAATATTATCTCAAATAAATATTAACGTGTCAATGAACATTTTACCAATGTTCTTGCAACTTGTCAAATATGTTAATATAGGTTACTTTTTTATTCATAAGTGTGGTGAAATCTGGCATAAATTGCATTCCTTCAAAACCTATTTGCTGTTTCACATTAGCTGCACATAAATGCAATTCATAGGAGATGGATTTGCAGGCTGAGCTCATCAAATCAAAGGTCTATCTAATCTATCCTTTTTGTGGAGTGTAGCAAAAGAAAAAAGGAGCATAAATGAGTCTGACAGCACTGTCCATCCTTAACAGCTGTGCAAAAAAAAAAAGTGGTTTGCAGAGACGTTTGGAAGTGCTGCTGTGAAGACCACGCTAACAAGATAGAGACGAGATTTGTGCCGAGACTTTAACCAAGAGCACAAAGCATATTTGTAAGTCTTGGACTAGTATTTTAATCACCACTAAGCTGTTTATACTGTTCGAAATATGCCATTTTGCGCAAACAATTCAGTGGTGGACAGTTGAAGATGTCACAATGTTTTCCCTTATAACTTCAGGAGCCAAAGCTAAAATTTCTAGGACTTTAAATCTTATTTTAGCTTTTTAGGGTGCTTGCGTTTGATGATATTATCATTACTTTGCCATTCACTGCCTAACAGTTTTGATATGTTGACTTGGCGCTGCATGGTGCTTGATTCAAATAATTGTAAATGATCCATTTGCATGTGTGTACAAGACAAAGTGGTCCCCTTTTTCTTGCTCAGGATGCAAACACACATCAAGAGTAATCTTGTCCGCCATGAGAGTTACATCAGAACAACATGCAATAATGAAAATGTCGCTCCTTCCTGGGATTCGCTTCTCCCTCTGTGAATGTTGGAATTGACCAATCTCATTGCTGGAAAATTCTGCGTTTATATTTTGTTTGTAGCTCAAATGACTGTTGTGAATATTTTACACCTACATGTTGTCCAGCTGTAAATCCTTTTATTCATATCCAGTGCGTAGTACAGTCATATTTCAAAGTCAAAGATGACTCACCATGACTTCACCGATTAAAAACAGATGTGCCACACATTTTCCTTATCCTTTTATAATATCCTTAGAGGCCCATATTAAATTATTGAACACATATATCACACTGACCTCTGCGATGCATTGGCAACCGTTGGCTTCTCTTTGGCGAGGCATCTGGAGTCCATCGTTGTCATCTTTATGAGAGTTGTGCTGCTCCCCTGCCCCGATTGTCTCTTGGTGACAAGAACCGTGTTATTTTCCTTGTTCTTTTGACAAAAATGTCTCTCTTTCAATCCTCTTGGAGGATTCCTTTTTTTTTTTTTTTACTTCTGAAGATGACACATTGTACTCTGGGCTGAACTTGTCCCTATCCTCTCATTGAGGCGCCTCTTCCTCATCGCATTCACCGTTCTCTTGTTCCTTCTGGACAAAAAAAAAAAAAAATCACATCTACAACCTTTAGGTACTGAAAATTCCACACATGCCTTCAAGGAAGAGGGAACTCAGGGTGTTGTCATCTGCAGAACAAAATGGAGAGGTATTAATCCATAGCAACAACAATTTTGTGAGATTCCCCCTACAAGTTTGGTTATGTGTAAGCAGGAAAAAAATTCAGGTACAGGTAATTTTGTTATCATGTATTTCTTGAGTGGAGGGGTTCCGTTTGCCTTGTCTGGGACCAATCCAGTGTGTGTGTGTGTGTGTGTGTGTGTGTGTGTGTGTGTGTGTGTGTGTGTGTGTGTGTGTGTGTGTGTGTGTGTGTGTGTGTGTGTGTGTGTGTGTGTGTGTCCCAATTATTTCATACTGTCGAGAAAATTACCTTCTTATTGATACAGTGATTAGAGGAAAGGGTCATTATCACATTGTGTGATGTGTTTCTTCAGTTGAAATACTGTCATGGTGATCTGTGAACATGTAAATAAGTAATGTGAAGTGTAGTTGTGCTTTTATGATTACAGTATACATTCCGAGTTTTACATTTAAAGCGGACCTAGACCGGAAGTTCAAATTAACGCTGTTTTTTAGTGTGTATCTGTGTCCTTACCTTGTTTAAAAAGCCCTGGTGGGTTCTAAACAAACATTTCAGCCACTGCTGAGAACGCTGTGTTGTATTGTTATCTCAGGCTCAGCGAGATCTCTGAAAAAACCCGGTCCGGTTACATAAACACCGGGCACATCCGGTTGCGTACATTGAACCGCAGAAGAAGAATAACGTCCGTTGTGGAGGTGTTTCACGAGCGACAGTGTCTTCTGACTCTGGGTCTGACTCCGGGTCAAAGTCATAAAAGGGACTGCGGCGGGGAGTCGTGACGAAGCTATTTTTAAACATTGTTAAACAATGTTTTGATAATGAGGAGCAGTGCATCCACCGTTCCAGAGGGGGGAGCTGTGCTTCTGAGAGCGGATGTGCTGAATAGTACTGGCCAATCACAAGACTCTCTCTTATGGGGGTGAGAGTTCACTCTGAAATATCGCGACAGGAACAGCGTCGGAAAAGAGGATTTCTATTGGCTCGTTTACAGCAACTAGGAGGTTTTTCTTCTTTGTGTGAGGGTGAATGGGGGAGGGCGAGCGGCCTCACCAGACAACTGCTGGGCCACAGAGACAGAAAGAGAGAGAGGGTGTGTGACTTGTACCCTTTGCTTATCTTTTGTGGCCAAATCCTGCTTTCTGTCTGTCTTTTGGAACTGTGATTAGACAGGAAGGGAAACAGCATGAAACTGCAGATTGAATTATGCATGCTTCCATCTGCTGACAGAGGACGGGGCCTGTCAGGCCTCCTCAGCGTCAACACACACACACACATATGCTTCACTCATGAAGTTCCTATAGTTCATCAGGCTGCTTCGTCTATAGCAAACACCGTCCCTCAGGTTAACTCTGCCATTCGTTTCACTCTGGTTCACTGACTTGAGAGCAAACATGAAGCCTGCATCTGTATTCCCAGCAGCGCTCCTCAGTAACTACATACACTACATTGTACTTTAATGGACCACTCACATATTTGCTGTCATTTGAGGCTTTTTGATGACATTTCTTTTCATTTAGCTGTTTTCACTTCAAGGTTGCTGGTTCAGTTCCTGGCCTGAGATAAATCCTATAATGCCATGCAAGGAATAAAGGAAGAAAATGTAAATAGTAACATTGTGACCTGAGGTAGAAGTCCCCCAGCTACATGTACTCACCTAGGTCAGCAGAGACAGAGGGAGACACAGATCTCCAGAACTCTACATCCTGAACATCCTTTGAATTCAGCTGCTCACTTCTTCTTCACTCTGTCAGAGGATGGACCGTAAGTGTGACCACAATGTCCTCAGAAAACTCCTTGGGTGAAAAGCTCTTGAGACTGTGCCAGCAGATGATTGCACAGAGGACCAGTGATGTCCAGTCTCTAAGAGAGTGGCGGTTTGAAATGTCCAATTATCAGAAACATATAAAATAAAGAATAGCCATTAGCTTTTAAACATTTATATAAGAGATGAACTGCAAGTGCCTATCACAACAGCAAAATTGACTTTGCAAAATAATATAAATTGCAAAACAGAAGCACTGAGAGATTATGACTTATTATGATCAGTCTCCACTGGACTCAATTTCTGACTTTTTCCATATTTTGAATATGACAAATTCGAGCCCACACGTGTGTCTGTGGTTTGCAAAATGTACGATAGCAGACCATGATCTTGTTTGTGCAACTCGGTTGGGCAGCGCTGTTGTATAAGGCTACCTAATTATAACTAATAATAAACCGTTAAATGTCACTGTGGTGCAGTGTAGCGTAACCTCAAGTCCACCTCAAACCCATAATCTGCATAATAATGAAACTATGTCACTCTCTGAGTGAGGAAGTATTCTGGTTTAACCCACAGGGCCTGATCCCCATAATGATACTCATTCAAAAACCCTACCATTGCCATTATTTCACCAATAGAACAACTTTTTTGCTAGCCATATTAAACTATTATACGCCTGCTTCATTGACCCATAGCCTGTTGTACATGTAGTTAAATTGGTTTTATTTATTATCAACTTAAGATTTTACAATGTATCACATTCTCCTTCATTAAAAAAAATGATATAAGATGTAAAAGACATGCATCCTGGCCAGCAGACATTGAAATACCAATAAATAACTGCAAGTGTGCCTTGTAAATTCCGACAGCATGCCAACCCTGTTTATTCAACATGCTTGTTATTTACAGTGTGTCGCTTTCAGCTGCTTTTCATGTCTGCGCGCTAGCTGCTCATGCACGGCTTCCTGTGTGATTCAGTATGTTGCCTGGCGGTGAGATGGGCTGTGCTCTCTGGTCCTCCCACCCAGATGGCAGCAAGTAAAGGAATCACTCTCACAGTAAATCATCTTGGAAGACACCTGGAGAAGCAGAGCACGAGCAAAGACAGGAAATGTAAACCAACCGCTAAGTGAAGCACTCAGTCAACCTAATAAGGACCTAAATTGTCTGGAGAATGAAGAGCACACTTGTCGTTCCTCCCACTCCACAGAGAGAGGGCTGTAAAGTAAAAAGGTGCCACAGTGTTGATTATATACCTGCCTCATGGTCCTAATACATTCTCTACTTTATTTAATGATAGATGTCTGTACGGCGCTGCACGCAATTTAGCACAAACACAGGCAACGTCAGTCTGTATCCATCATTAGAATGCCCACGTCCTGATGTGAGCATGTTTAGCTTACATATTTAATGCAGAACGAACGGCTCCTTTTAGAGAAAGAGCAATTTCTCAATATGCTGGAATCTGCCAGCAGCTTCCTGACTCCACCAGTAACAGATGAGCTACCTTGAAAAAAACCCAGCTGATTTCCAGTGAATACAAGCTGTTCCACGATAACACAGGGAAAATGTTTTTTGTGAGGCAGGACCACAGCTCTCTGAGGGGAGCAGATAACTGGGAGTAGAGCAGGGACACACTTGGTTGACAAAGGCATCTATTCCCAGAGAGAGGGTGCATCTAATACTCTTTGAAAGAACCAGAGGGTGCAATGGCATGACACCTGTGCAAGCAACAGTTTGGCCACAGGCCATCAGAGGCACTACTACATCAGCATCAGTGGTCAACACCTGAAAGATAGTGAT
Source organism: Microchirus variegatus (assembly GCF_963457635.1). Classification (NCBI taxonomy): domain Eukaryota; kingdom Metazoa; phylum Chordata; class Actinopteri; order Pleuronectiformes; family Soleidae; genus Microchirus; species Microchirus variegatus. Next base: position 17,825,604 of record NC_139802.1, read on the forward strand.
CAATCCATATCAAGGGGCCAAATATAATGTGATTGCTTGCCCCTACTACTGAGCCCTACTCCTCCATTTTGCCCAGTCACATGTAGGCGTAGGGTGTCTTGATTCTTGTTGCGGTAGAAGGGTAGGTTGTAAGGGCTAATTGGCCTTTAAACTTGTTTGCAGTCTATATTCCATGAACTAGTTCACCAGGTGGTGAAGATGTTTCTTGATATACCTCTACTTTACTACAGACAAGCAATACATAATGCCTGTAGTCCATGTGAGCAATGACACCATGGTTATGTATGGCAAAAGCATGTTGGGTTCACTTACACCGGAAACTACTTATTATGTGTCATGTTCTTGTGTGCCCCATTTTTTGTTTGGGTAGATTTCAACCACTACCCCAGGTTGATCTGGCCAGCGGTTCATTCTCAGGTTGAATTTGAGACAGGTAAACCTCTTTTAAAAGGTTGTGTCGGATGCAACGTAGCCAGGTGCATAATTGGATGAGTCGTGCATAATTGAACGTTGTGTAGCTGTTTCCACATGCGGCACCACCAGACGTAACGGTGCGGTCATGCATTCATCTGACAAGCATTCATGATCTCAGCATCCAGGTGCAGCCCCAGATACAGTGCCTGCTGACTCAGTTGTGGCATGCTCTTTACAAAATTGACAGCAAAGCCCAGCTGTGTGATATGTTGGCGCACCAGTTCTGTTTGCGTCCAGGCTTCTCGCTGGGAGGAAGGGAGGTACAGTTAGTCATCTATATGAGAGTCGGAAATCATTAGACCCATTTTTCTGAGTGGGTTGAATGCCCACTTCACAGTAGGAGAATGGCACCAGCAAGTAAGTGAACAGTAAACAAAGGGACTGAGGCATTCCCTTGCGATTATTGAATGGAGAGTTGACACATGCATGAATCAGATCTATGGATTCCATACAGAGTCCTCAACCTATACATTCAAATAACTGTCTGGACGTAAGCATGTGTAAAAAAAAAAACATTATGTGCATGATATAGTATGTCTGTTCAGCCATACACATGTGCTAGTCTTATTCAGCGTCGCATTTGGAAACTAGGACATATGTGCGTCTCTCAGGTAGGAGTGGGGCTTCTTAAACCTCCATTGTTTCTCTCGCTCTCTCTCTCTGTGATGCGGGGGAAAGCAGTGTGCATACCACTTTTTTGAAGTTTGAGCCTGACAGTAAAACTATAATGCTTAGCCGTTCCTCAGTGTTCACATATACCAGGGAGGTAAATGGCTGCATAAATGCATCTCTACTTAGTGGGTAGTGGTCTGTCAGTAGGAGCATGAATGGGACACCTACCCTGTCCTCCCTATGGTGGGGAGGACAGCACTGGCAGAGGCTGCGCACTAAAAGCAAGAAAACATTAATTCTCTCTTGTCCTCGTCCTCTCCCTGCATCAAAACAAACAAGTTGAGTGGGTCCCTTTGTCTGCCTCCTTCTAAAAATCAGAGATCACCTTGTGTCTTTGGCCTGTCTTGCTCATACGACTGCATGGTCCTGCTTGGATCTGTTCTTAAAAGGAGAAAGAGGAGACTTTTTGCAGCAAAACCCTTGCAATGTCACCCACGAATATACATAATACATACACACACATTATACATTATGCATCTCACATGTTTTTGCAAGAAACTCATACTTTCCTCTTTACGTTCCTTTGACTGCCTATATAGGAAAAGTGCACTCTGCCTATGTGCAATTTTAACCACACACTTTTGCTTCGTTGTGTCATGTTTTCATGTACGTGTTACGACAAAATTAGATTTAAAATGGGTGTAGATCTGCCCCTGAGTTTGATCTAGTTGTCTCTGCCAGCGCCAGATTGAACTGCTGCGCTGTGCTTTTTGTACTGATTGAGACAATAAACTCACCTCTCTATCTGTATGACCTTCGTGGTTTGAAATGCATGGTATTACCCAGGACAGGTATGGCCTGTCATCTCTTGTTTTTAGGGAGGTGGTGAAGGTCAGATTTGTGGCTACCTCCTTCCTACTCGGACACCGGGGATAACGAGGGGGAGACGACTCCATTACTGGCCTCCCCTCCTCTCAGAGTCTTCTCTCGACTGGTGCATGACAGCGGGCAGCAGCAAATCGATACACAAAACACTAGAATCCTGGCAAGACAAATGGACTGAGAACTAGGATGTGAAGTGGGAAATGGATTTTTAAGTCACCCCGCAAGGCATTTGCAAGTGGCATTTAAAACAGAAAGACGGAGAAGAGTGGGTTCTTTGTCTCGAGCTGCTGAAGTACTGGATGTCAAGAACAATGGCGTGACAGCTTTGAGCTCAACAAGCAAGCTGGAGGGACGAATAATACGTACACACAAGGAAACTTTTTTGAGATAATAGGTTTTTTTGGCATATGCAAATATCTCTGTCTTGACGATAACCCATTAAGAGTCTCCACTCTGATGGGAGATTGAGTTACTATTTATATTTGCACTGGCCTTTTTTTTTCACTCGACTGTATTTGAGAACAAATAGGCTCCCACAAGTTGTTCTAATTGCACTGCAGCTGCAAGAAATATTAAGTAGTAGGAAGAGGAAGTATGCTACCAAAAACAAAAGACGATGGTAGAATAATGGCAGGAATAAGTGCAAAGAAATACAGTTGATTATGCTCATTTTCACACCTAATAGGCTGCCAGACTTGTGTATGATTCCCCTCCTCACCTGAGGCGGCGCTGCATCAAAAAATGCTGAAGGAGAATAGACAACAAAACTGTGAACAAGAAAACCCACTCATCTGTTGGTTTTGTTTCTGCCAAGAGCAAAACATGGAGCTCTGGGCTGGTGTGAATGCATCCTAAGTACAATGTCATCACAACATGAAGGCCATTATGAAATTATTGATGAATAACACCAACAAAATTATCGCCTGCCCCAGCTTTAATATGCAGAGAAAAAGTTTATCTGGCCAAACATCACTGACACTTAAAACACCATATTTCAATTACTATAAATGTTGAATTCTATTTTGAAAGAATGCACTGTGACAGAAACATGTAGCATTTGAGCGATTTATATGTAGGCTATCCTATACATGTTTCAAAAGACTGTTTCTTCACTAAGTAGTTTGGTGAATAGCCCTGCTACTATCTGAAAGACTGTCTGGGGCTGCGGGCCATACAAACAATGGAGGAGTGTGAAGAAACGACATGTGTGAATGAGGTGTTGAAATCCCTGCTCCAGCCAGCAGGAGCAGTGCTGAGTATGTGCTTTTACACTCACAAGCCCCCACTTTGCTTAATATTAAAACAAATAACCAGAGCATTTTAGACATGATTTTAGCTTGATTTAAGGCATGACAAAGTGGGGATCTGAAAAATGTCCGCTGTTCAACGTGAGTCCCCTCTTTGTGGGTGTGCAGCGACACCAAAGTCCCCTGTTCTACTGGTTGACGAGTGTGCGCGCGCACACATACACACACGCACACACACACCAGTTTACTTGTACAATAAAATAAACCGCACCGTGGCCCTCTCATGAACAGTCAGGATGAAGCTATAACATTGTACAATAATACAGTATATGCCTGCTGCCGTGTCACAGTGGGGACCATAGTTCCACCTTGTAAAATTCCCAAAATGCAAGCCGAGCAGGAATGAGACGGCAGTATAACTCACCGAGACACAGCTGAGTGAGTAAAGGAAGACACCACACATGAGTGCACACAACAAGCACACATACACAAAAAACTCACACCCAGTTAACTTATGTTGAGAGAGAGAGAGAGAGAGAGAGAGAGAGAGAGAGAGAGAGAGAGAGAGAGAGCATGTCGAGACAGTCGTTAAACACTGTGGCAGTCCAAAAAACCCTGGACAAATAAGTTAGAAGAGTGCCAAAGCACATAACAGCTTGGAGCGGTAGTTTACAACTGTTTTTTTTTTTTCCTATATATGTTGTCATGTATCAAAAGATCCCCCCCCCCCCTAAATACAGAGTCGGCAGATGACTTAATAGAGGACAATAAAAAAAAATAAGCCAAGGCTTCTTTGCAGTACCGTGGCCAGGACGACAGAAAATCATAGCTCTATTGATCCATGGATTCAAAAGCTTTTCTTTGGAGAAAGCAGTTGCCAATCAATTCTGTGACACTATACGTAACGATAGATTTGATTTTCAGTGAGTGTATCATCTTCTTAGGTCTCACGAGTGCATTTGACAAGTCGATGGAATCCAGCAAAATGTGTGGTAAAGTGAAACCAATGCAGAAGTGCCTGAAGCCTGTATTATCTTAAATGCCCACCAGGGAGACTCCACCTGTTTGTAGGTTAGAAATTCTCACTTGATATATTATGCCTAGTAAACGTTTTACTGGGGAGTTTATGGCCTCATTCACAAAATTAAGGTCTTCTTTAATACAGCATTGGACATTTTCATTTTGAGTCACAGAGACAGGTATTGGTGCAATGGAAACAATGTGATTGACATCTAATAGGTGCCTGGTTGTAATAATTGGAGTTGCAGTGGACGAGCTTTAACAGTCACTTGATTTATTGGCACTGAACAAATCTATCAACTTAACTCATAAGTCCAGGGTTACTAACTCCTGAAGAAGCCTTTCATTTTACAGCAAATGGAAAATGAAAGACTTCTTTAAATCTGGGCTTCTGGTCTTTTTTGCTGGTTTGGCCAAAAGATTTGGCTGAGTAAGGGTGCAGTCTGGTTGTGTCCCAGATCCAGAGTGATATAAATAGTGAGAATTGTCACAAACAAAAATAGTAAATCTCACTGCTGAATAGCAATAAACAAGCTTTCGAAACAGGATGGATTAAATAAAAAAAAAGATTAAGTGGTTATTACATGTTTGTAACAATGCAATGCGATCTTAAAGTGACTGACCCAGAAAATAAAGTATGGTCCTGCATGCTTATAGGTTCCATCGTGACTGTGTGTGGGCATAATGTGTAAAAATACACAGTATGTAAATATGTGCACACACTATAATGTGTGTGCCTGCAAGTGTGCTGCACATTTTAAAATGCAAATCACAATCTGTTTCACTACCTCGCCTGTTCTGAGTCCCCAGCTACTACTGTATGTTGTTATGTTGTGTCCTTTTTCCATTGCTGATTCAACTATGAATCAGATTAATTGTTTGTTTATTAAGATGTCAATTCATATAAATTAAATGTTCTTATAATTGTTGTTATCATTATTTCTGACCCCAGACAGTGGCTCCCAGTTCTGTAGCAACACAATAATTCAACAGAAATGTCTCTTTTTAATTGTGCTTAGAGCAAAAATGTTAACCTCTATTAATTTGTTGTTGTGCTTCAACCACAAAGATATTATTGGTTAAAAATCTGTAATCTCAGACTTGTCATTATAGCAGATTGGGATTATGTGAGCTCAAATGAACAATTTCAATCAACAAAGTGCATTAAAGGGTAATTTTGTAATGTAAAAGGTGTTTATCTAAGCTACTCTGTGCATTTTAAAGTGATCTTTTATTGTGAACAATGTAAGTCTTACCTGTGCAATAGTCCGGCTCTTTCATCAGCACTGTGATGGATTGATTATTGGAATTAAGGTCTAGTGCATAATATACTCTAATGGCATTGGGAAAGGAGTCAATCGCCTGTTTTAGTAAGTTTAAAATGGTGCATTAAAGCTGCTTTTCAATGCACCTTTTTCCAGCTTTTATTGTGGAAGGGAATTTAGTGCAAGGCTAATATTAAAAATAATTATATTTGGCTTAATTTCTTTTTTTATAGAGTTTCACTGTAAAGCCACCTTTCCTCCCTCAGACCGAGGTTTTCATATTTGCTTGTGCTCCCTCACAAACTCCTCTGGCCAGCACTTAAACGATCCTTAAACTAAGTGGAAGTCATTAGAAAGAGAGAAAAGCGCCTCCATAAACCTCACTTCATCCTCTTAATGTTTAAACCCTAATGTTCAGAAGTTGCTCCTCTTAGACAGAAGTAAAACAGTTGACAACGCTGCACATGCATTTAACTTATCCATTATTAGCGAGCTTCTCACGCGTGAAACGCTCATAAAGTTTTAATTTTTCTTACATTTAACAAAAGTTGAGGAAGAAGGTCTCTGTCAATTATTGATGAAAGGCAGAGTTTCCTATTTAACACAATCCAAAGCGCCAGTACCTTCACACTCAAACACAGAGACAAAAGCACTTATACGTACATGCATAAACACCTCTCTGGCCGTCCCACAAGTATGTGCATAGATAAGCTGACACACATGCACACACAAGTACTTGCGCACATTCTTTTTTCAGTTTACTCTTGTTTGTTTGTTCCCCAGCAGAATAATCCTGCTTTGCTTTTTCCCTGGAAGTCATCCATTATCACACACCTACAGGAACTCACTTCTATTTAGTCTTTCTTGTTTCTACCGAATGTTGCACAGACACACACACCATCACAACTAAACCCAATGTTAACCCTAACCCTAAAACTAGGTCCTCCTAGAAGAGTCCTTTAAAGACGTGAGGACTAGCCAAAAGTTTTGGTCCTCAAAAAGTTACACATAAAAGAACACACACACACACACACTCTGGATTTACTGTACAGGCCCGAATGAACACTCACTTCTCAGATTCACACTCTCTTAGTTTAATCTCTAAATTTCTGGAAACTCTGAGTTCAGGGTGTCAGGATACTGGCGCTCAAGTTTACATTTTGCACATTTAATACTGCAAACCTCCTTGATACGACGACTGTGTACGCCACCTTTCAGCCTGTGTCAACTGGGCTTGAGTCCAGTGACATGCGACCCTCATGTGGATGGTAGACGAGGAGCCAGTGTATACAGATATTTCAATGTAAATAAAAATAACAATTGTTGCTGTTGCATGCCAGCGTGACAAAGGCATACGATCAGTAAGTCTATACCAGCAGCAGAGCAGCATACAGAGAGCAAAAGAGAAAATATGAACAAAAAACTAAGAGATTAACATATAAATCCACAGCTTTAGCTGCCAGATACAGAAAATACAGATTAAAACATACTGCAAAAGTAAAACCAACACAGATTTTCTTTTTTTTTCTGAGAGGCCTCTCAGTGAAGTGTTCACTTCTGGGCTCCAAGTCAAGCACTTAAGCTGTTTTTATGTACAGTAACAAAGCTGACTGATGTGTCTTGAGTTCTGACGACTACATGGTTCCAGTTATTAAACTGAAACTGTTATTCCTCGAGATGTTGTTTTAAATCGTGAGTACTGAAAGACTCTACATCATACGCAAAATACCCAAATTCTGTCCTAAGGTTGACAAATAAACGCAGCACAGGAGCATTGTTGTCATTTTGGATGAACTCACAGTTGCACTGGTAGCGGTTAATGACTCCAGCAGCCATGTCAAACCTCTACCATGTCACTTTCTAACAGCAATGCCTGGTTATGGGATTAAAAATAAGTTGGAATTTAAGAGGGCTGGTGACTCTGTTGTTGAATGACTTAATGTGAGAAAAAGTGTAACCTCAAAATGACTGTCAACCTGCTTCATACAGTGAGCTCTAATACTATCTGACAGCGCTTCAGCAAGTTAGACAGGCTGCTACTAAAATGTTTGGAGGAGCGCTTAGAGGATTAGTCGACGCACATACTGTGCCAATCAATTTTTTTTAATTATTTTTTCAACTCATATGTGGAACTACAGTAAATTCCTAAAAGTTGATCTAAGTACAGGCTCATTGTGTCACAAGTACTGTGTATTTAAATGATGTGCACTCGGTGTGTGTTACATCTCATTTCATTTATTTTTCCCTACGTGCAATACTTAAATTGTTATATACAATATCTGATATAGCTGTCAGTATTAGTGTGTTAATCACATGGTGTCCACGCCACAATACATCGTATTGGATTGTAAACAACATGAAAATAGTGAATGAGGCCATAAACTAGTTGAAGAAGAAAATGTTTACAGATATTACAAATCAAGTTACACGAATGCTCTAATTTTGTCTCCATCATTTATGGAATGAACCATTTTTGCTCTGAAGCTGTGACTTTGAGTGCTAAATCGAGCTGCAACCGAGAGTCGGCTAAAAATGACACTGTGAGCCTTGGGACATCCTAGTGATAGGTGTCAGAGTTTGTGCTAGGACCGATGATGCACCACACATGTACCGACTAGGCTCAGAGCCAAAACTCGGATGCACAGCGAATGCAAGTCTGTGTCACTGCTTGGACCTGTACATGTAGTGTGGAATGAACCAGTGCAATAACATTGTCACCCAACTGCATGCAGGCCCGAAAACAATGAACTCAGTATAGAGCTCAGAAAGTCAATAGTTTTGGGCTCAATGTTACATTGTTTTCCCCTCACCATTTACTCTATATGATATTTATTCTTGTATTGCTGAATTAAACTGTGTTTGATTTTTTTCTCTGACAGATTTAATCAGTCTACTTTGTACTAAGCACTTTTCAAACAAATCAAATGTAATTCAAAGAGCTTTCGTGTTGGGAAATACCAAGGCTCAGGCTTACTGTGAGCAGTGAGAGTGAGTAAAGCACTGTTTGCTGAGAATGGTGGTCCGGCTCAACTAAGCATTGTTGAACGAAGAAGTATGAATGTCACTACTTCTCCTGGGATCCTTCAGAGAACCTGGGAAAGGCCAGCAGCTCCTCTGCAGCAAAGAAACAGCGTCACTACAACTGTATTAATGTGTCATATTTGCAGAGGTGGAAAGTAACGAAATACATTTACTCACGTTACTGTATTGAATACTTTTTTTGTGTATTTTGTATTTAAATATATTAAAGTACAATTTAAAATCAGGATTTTGTATTTTACTTGAGTACGTATTGACTCAAGTATTGTACTTAGTTACTTTATAAATCCTATCCGTTACTGAGTAAACATAAAAATTCAATGAAGACCTACAGGTGGAAAATATACATCAGAACCAGACGAATGATGATGTGATTAGCACCAGCACCGTCGCGTAAACTTAGAGGGCGTGTGCCAAAAGTGACGTAATATTCTGTGTCGTGCCGGGCGTGAGCTCCAAAATAGTTTTGGATTTCTGACCCCTTTCTACATTTCTACTACCCTCACACCCCACGCAAAGAAACTAAGTAACTTTTACTTAAAGGGGAAATAAGTAGTTTATAGTGCCAGCTAGAGGAGAGGCTGAAATTTACAACAAAGACCTGCTGCTCTGCTCACCCCCTCCCTTCCCTGAGCGATACGGTATCCACAGCTGGTCAAATGTCGTCCTCGTTGCCTTTCTCCGTGTCAGCAGATGAGGTTCGTGAGGTGAGGGAGAGGGCGAGCTACCGCGGCCGTAGAAGACGAAGTGGAGAGAGAGGAGGCGGGACTTCCGCTACAAGTAAAGAGACGCTTGTTTTGTTCTCTCGCGTTTGTCCTTACAGGCTCCGGTAGAAACATGGCGTCTTGCTGCTAACAGTGACTATGCAACCGCGGTCCGCGGTCATGTTATTTTACATGACTTTTTGAAACACTACGAAAATGAAACAAAAACTATTATACAGCGACTAGACAATGCAGGAGCACATAATATGTATAAAAAAGTGGATTTTGGGTTATATAAACCCATAAATACTACACATTGTACCTTTAAAGTACATTTCAAATGAATTACTTTTTACTTCTACTTGAGTACATTTTCAGATGACTACTTTTAATTCTACTTAAGTAATATTTCATCAAATTATTGGTACTTTTACTTGAGTACAATATTTTAGTAGTTTTTCCACCTCTGCATATTTGCACTCTGTGGTGGTTGAAAGAGTCAAAGTGGGTTGATGTTTCCGGTTGCCAGGTTGTCTGGCTTATGTTTTTGATTCATCTAAGTACTATGAAGCTAAAACAACTATCTTAGGAGTTGCTAAACAAGCTATCAATAGTAGTAATAAGCAGATCTTGTCAAAGTTAATCTATAGAAAGTTTTGCTGCCCAGCCTATTTGTAAGTATTTTAGACTAATTCAGGACCTGACTTAGAGACAGCCATAACTCCATTTTAAAGGTTACTGAGACAAAAAAGGTATATTCACACAATCATTAATTAAATTGGACAGGAACACTTTAAAATAATCTGCAACTTTGCCACCAAAATGACTTTTAACATGCTTTTTGCAACACAATGTCTTCACTTATGTCTATAGCTTATATCCCTCTCTTCCTTCCGTCCATGTGTCGCAGTTGCATTGGTACACCCTTGTTCCTGTATTTTCCAGTTCGGCTGTTAAAAAACAGATGTCTCGTGTATTGATCAGTGAGTAGTCTGTCTTCTCTCTGTGATGTCCCCGGTACAATCCATACATAATTTGAAAACAATGGAGAACACGCACTGAAAAGAGATGTCACAAATACAAATGCCTATAATCCAATAACCGTCACATCAGCAGTGCACATTGATTTTGATGAGATTGCACTTTTCAGACTGCGGATACAGTGTTTCCCCTTACAGTTTATGTTAAATTATGTGATTTAAATGTAATCCCCAATGGATGCCTTACACAGATATGATTATGGTCACAGGATCAAGAGCATTGAGTCATTCCCACTGAAATCCTTTCTTTCCCATGTGATCATTGATTAATGAGCTTGTTCCAGGTGTCAGGGGTGTCGTAGGAATAATTACAGCCTGTATTGATGAGAAAATTGCGCCTTTAAATGATCAGTGATAATCATTATTGCACATATGTTTTTTTTAAATGATGTCAGTTGCAGAAAAGTCAATGCTCCAGATGATCAGGGAGCCCGATAGCCTCCCCCCTTTTCTCCTCCACCCTGACAGACTAATCCAAGGAACCCCAGCTGCTCTCAAGGCAGCAATAAGTCATGGTTCACCGTGTTTCCATCCTAATTAACCCTACACAGAACCAGTCATGGAAGGCTGAGTGTGTGAAATTAGCTGGATGGAAGAATAGCATACATGCAAGCAGAGGCTCTTTTCACATTCTTGTCCTCCAAAGTTCACTCCTTAAAAAAGGAGCTTTGAATTATTTTTTATGACCTGGGAAATTAATCATATCGACAATTCCCTCCCATTTTGATCCCAAGGCCTGGCTATCAAGACTTTTATTCCACCTAACTTACTTAAAGGGGACATATTATGCGAAATCTACTTTTTAATCATTTAAAGTGGACCTAGACCGGAAGTTCCAATTAACGCTGTTTTTAGTGTGTATCTGCGTCATTACCTTGTTTACGAAGGTAATGACGCTTCAAAACAAAGTTTCAAAACAAACAGTTCAGCCATTGCTGAGAACGCTGTGTTTTATTGTAATCTCGGGCTCAGCGAGATCTCTGAAAAAACCCGGTCCGATTACGTAAACAGCGGTTCTCCTGAACAGCAGATCCTCCTGCTCCGGGCACTAGTCCGGACACATCCTGTTGCGTACATTGAACCTTAGAAGAAGAATAACGTCCGTTGTGGAGGTGTTTCAGGAGCGGCAGTGTCTTCTGACTCTGGGTCTGACTCCGGGTCAAAGTCATAAAAGGGACTGCGGCGGGGAGTCGTGACGAAGCTATTTTTAAACATTGTTAAAACGATGTTTTGATAATGAGTAGCAGTGCATCCACCGTTCCAGAGGGGGGAGCTGCGCTTCTGAGAGCGGGTGTGCTGAATATGTCACTTCCGTGTATTGGCCAATCACAAGACAGTTGGGAAGGCTCCACTCTGGCTGGCCAATCACAACACACTCTGTCTTCTGGGTGTGAGATTTATGTCGGAAATATCGCGGCTGAGCACAGCGTTAGAAAAAAGAGATTTCTATCGGCTCGTTTACAGCAAGTAGGAGGTTTTTGACCATAAAAACAAGTTAATGTATGTAAGTAGACCTCCATAACTAACATATATGTGCAACTACTATGTCACAGGACTACTCTATGTGAGCTTTAAATACTTATATTTGGGACTCTGGAGGGCCCAAATAGTCTATCAGTTGGCAAAGTGTGAAAAAAGATGCCTCACACATGTTTTTGTGGTCCTCCTCAGTCTAAGTACAGGAGACGAAACACGTGATGTTGACTTCCGCACTCATTGGGACGTCACAATGCACTAAATTCCTGGAATTGTTGTCTCGCAGAGCTTTGCTTTGTCCGTAAAACACGTGAGATTGCTGGCGAGGGCAACAGTATCCGAAAACCGGAAGTCCGTGAAAAGTTCTATTCATGGCTCCACAGTGCAGCAACAGAGTCCTACACAAACTTCCAGCCTCAGAGGATTTATCTGTCCAGTGGATACATGTTATATATGACGGCAATGTGACTGCTAGAGCCTGCAAATGACCACTTTTCCAAATGCTAACTGCTGTTAGCTCCCAGTAGCCTCTGTGACTGATATCATTTCCTGTCCCTTAAGTTTTGTTTTACTTTTTTTAAGGTGGACCTAAAGACATACTACTAGGCAGAGCGTTCTGAACAGGGCTGTTTTGGCAGGGTGATTGAACTGCTATGGTGCTTCATCCTTATGGTATTTTGACCAAAGCATGTCACATGACATGAGGACACCAGGGAAATAGGTTAACTTGGAGAAATAGGGTATAATATGGCTCCTTTAAATAGGAATAGATTGTGACAGCAGAATTCCCTGGCTATTTACAGCTAAAAAAAATCCCCCAAAATAACTCAAAACAACAGATGTGTCATAAAGGTGAGGAGATCCCCCCACAAAGGTCTTGTGTGCTACTGTGGAACTGCGATTGATTCTGTCATGTCAGTTTCAACCGCTGATAAAAGTGTCAACTTATCACCGTTGGACCTGCTGAAAATCAAACATGTGAGAAGAAAAAGAGAAAGTGGCCTGGTCCTCTTCATAAAGCCCCAGGGTGACAGGGAATCAATTTCTGTCGCATGCAATTACCAGCATGCTGATATGGTGAAAAACACTTGAGCTTTATATTTCATCAAGGCCATTGAGGAGCTGAGGTGGCATTCAATATACTGGCCTCCAGAGCAACACAAGTGTGCTCACACACACATGAAAGCACACGATAGTTCACCTGGCTCCTCTCCCTAACCCTAACGTAGTTGCCATTGTACATTTCTGTTTCTGTCTTATGGCGCCACGAGTTATTATCACCTTAAATGATTTGCTGTTTCTGTCTTTCTCACCTCTGGGATTATTGAATTATAGACCTTTGTAATTGTGATTGGATTGGATTGCACCACTGACATGAGAGAAAGATCAAGGAAAGTGGCATATGACACATAATGCCCACTCTTCTTCATTTATATATATATATATATATATATTAAAAAGTTGACTAATTTGTTTAGAAAAATAACGATTAAAATAAATGGAATTCAGACACTGAATTATTACAATGTCAAAACCACTCAATTAAATCATAGATATTAATTAGAAATGTAATCATTCCTTCATTAATTCCAACTGAATTGGTCACAAACACACAGTGTTTGTACTTTCATCACCAAGACAGTGGGAAAACTGGAGGTGGCAGGGCTGCAGTCTGTGTTCACAGGCAGGTGCGAGTGTAAACAGCACGGTTATTGGTGTCTGTGTTGGTAGCTGAGCTGTGGCAGGTGAGACCTCAATAAGAAGCATCTGCATCTTCATTTCCAAAATGCTCCATTTGGGATTCCTATCAAATGCAACCCTGGAGTGTTTGAGTCTCAAACAAGACCCAAACTCAAACTCTGAAGTATGTGGAGATTATGTTACGATTCCACCTGCACCTTCTCCTCAATTTTATTATTAGTGTTGTTTTGTGGCTGCTGCTCTTTCCCCTCTCCTCTGACTCTGCAGGGGGCGTGGCTGACCCAGTTCCCAGACACCGGTGATCGTTTGCACCTGCGCGGCTCCTCCTCACCTGCACCAGAGGTGTAATCAGCGGGGCTTAAAGGCGGAGCCATTTCTCCTCACCGGTGTCAGATCGTTTTCGAACGTACATGGGTAAAGTCATGCTGCCAGCTCTCTCGCTGTACTTACCTCACAAGAATACTTACCCGTTCGTCTCCGCTCCAGGTCGTCACGTCTCCTGCTGGTCTTCAACTCCCTGGCTGTTCCGGTCTCCCTATTCTCCTGGGATCTCCTGTGCCACGTTCGTGAGTTGTCTCCACTCTGGATTTCCGCCGACCTGCCGAGTCACCCCCGCAGTAGCTGCAAGGACAATTTTCCTCCTTTCTCTCCACCTATCCCCTATCGCTTCCCACTTTTGGGAAGTCGTTTTTTGTTATACTTTTTCGTAATAAATTTATATTGTTTTGAAATAGCCACCTCCGTCTCCGTCTGCTTTCGGGTCCACGCCACTAATCATTACATAACGATCTGACCAACATGGACCCGGCGGACTTTGACGCATTAAAACAGGCTATTTCCGCCCAGGGCGCACTCATCGGGCGCCATAGTCAGATGCTTGCCGAAATCTCCCTTTCACTCCGCGAACTTTCGGCTAATGCTGCTAGGTCGGCTAACCCTCCCGTAGCCTCCGCCACGTCCGTTTCCGCTAGCGCGGAGCGGGTAGTTGCAGCTAGTAGCGCTAACTTAGCCACTTCCGCTAGTTCGCCGCGGGAACCTTTTGTCCCCATTCCCGAACGATTCTCCGGGGAGATTGGTAGATGCACAAGCTTCCTTTTTCAATGCTCGCTAGTCTTTAGCCTTCAACCACGCACCTACCCCGATGACAACGCCAAGATAGCCTTCGTGGTAAATTTGTTGTCGGGGCGAGCCGCCCAGTGGGCAACGGCCACGCTATCGCACGCAGCTCCCGCTTCCGTTAGCTACTCGTCGTTCACCACCCAGTTGTGCAAGGTTTTCGATCACTCTCCTCGGGAGTCCGACATCTCCACCAAGTTAATCAACACTGAACAGGGCAATTCGTCGGTGGCCGATTTTTCTATTCAGTTCCGCATTCACGCTGCGGAGAGTTCGTGGAACGACGCGGCGCTGCGCGCTATGTTCGTTAGGAATCTGAATAGAGAAATACGCGATGAACTAGCAACACGGAACGACGCCCACGATTTAGATTCACTCATTGCCTTGTGTATCATGCTCGACAACCGCATCCAGGAGAGGGATCGAGAGAGAACGGCGAGTAGCCGGCGCGTCACTAGCCACTCACGTCCCCACAATCCGGTTCCCATTCCTCTGCCCCCTTTTTCTACCTTTCCTGGTTCACCTGAACCGATGCAGCTGGGGCGTACTCGACTCACCTCCGCGGAGCGGACGGTGAGGGTGAGAAGCGGGGCCTGCCTCTACTGCGGCGAACTGGGCCATCAACGGGCAAACTGTCCGTTACGGCCAAAAGACTAAGTCCGCCAACACACGCAGGAGTGTTGGCGGGCGGTGCCGTTTCCTGCCCCGCAAAGAAGCGCGTGATCCTCCCTGGTCAACTCCGGTGGGACCAGAAGTCGGTCACGCTTCCCTGTCTGGTCGATTCAGGCGCGGACGACTGTTTCCTGGACTTAGACACTGCCCTCCAGGCCGGGATCCCCACGATCCCGCTCGAGACTCCGAAGGAGATCCACGACCTCGACGGCAAGATCCTGGCCACAGTCACTCATCGCACCAGACCCATCGCCCTGGTCCTGTCCGGCAACCACCACGAGCTGCTTCAATTGTTCCTGATTCCTTCGTCTTCCTCCCCGATCGTGCTGGGCCTGCCCTGGTTGGCGCTCCACAATCCCCGGTTCGACTGGTCGTCTGGGCAACTCTCCAGCTGGAGCGTTCCTTGTCACTCCCGCTGCCTCCGCTCAGCACTGCCCGCTCCTTCGACCTCTCCGGTTCCGGTTCCCAAGCCACCAGACCTTTCCACGATTCCGGCGGCGTACCACGACCTCGGGGAGGTGTTCTCCAAGGACTTGGCTCTCTCTCTTCCTCCCCATCGACCATACGACTGCGGCATTGACCTGCTTCCGGGGTCCACATTACCTTCCCGACGGCTGTATAATCTATCCCAGACCGAACGCTCATGCATGGAGGAATACGTCAACCAGTCTCTGGCCGCTGGTCTCATTCGTCCCTCTTCATCCCCTGTCGGAGCCGGTTTCTTCTTTGTCCAGAAGAAGGATGGTACCCTGCGCCCTTGTATCGACTATCGTGGTCTCAATGAGATCACGGTCCACAACAAATATGCTCTGCCGCTTATGGACGCTGCCTTCAGTCCCCTGTGCAAGGCGAAAGTTTTCTCCAAACTCGACCTTCGCAACGCGTACCATCTGGTTCGTATCAGGGAGGGAGACGAGTGGAAGACCGCCTTCAACACGCCTATGGGTCATTTTGAATACTTGGTCATGCCGTTTGGATTAACGAACGCTCCAGCAGTCTTTCAGCACCTAGTCAACGACATTCTGCGTGACATGCTGGACAAATTCCTGTTCGTGTATTTGGATGACATCCTCATCTTCTCGGAGTCCGAGCAGGAACACGTCCAGCATGTCCGCATGGTGCTGCAAAGACTGCTGGAGAACAAACTATATGCCAAGGCAGAGAAGTGCGTCTTCCACGCATCATCAGTTCCTTTCCTTGGGTTTATTATCGACCAGGGTAAACTGTCTCCAGACCCGGCCAAGATCAGCGCGGTGAGGGACTGGCCGACCCCCTCCAACCGGAAGCAGCTGCAGCGGTTCCTAGGGTTCGCGAACTTCTACCGGCGATTCATCCGGGACTACAGCAAGGTGGCTGGACCCCTCACTCGACTCACCTCTCCGCTGCAATCATTCTGCTGGTCCGATGACGCCGAGAATTCCTTCCAGAGACTCAAGGTACTGTTCACGTCCGCACCAATCCTCTCCCACCCTGACTCTTCCCTACAGTTTGTCGTCGAGGTCGACGCCTCCGACACTGGAGTTGGAGCCGTTCTTTCGCAACGCTCGCCTGCCGACCAAAAACTGCACCCATGCGCTTTCTTCAGCCGACGCCTTTCCCCTGCCGAGGCGAACTATGACGTGGGGAACAGGGAGCTGCTGGCGGTCGTGTTGGCACTCCAGGAATGGCGACATTGGTTGGAAGGTGCGTCTTTTCCATTTATCGTTTGGACAGACCATAAAAATTTATCTTACTTACGAGACGCTAAACGTCTCAACTCCAGACAGGCACGTTGGGCCCTGTTCCTGGGGAGATTTGTGTTTACCCTCACCTTCCGACCTGGGTCAAGGAACGTTAAACCAGACGCTTTATCTCGACTATTCTCACCTGATCCACCTTCTCTGTCTCCCGAGCCAATCATTCCCCCAGCCTGCATCGTGGGAGCTGCTTCCTGGCCGGTGGAGGAGAGGGTCCGTCTGGCCCAACGAGAGGAACCAGACCCAGGAAACGGTCCTCCCAACCGGCTCTTCGTCCCGGGCGCGGCACGATCTGAGGTATTACAGTGGGCACATGGCTCTAAGCTCACATGTCATCCCGGCCACAATCGCACTCTCCGGTTCCTCCGCCAGCGATTTTGGTGGTCCTCCATGCCTCAGGACACTGCCGAGTTCATCCGAGCCTGTCCCGTCTGTGCCCGAGGGAAGACCTCGAACCGCCCTCCAGCTGGTCTCCTGCAGCCGCTCTCCATCCCACGTCGTCCCTGGTCCCACATTGCGGTGGACTTCGTTACCGGTCTACCACCGTCTCGCCTAAACACCACGGTCCTGACGGTGGTGGACCGGTTTTCGAAGTCCGTCCACTACATACCGCTCACCAAGCTCCCAACTGCCATCGAGACGGGGGACCTCCTAGTCGAACACGTCTTCAGACTCCACGGGTTCCCGCAGGACATCGTCTCTGACAGAGGGCCTCAGTTCGCTTCCCAGGTCTGGAAGGCGTTCTGCTCGGCGCTGGGGGCGTCCACCAGCCTCACGTCGGGCTATCACCCCCAGTCTAACGGCCAAACAGAACGGGCCAACCAGAGCATGGAGAGTGCCCTTCGTTGTGTCGCCGCCCGCCACCCCGCCTCCTGGAGTTCCATGCTTCCATGGGTGGAATACGCGCACAATTCCCTGGTCTCCGCTTCTACCGGCATCTCTCCATTCATGGCGACCCTGGGCTACCAACCACCCCTCTTCGACTTCCAGGAGGAGGAGGTCGCCGTTCCTTCTGTCCAGACCTACCTTCGCCGGTGCCACGCGGTGTGGAGACAGGTCCGGTCATCCCTTCAACGATCTTCCATCCAGAGCCAGAGGCAGGCCAATCGCCACCGCATCCCGGCTCCAGACTATCGCCCAGGACAAAAGGTATGGCTGTCCTCTAAAGACCTTCCCCTGCAGGTCGAGTCCCGGAAGTTGGCACCTCGTTTCATTGGGCCGTTCATCATCGAGCGGATGGTCAACAGGTCCGCCGCCCGCCTGAAGCTTCCTAGAGCTTTACGAATCCACCCGACCTTCCACGTCTCACTCCTAAAACCAGTGGAGGAGTCGGACCTGGTCCCACCCTCCAACCCTCCTCCTCCACCCAGGTTTATCGACGGGGGGGAGGCCTACACAGCCAGGCGTATCCTGGACAGCCGACGCAGGGGCCGGGGTCACCAGTACCTCGTCGACTGGAAGGGGTACGGCCCGGAGGAGAGATCTTGGGTCCCACGCCATTTCATCCTGGACAAAGACTTGCTGAGGGACTTCCATCGGACCCACCCGGATAAGCCTGGCCTAGCGCCAGGAGGCGCTCTTTGAGGGGGAGGTACTGTTACGATTCCACCTGCACCTTCTCCTCAATTTTATTATTAGTGTTGTTTTGTGGCTGCTGCTCTTTCCCCTCTCCTCTGACTCTGCAGGGGGCGTGGCTGACCCAGTTCCCAGACACCGGTGATCGTTTGCACCTGCGCGGCTCCTCCTCACCTGCACCAGAGGTGTAATCAGCGGGGCTTAAAGGCGGAGCCATTTCTCCTCACCGGTGTCAGATCGTTTTCGAACGTACATGGGTAAAGTCATGCTGCCAGCTCTCTCGCTGTACTTACCTCACAAGAATACTTACCCGTTCGTCTCCGCTCCAGGTCGTCACGTCTCCTGCTGGTCTTCAACTCCCTGGCTGTTCCGGTCTCCCTATTCTCCTGGGATCTCCTGTGCCACGTTCGTGAGTTGTCTCCACTCTGGATTTCCGCCGACCTGCCGAGTCACCCCCGCAGTAGCTGCAAGGACAATTTTCCTCCTTTCTCTCCACCTATCCCCTATCGCTTCCCACTTTTGGGAAGTCGTTTTTTGTTATACTTTTTCGTAATAAATTTATATTGTTTTGAAATAGCCACCTCCGTCTCCGTCTGCTTTCGGGTCCACGCCACTAATCATTACAGATTAAACATAAGTGATGCATTTTAAATATAGAACTTAGTTTGGATGTGGTCAGAAACAGAGAGCAGTGAGGCCGACTGAACCATAACCATCCACTTGAAGAGATATGGCTTTTAAAAAAAATCAAGCAACTGCCTGTAACTACAGAGGAAGGACAGTTTATGAAGCTCAACGAGCAAATAAGACCAACTACAGTGGGTGACCATGCAAAATATGCAGTCAGAAGAACACTTTTTTGTACATGATTGTGTCCTGCAATTTTCTTCATCAATGAAAGATCAGGCATGGCAATTAGAAGAAATACAGATGGAGACTGAAGTACTGATTTGACTACTGTTGCTGTTAACACTACTATGAGTTAATGTTGATTTATTTGTACTTTGGCAGCCACTGAGCAGCACCCAGTGAGCAATAGGGGTTGGTTTCCTTGCACCCCAGCCCTTGACATGTCGAAATTTGAACAGGAAAACCCATAGTTCCCTGTCCACTTGGCCATGACCTACCTGATTTCCATTCCAAAATAGAGCAGACCGACTGGCTGGCTCTTAACAAAATACAACTCTTACACTGTGAGAGTCTTGGCTCATGTTGTTGCATACAATTGATGAGGGCAAGCACACATAACTTTCCACAGAATGACCACACATCCTCTGGGGGAAAACAAATGCTGGAAAAGTGTTCTTGACATTCATTACCATACAACTCAAACTCCAAATTCATGAAAAGAAATGTTGTTTTCTACTTTTATGCTTTTAAAGTGGGGAAAAAAACACCTTCTCTATTTGTTGCATCAGAGATTGTTGTCTCATCTGTTGCCCTGCTGTGTTTGTAGCCTGTAAATGAGAGCTTACAATTCTGTTGTTTGTATTTTCCCCCCATCTAAAAACAAACACCAAATTCACATTCTCAGTGAGTGTCAATAAAGCTGTGCCAAACGTCAAACTGTTTGCCATTATCTTTCATGTTATTTTCCACGTTTTTTTTTTATTTCACATTGATATATCAGCTGACCAATGCACAGAATGCTGATTCTGAGCCACTTTAAATGTGATTGACAGGTAGGTGGAGCAGCCGTTCCTGGGTTTTACTGATTGTGCTCCTGGCGTTTGAATTCAATCAGATTTGATTGTTAATGTCTGTATACGAACAGGTAGTTACACTGCAGTGTTTGAGACCACATGTTGCAATCAGTCAAACTGAGCTGTGTGTCACACAATAAGCATTTCTGATTTGTCTGTGTGGAAGCGTCACCATGCTTCACTTGACGTTTGCACAACTAAAAGCCTCCCTAATACTCGGCACTGCTTGAAGCTATCAAAACTCTTTGTGATGATGCTCAGATTAACACCATTTGACCTTACATTGATCCAAAAGTGGACATGCTGGAATAAAAGCCATAGCTCTGTAATAACTGCTTTTAAGAAGGCCGCAGCATTACATTGACATAAATGAAAGGGTTTTGAGTGTGCTGGTTTGCTGCTTCCAGCCCCATTAAGAGACGAACACCAAACACTCCTCTGAGAAATAACCGTAGACAGTTCTCAGCGCTCAGGCTTTCAGCAATAATCAAAGAGAACAGGTAGATGCAGAATAAATGAATCCTGCAGATTAGTGAGAGTGCATAAAAAGGAAGGAGGAGAATATAGACAGAAGGAGAAAGAAAAACACCTCAGAACACAAAGGTGATGTCCATGGCATAAGATAGGAGACCATATCCTGTTGCTAGAGGTGCCTTTAGGTCCAGATCCCATTACAATCCATACATTGTAATCCATTAATTGCCCCTAAAAGGTTGTATAAGGTAAAGTGTAAAATAATATTTTATCATCACTTTAAATTAAAAGTGGTTTGCTTTTTTTTTTGCTTTAGAATTGGCCTCCTAAATGTACTTTAAGTAAGCGTCATGCTTTGACAAGGCGCCATGAGTCTACACTAGTACAAATGGACAAATTGGCAGCATGTTCATTTTTTGTTTTTGTTAACCAAAAAAAAGAACAGCTCCGCACATATACATTTGTGGCATAAACCAATGATGAAGAATGATGGAAACATGCCGTTTAATGACAACATCCTTTCTGGTATGTGAAGGCCACCATACTTCCCTGACACACATGGGAAAGGGAGGGGTGGGCAGAGGGGAGTCCTCCATTTTGTTGCAATTTGCAGTCTCACCATTAGATGTCACTAAGCCTTAAACACTGGACCTACAAACCCACCAGCACACAGCATGGGCCTTCTCCAGTGATCTGCTTTAGGGACTTTTTGGGGACACAACATAGACGTAGACAAAGGCAGTAAAGTAACAAGACACCACTAAGGACACATGCACTTTCCTTTAGAGCCAATTTTGTGTCATAATAAACACTCTTGTACGAAGATGTACCAGGTGAATGCTCTTCTCTGCAGTTTTCAATACAAAATAACAATCTGTTTTTAGATTAAACTGATTTGCCATTGTCCACCAAAACTCCTGATGTCCCGGTGGCGCCAGAATAACATAGTGGAAGCAGAACTAATGGTCGACTAAAATATGATGTAATTTTCCTCTTATTATTACACTGTTTAATCAGTTTAAAGTTCAAGCCAAAAAGGCTTCTCTTCCAGCTTTAAGAGTAAAGCACCAAAATGTCTTTTATCCAGGATATGCACTCACATGGTGGGTCAGGTTTATGATGCTCTGATTTGAAACAGCCCATGGTATGTAGGCGGTGTCAAGAAATGAACATGACAGTTCCGATAATCCAGAGTATTTACTTAACTGGGGGGATTAGACTGAACGGTTTGTGTCCAAATGTGCTCACTAATCCAGCCAAAACATAAATGCTCCACTCTGCCAGGATTTCCTGGCAAGACAAATACAACCGGATGAGATACATTCTGATGTTTGCAGAGATCTTAAGGTAGAACTAAACGTTACATCAGTAACATCTACCAGTGGGTGAAGACCCATTCAAATATATAGACTCTGCTGCTTTATGCCATATTCAAAACAAGATGAATGGATTGAATGTGTGTTATAAGTGTGTCCATTACTCTGGCTTTTATACCAATGGCAAAAGCCTTGGCAAGAAACTTGGATCGGAAGGTGTAAGCCAAGAGTTTTGGGTTTTATGAAGAACCTGGTCACTACAATTTGAGAAAAGGCAGACTTCAGTGTTTTTGTGCACACATTTTTTACGAGTTTGCTGAGGTTCCCAGTGGTGTCATGTCTGGTCAAGGTTGTAAAGATCTAGCAATAGCAAGACGTCAGTTAGGATTTTACTCAGAACTGGTGCTGTACCATAAAAACACAGAAGAAGTCTGTATACTGCAGTGGTAAAGTAAACCTATCCAATGTGGGAGCCTTATTATCAGTGCTGGACCTCACTTATGCTCGGGTCTCTTAATAAAACCAAATTCACACCAGCCAGGTGCAACGTATGCTAGGGTGAGAGTGTAAGGTATTATCCCAGCACAGTAATAGTTTTTTTTAACAATTACACACGGGTGTTAAGTGTCCACAGACCCCTGGCAATAGAGCATACAGTATGTCTGACCTCAGTACTCATGACTTTGACACATTTTCTTTACAGATGCGGTTTTATGATATCAATTGACCATGTGACAGCAGTGGGACTTTGTGAAAGGTCGTTGAAATTTTATACTTAATCACCCCCCCAAAAAAATCTGTTCTTTCCTGGACTGATATAGCAGTTATGGGCTAATGTGGCATATCTGTTTCTGGCTCTAACCACAACAACCAACCCACACAAAGATCTGGTGAACCTGGGCAAGTTTCTCCTTGGTTTATTGTCCAGTTCTTGACATTAAAAGACGCAGATACATATAAAACATCAACGACCGCAGTCAGACTCTCAAGCGTTGTGTCGTCTATTTTAACAAAAAACATTTCACAGACAGCCGCTTTAATTAAAGCCATGCCAATATGTCAGGTTATAAGATGGATTGCATATGGGTTTGAATTATCCTGCAGAAACAGAAACAGACAAAATGGTGTTGAATATAATACATCCTCCTTCGCAATGGTAAAAAGTGGAAGTAAAGTTTAAATGAAGTCAGTCATTCTGAATCGACCTGTCACCTCATTCATATTCCATCAACTTGAATTTGAAAGGAAATAATGACTACATGGATGAAGTGCATACTTTTTTTTTGCTCCGAGAACGTGTGTCACACAAGGCAAAGTGTTGTTGAACAGCTTGATTAGTTACGTATACGTATAAGAGACCTTGCATGATATTACTTTCATTATGTCAGATTTATTACTTGCATGATTTGTTTTGATTTGGAAAACAAAAGCCAAACAAAGTATGCTTTTTGCCTCTGAGGTGATGGAGTTTTTCAGCGGCCAGTCAGAGGGAGAAAATGCCCAGCACTGGACTTCCTGGATCCGGATTCCACTTCTCTATGAGGCAACAGTTGCCATGTTTACAGGGGCAAAATATCGTAAAGATTTGATCCGATTGGAATTAAATCAATTATTAATATGCAATGATATTAACGGACTAAAAGCCTGTAAAATGAGCTGTTATTTAAAATAAAGAGGGAACTATATTTGTCGAATACATAATATATTTGATCAAAAATGCCCTCTGCGTTAATCACAGTCTATTCGGTAAAGGTTCAGTCACTATACCTCACGTCTAATACACAGTGCCTTAGTTCTCTTGTCACGATAAAATGATGGGATAGATGTGTGCATTCTTAGTCACTTTTTTGAACACTCACGTACTGAAAAGCACTACATTCAAACACATTCAACATTCAAAAATCTTGTCACAGACCATTCAAAGATCATACGACGCAATCCAAATAATGCTACACCTAGTCAGCTTCTAAATATACATCTACTGAGTGTACGGCAATGTCTCATTGTCCATGTGTGAGTGCACAATCTTGTTCTGATTGTCCTGGCTGCCATTTTGATTTCATCATTTTTAACTTAATCTCTTTTGACGTTCCACATCCTACATACACATGCTTTGAGTATTATTTGTTAAATGAATAATGGTGTGGTTTCATTTAAGCCTGTTACAATACTTTTGAAGATACTGTATCTGCTGCTATGTTCAATGTTGCACATACAGTAAATGTACGTAGACAAGCAATGTAGAAAACATCAGAGCACGAGAGTGGAAAATGGGGGCAAAAGCTTGGGGCTGTTCGCATATCTAATGTACAGTAGAGAGGAAATATATTGAAAAAATATTCTATGGTAGCCATTAAATGAAAATGATGCACTTGGAGAATCCTCAGTAAACTGTGAGGCAAACTTCTGAAACATACTGCAGATCCTGTACAGAGTATTGCAAACCTTGATTAGCACAAAGAAAAAAAGATTATTATGGTAGACGTTGGTCTTTAGAGAAGTTCTCCCATTAGGGGCAATTATATAGGACAGCTTGTAGTCCTGACAACTCACCTTAAGAGGCTTTACAAAAGATTCAAAGAGGCAGACTAAACTTCAGTATGAGAGCTATTTATGTTGCATTTGTCAACAAAAAGAAAAGTTGGGGAAGATCCATCATGTCCACTCTACAAACAAAAAGGAACACCCAGACTCCAAAACCAATAAGCTTCTCTTGCAAATGACAAGAGAACTGTTGTCAACACCCTGTCCCCTAAAACAAATGGTTTCCCCATCACCACTACCTTAGTATTAGCAGAAAAAAAAAACTCCTGAAATGTCCAACCACAAGGACAACAAGGACAACTGGCGGCAGCCTATTGTGATGTCACCTATCGGTTTGTTAATACCATGTCACAAACCTTGAGTTTAGTATTTTGGGTGATGCACAATAACAAAAAAAATGTCCAATCAAAGCAGCTTAAGCAGGGCTGCAGCACTAGAAAGATTTGAGGTTGATCCCCAGGTCAGACCACTAGATCAATGTTGGAGGGAGCTGACCGTAGCAAAATTAGGCTTTGGCTAAAGAGAAATTACTTCATTTGAGTTCACTAATAGGAACCTATAAAAGCAGAGGGTCACATCTGGGACACCATATGTTGTCCCTGAGCCTTCTGGGGTGATCCAGCGAATGAGGTCTTCCTGATGACTCCAATAACCCCTGCAGTCACTCAAGAAACACTGTTGATGCAGCATCTGGGGCAGTTATGGGTTTGATGTCTTGCTCAAGGGCACCAGACACAGTCTGGAAGGAACATTCTGATCAACAGATGACTGCTCCAACTCCAGAGCCATTCCAGATGGTTAGTCCTATGATCATTGCATTGCGTCTCTGTTCCCCACATAATGTGGCATTTTCCTCGGAAGTAATCTTTGAGTGAGCATTACCTCCAGCATTACCGACTAACCCATGTTGTGTTTTGACCTTCACAGCTGGGGGTAAGTGCTTGTTCAAGCCCTTCAATCTACAGGGAAGAAAACGTCATTGGGGCACAGCCAGGCGTCCGCTGACGAACAAACTAATATATGTGAGAGAATGGAGAAGAAAACTGCTTCCATTTGCAGTTAAATCTGACCTCTGTGCACATTCTATCCACACCAGGATTATGAGCTTTCCCCAGCTTGACTAATACTCACTTGGTTTGTCAACCCCTGCCTTCTGCTTAACTTGAGCACTGGCAGGAACCAGCAAGAGCTTTAAATTCAAAAACACTCTGACTCAGTTTTGTCATTTAAAGGGACACTGTGTAGTATTTATGGGTTTATATAACCCAAAATCCACTTTTTTATACATATTATGTGCTCCTGCATTGTCTAGTTGCTGTATAATAGTTTTTGTTTAATTTTCGTAGTGTTTCAAAAAGTCATGTAAAATAACATGGTCTCGGGCCGCGGTTGCATAGCCACTGTTAGCAGCGAGACGCCATGTTTCTACCAGAGCCTGTAAGGACAAACGCGAGAGAACAAATCAAGCGTCGCTTTACTTGTAGCGGAAGTCCCGCCTCTACTCTCTCCGCTTCGTCTGCTACGGCCGCGGTAGCTCGCCCTCTCCCTCGCCTCATGAACCTCATCTGCTGACACGGAGAAAGACAACGAGGACGACATTTGACCAGCTGAGAATACTGTAGCGCTCAGGGAAGGGAGGGGGTGAGCAGAGGAGCAGTTCTTTGTTGTAAATTTCAGCCTCTCCTCTAGATGGCACTATAAACTACCTACTTCACCGTTAAGCAAAATGAGCAGTCATTGCCCACATTCAGTCTGGATGAACTTGCATTTCATCCATTGTGGTCAGACAGTCCATTACATTAAGATCATGATGTAAATTAGTGTAACATAAAATATGAAATTTGAGTAAACAGAGTGATAGGGAATGACCGATAAATGAATGTACATATGTTCAAAATGTACTCACTTTTGATCTCAACTTTGGACCAGCATGCATTCACAAACAGCCTTCAAGTCAGCGTGGTACTACAACCCAGTTTGATATGTCATATCACATTTTCTCCTTTTGTTTCTTACTGTCCCAGCTCAATTGTTGTCATTAGACCCTGTTTTCCATCGTGCTGCTCTCTCTATACTTTTACTACCCCTCAAAATGCTCGTCTGTCTACCATAAGTGGTTTCCTGTTGGCTTGCTTAGCTTAGTAGAGTTGAGCTCATATTAATATTGCTTCGTTAAGAAGTTCTGTTCTTCTCAGTGCCGCTGTTTATAATTATTTGTGCATACTTCATGTAGTAATAGCTGGATCTTATATAGTATCTTATAGATGTTATCACTTAGCCTACATTTGTGGACAAAAAACCATTTGAGACGGCGTGCTGAATTTGGTTACTGATCCCTGAGAAAGAATTTATAATTATTATATACCATATTATTATTTAATGATGTTGGAGCAGTCCATGCTGAAAAGGAGCTTGGCTTGTAACTGGAGGGTTGCAGGTTTTAGTCCCAGTCAGGTCAAGGGCTTGTGTACCCCTAAGCAAACACCCAATCCATATGCATGGGGGTTACATTCAGTTTACTGCTAGTGCTGGTCTCAGGCTCTGATTTACGGGAAATTTGTGGGAAAAAAAAGAAAAAATATTATTAGTGAATATATAATTGTTCCTGATAATCATTCATAATTTACCAGTTACTAACCTGGCTGAACAACAGAAAGTGTTGCCTTGAGTAATAGCGTGCACATGCATTATCACAATCCACTGTTATATGCTGTTGAGCAAGGACCTTGGAAAAGTATTTAAAAGTTGTGTTGCAGTAGCAGAATAGAGGCAGACAATGATGGAGTTAATGTATGATTTTACTGATAATCAGAAGAGGCAAAGCTCTCAAGAACATAAAGTGTCCACCTAATGATGTGCTTCAACGGGATAGCTGGAGTCTATTGAATGTCCAAGAATCATGCCCTTGATGAGATGTTGCCTTTACATCACACTCTTTGGTTATTATTTATATTATACGGTTCCTAAATATACTAAAGTATTTAATAAAGGTATTAGTCACTCTATTTGTATAACTCTGTTTGTAAAAGTACATGTGAGAGACAAAATATTCTTAAAAAATGTGGCATAGGGTGAAAAATAAAAACTGAAAAAAACAGGGACCAAGTTACTCAGAACTGAATTCCATACAGGGACAAAAGGAATACTAAAGAAAAGCCCTTAGAAGTAGCCATAATTATTTTGGAATAATTTATCAAGAGGACATTTTGAGACATGACGTTGACTTCGGAAATTACTGACCATACACTAAAGCTTGGTGTCATCTGCATAATAGTGTAAATTAAAATAATTTTAACAGATTAGCCACAGGGGAACATAGGCCATAAAAGCTGACCGTTTCCTGCACTGCAGTGGTCTGCTAGTATTTGAAAAGGGAAGAGCATGTGGAGTTACTGTGAAATACTTTGTTTATATTAAGTAGAGAGGATTTCTAATTGACAAGTAAATCCACTTAAGTGTGTGATTAGCTACTTTAATTCAAACAATGGCGTTTGCTCGAACTGAGTAAATGATAGCAGTGTTAAGTTGCGATGTGTAGCGCTCTGGTCACAGATGTGATATGAAGTCTGATATCATCTCTCATACATCACTGCATGCTACTAAACAGTGGCGAGGAGTAGGATTGATTACTGAATTTATCGCATGGAATAAACCTTCGGGTTAGGACTCATGCTTGTAATTAAATTTGGGAAATATGAATAACTTGCTTCTCTCTTTTGCCGACTATTGGAGCAACATCAAACTTTTAAGAATATCTACAGATGTTGTGTATTGGTTTTACCTCCACTATGTGACTTCTTTAGATCCCTTGTGTGGTCATAAAGTCAGGGACACGGACAGTAGCGCATTTGAATGGTGCAATGTCATCAAGTATAGACTGTCATGTTCTATTAAAATTGACCACTAAAGCATAAGACACCATTGCTTATTTTGTGACTTAAAATGGTTTAGATATATTAGAAGAGGTGCAGTTTGACTCAGAATAAAATGACAGAGGGCAGATGGAAATAGATGGCCTGTGGGCAGGAAGTGAGAGAAGAGTATTGAAAGTCACTGCCTGACACATAAAAATATACCAAATAAATATGATCTATATATTTTTAGAATGATAGAACAAGGCCAAGGGTATAAAGAGCTGAACTGTCATGATCAGTCATTTTAGACTGGACTTTTAGTATGAGTAAAATTGGACTATTAATTTTTCTCTTAGTTGTACAGTTTGGACTATGTTGTATTTTTATGCACAACGAATCTCAACTTTGCAGTTTATCTCCTCCTATCAAGTTTAGTTAACTTCCTGTTTTATTTTGTAGCATGCCCTTCCTGCCTTTCCTGGTTACGTTTTACTTCCTGTCCATGTGTTTCCCCTGATTACCTTGATTATTTCCACCTGTGTCTTGTTAGCTCTCCTTCACAAGTCCTTGTCTCCACTTTGTCTCTGCTTTTTTCTCTCAGCAGTATGTGTCAGCATCGCTGCGTTCAATATGTTCCTAAATGTTGTTCTTTCTGTGTGTTTCTTAACTGTTTTTGGACGTGTTTCCCCCCTAATTCTGACTCCCTCCCCGTGTACCGCCGATGCTACTTCTTGAATCAAGTAAGTGTTAAGCTAACTGTACCTAGCTCAAGCTAGCAAAATAGCGAGCAAAATAGCTCCTAGGTGCTCTTTATTGTGAGTTGTAATATAAACGCAGACACTTTAAACATGTAATCTAACACGACAACAAATGAAAAATAGAGGGATTTTCCATCAAGAAGCTAACCATGACATAGTGGATGTTTTTGAAGTATGAACTAAGTTTGTGACCCCCAGTAAGTATCATGTTAGTGGGAAAGCATTTCAGCATCCTAATCGAAGTGATTCAAGATAGAATTATAAGCAATAATGCTTGACAATGATTTTAGTGAGAATCTTGATAATCGCTCCATTGTGCTGCAGGCCATTGCATTTACAGGGGTCACATCTGGTGGAGTTGCTGTATAAATCTGTTTCAGCCACTTGTGTAGGTTAAATACACATCATTCAGTGTTTTTTGACAGGGTGGAAATTGAGCTGAAAAAAAATGCAGGTTTTGCTCAATCTCTGGATTGTGATTGCACAAGTCTCTAGTTGGAAGAAGAGTTTAATTGACTGACAATCCGATGTGTCATTGTATTAATATGTGAGATTAGGGGACACCTTTCATAAAATTGATAATGTATATGATTTAGCTTCAAGGTGAGCTCAATATATTTCAGGTTCCTATCCTTTAGATGGGAGAGGTAACTGCATCGCATTAGGTGGGTACAGCAGAGTTAAGTGCAATCGTATCACAAAGTCTCTAGAGCAGGAGGTTAATATCTGGGAGGATTTCTTTCACCGACACTGAGTGGTGCCACAATCTAGAATGCTATATACATTTAACCCATACGTACCATAAATGCTGTATGTTGAATGAATGCTGTTTTATTTTGACTGATGCCTTCATGTTGGAATTAATAACCTTTACAATCACCAATCTACTTTCAGTATGGAGCTCTGGACATCACTTGACAAGGGAACTGCCATGTTGGCAGCCTAGGATGCAACAAAAATGAACGGGATTGGTGCTGGATCCAACCTGTCAGAGTTCACTGCACACTTTAGATCCATGGAGATCAACAGATACATCGCAAAGCTTGAGGGAGTGTATACATCTGATCCTTTTAATGCACCCGGTGTGCTTTTTATAAGTTTGGAAACAGCCGAAGAGAGCATTATTCCGGACCTGCAGTATACTAACATCTTCAACTTACCGAGTTTACAAGAGCCTGGATGAAAACAAAATGGACACGGTCAATATTGGGGTCTACTGGCTAAAGATGGCGTTGCTGTCAATGGAAGGGTAAGTGTTGCATTAGCATTAGTAACGAGCAGTGCAGTGTAAATAATTGATTTGTTAACGTTGCTGTGCAGACTTGTATGCTATTTACTGAGCGTTAACCAGATAATCTGTTGCTTCAATTGCTAACTACAATCTCTCACTTTTTTGTTGTAATAAGCAGACAAAGAGGAGTTGTATGACATACTGCCTGATTTGTTTGTTGTCTAGTCTATACGTCTATAGAGGTAAACGGTGTAATATCCTCGGTTATGTGACGTCACCTACCGGAGCTCTATTGTAGACTTGACTTGAGGCAGCAGAAAATACATTGTTCCAGTTTTTCTTTGGTACAGTTGCATTATTTACTGCGAGCTTCATAAGCTGACACGTTTTCACATCTCTGGCACAACTCTCCTCCATTCTCAGTGGAAACATTGCTGAGGACTAAGATGTTAGCAGCAATGATTTGTTTAGCTTGGATGGACTTATAGCTTCTGCCACAGTTAACACCCCAGCCCCAGTGGAACTGAACCAGAGCCAAGCTAAGCATACTGGGCTTGACGAGTCCTGAATGTATCCAGGCAGAGCGGATCAATTGAGTACTTAACATAAGCCTTGTATAAAAGTCTAAATTTGGGGATAAAAGCTCTGTGTGATGTGTGATTAAAGACTCTGGGTGAGAGGGAAGTGGTGTACCTGCCTTAGGAGAAGGTGTTTTGGGATAGGGGCCACAAATACCTCCATAACAAAAGTAACAAAGTATGCAACTGGTGATGTGTCCCTAGCCTCTGTTGGTAGTTGAGAACCTTTCTTTAGATCGAGTGTTGATAACCTAATGTATATACACCTAGGGCTGAAAGAGGAGCTGGAGAAGATTTGGGAAATAAATGCAACTTTATTCCTAGTGGTGATGGGAGCACTAGGGGCTGTGAGTGGCTCAGAACATCTGTCCAGAAGAGGGCAGTCCGAGCAACCGCTAAGGTACTGCACAGAACCCTCAGGCTCCCAGGCCTCTGGTAGAGTAAGTGGACAAGTATATATGTAAAAAGGTGATTTGATTGTAATGTTTTCAGACAGGTTTACATGTATGAGATACGGAGAAAGGCTAAAATAGCTACTGAGCAGATGCACAAAGAACTGCTCACACCAAGAGCCAAGAGAGTCTGCCTATCCCAGTATTTTAAATAAAAACAGCTAAAATGTCACACTTGAATTAGGCTTGTCATGTCCCTGACAGTGTAAGCTGTACAAATCCAAATGACACGGGGCTACAGCCAGAGATTGGATTGCAGCTAGAATTTACTCGAAGCAAACAATTTTAACAAAACAACAGACAAATAAAAAGATTACAAGTGCAAACAGAGGGTGATGTGCTGCTGTGGTCCATACCTCTGTGTAAAGTCCATATGCATGTATTAAACCCCAAGTGACACTTGCCAAATTGGACCAGGCACGCACACACACACACACACACCAAGAACCAAGAGTAAGTCCTCTTTGTGTTCAGGTAAGTTGGGTGGTCTGAGCTTTCAGTGCTGTTTTGCATTAAGGCTGCACAGAAGTGGCAGAGTGTGAGGTGGAAAGTCTGTGGCCTCATTAAATATTTAATTCCACATTTAGAGTCATTTGGCCATGTGCTGAATTAGTCATGTCTGATAATGGTGTGCAATGCAGATGACAGGGCTCAGCAGTGTCCATAGCCCAGCAGCGCAACCTGCTTGTCCACATTAGCAGCAAGAACTGAGAATTCAGTGTGGTCGTTTTTGTAATGGAAAATGGCTTGAACTGAGCAATAAAGCCTAAGGTGTGGTTTTAGATGCATTTAAAGGAAATATGGTTGTTTGCTGTAAAACCTGGTCAAACAAAAAATGGAGAAAAAAAAATCAATATCAATTTCATTTGTGTGCATCCAAAACTTAGATAGCTCCAGGATGTGTTTAGCCTTTTGTAGCCTACACACAAGATAGACATACAGTATGTACATAGAAGTGACACTGGCTGCTTTGGCCAATTGTAGCCATACATCAAATGCGCCACCATGTTGGTCCAGGCAAGACCAGAATATTATGGAATAGAAGTGAACAGGGGTGACCCTCATGTGGAGGATAAAGCGGTGGAAGATGGATTGATGGATGGTTCAGATACCTCCACGCAATTCAACCAGCACAAAATGTGATTGAGAATCCAGGTTAGTTGTGTGGGAACATCATTTTTTTGAGACGAGGTTGCTTATAACTCAATGAGGTAATGCTGTATCGTCACAGTGAGGAGAACGACTGATGGCTTCAATAAATGTGTACTTGGTGGTCAGTAAATGCAGACAAAAATTTAATTTGTTTTTACCCTCGGAAAGAGGGTACCTGGGTGCTAATCTGGTCCTGTTTATGAGTTCAAAAACACAATGCTGTATTGTTTTTGAACTCCCAAACAAGGTATTACGGGGAAATCACTGCATCCTCACAATGATAAAATCCTTTCACAGATTGAAGCATGGTGGCAATTAAAGCCAAAGTACCCAACATTACAGCTACATATATTTGAGCAACAAAATAAGAAGATGGGAAACATTTACATTCAGGCTTTTGTGCTATATGAAATTCCGCTGAACAGCGATATTCATTCATGCCAAGTTATTATAAATTCCTGGAAACACAGTGATCGTTAATTCCTGCGTGTCAGAGTGAGGCATTAGGAAACGGGGTGTTTCTTTTTAAATGCTCTTTTATTAGCTCAGCTGCTAACACAGCTGCTTTCCTTCCGTCCTCATCCCCCCTGCTCCCCCTGTGCACTTGGACTCTAGCGGAACATAATTCCAACACAAAAGGCCTCGGAAAATGCACCCTCAGCCTCCTGTAAATGCAATTCATGACGAGGCTGCATGAGACTTTGATTGTGCCAGGGATTTGATTGCTTCGAGGGTGCAGCAAAGCGAGAGGAGATGCTGGCAAGTGTTTCAGGATACACTGTCGTATATTTTCCAGCTTCATGAGAAAATTACCTAAAATACTGCAAACATAATTAGACATCTCCTTCCCAGAGAAAGGGTTTGAGAACACCAGACTCACTGTCATCCAGTAGGAAACATTAATATGCAAAATGGCTTGCTCATACATACATTTGGCAATGCTGCCAAGTGTTCTTGAAACGGATTACAATGAGTGTGTGTCCTCATGTGCACTTGTACATGGCTTTTATGTATTCAAATGAAGTGGAGCCGGTGTCGGTGAAGGACGGAGGATTTATTTGTTTGTGCTCTTGTCTTTGGAAGCTTCAGAGATCTCTGTGGGTTTCACATCAGAAGGGTTTCCCAGCTGTGTGTCCATGGCCAGTGGCAAAGCTGAAAGTGCATGTGGGTGTGAGTAAAAGGAGGGCAGTACCTCAGTATATCATGAGCAGTTTATGGAGAAGATGGTGCAGGACAGTAGAGACGGATGCAGGTTGAGTAACATTGCTGTTTGTTCATGGGGTTTCACCCTAAGAAATCAAATCAAACTGTATTGTCATATATTATTAATTTTGTAATTATGTAAACTTTTACTATTATTACAAGCTAGAGTTGGAGTTAAGTTAAAGACAATGTCATTTCACCTCTCATCCAAGATGTTTCCTCAGCTCTCAGAAAAAATGTTAAAATATAATAATCTAATGTCCCACATTATTTAAAATGAATAAATACATAAACAAATAAATAAATAAAAATGAAATGACTCTGGTTTTTATTTCAGAGACCTGGTCCCCTCACCAAACCCAAAAGCAACTTGTTGTTCAGATGTGAGCTCTCACCTTAATCTAAATCCTTTTATTATTGTAACAAGGACAATTCATCACCAAATACATGAAGTCAAGACTTTCCTTTTCCTTAAAGGTGAAGTAACATCCCATCTCCAGGTGTATTGCCACATTTTGGAGATTAAAAATCCCATTTTACTAACAACTTCATATCTGAGTTGTAGCAGTGAACCGTCTCAGCAGCCACTTTGTAAATGACCCTCGAAGGGGAAAACATTTACATTTCCCTTTTCTTGTTTGACGATAGTGCTCTTAACTTGAGGTTGACTGATGAACTTATGTTCTGTTTTGACCTGATGGTGACTGAAGTAATTTCTTTCTCTAGAGTGTTTGATTTGGATAGTGGCCATTAGGAGGAGGGTAGGAGACGAGCAATGGAGACTGACATTGTTTAAGTATGATCTGTGATTTTGTTTTTGTGTTTGTGTTGAACAGCACGGGGACATAATGCTGATCCTTTCTTGGCCACAGCAGCAGCTCTTAAGTCTGAACGTCTCTTGCCTTCCCAAATCTAATGGGGGCACAGATGTGCAGATGGGTGTGGAAGTCAGTGAGGCGTGACTGCAGGACGAGTGAAAGCGGCTTCAACAAGCACTCATTGTGAAATGTTTAATTTAACCTTGGAATGTGCAAATGGACAAATCAATTGAGACTGAAATAAAAACAAAACAAACACAATGCCACAAATGAACTGGACCTCTAATCGTGTATAATATTATTTCAATAATTAATCAGCTAAAAAGGTTGATTTTAAATAATACAACTTTAAAAGTTGCACCGAATCTCCTTCAAGACATTTGTTTGATAATGCACAATGCTTTTCTGTAATTTGACTTAATTTGTTATTGTTCCGCTTAGGAGATCAACTTTAACAGTCCAGTAATGGCTCTATTATGATTCTGTGCAACAGTTAGTGACTTAAAGTTCACTGGGATGAATTACCCGTCCCCAAGCTCATGTTAAATGGTGCACACCGTGGAGCTGTCCGTGGTGCTGAATCCATGGTGCTGATTCCCAGGTTCCCAGTGTTGTTAGTTACTGAGCCTCTTCTCTGTCCACAGCAGGAGCAGGATTCTAAGTGTAAGTGTGATGTCACAGGCATCAACAGGTTGATAAAAGCAATACCAATAACTATTAATAATAATAATAATAATAATAATAATAGTAAGAAGAAGAAGAATTCCTTCAATTTCAATAATTATGTAACCAAGAGATGTATGTGGTAATGTGTGGCCGTGTTGATGTTGGAGAATATGGCTCTCCTCTCTTAAACAAATCAGAGGACTGCATTCCTTGGAATAACCCCCCATGTCGCATGTTGTGGATATTTAGTTAACTGTTAAAAACTAGTTAAAATAATATATTACTATATTATTTACCACAGCATCCAGCAGACACTGTTTGACTCGGGTTTAACTCCAGAAGAGGGGGCTGATGGGTGGGTTTTCGTTCGAGAGGAAACCCCCCTCAGCTTCAAACACAAAGGCAGACTCTGAAAAGGAAATTAGACAATTTTGCTTTCAAAATAAAAGCATTCCCATGGGGGGGAATTCCTCCTGCTTTTGTAATTTAATGTTGTTATGTCTTTGGAGGAGTGCTGTCATGTGATGCAGGACATAAGTATGACGTGTGTGTTTATGTGAATTAGAAACTAACTTTGTTACAAGTAAAATAGAAAAGTATGTAGTATGTAGAAAATATAAGCAAAAACACATTTACAAACATATTTAAGTATTTAAAATGTGCTTTCCATCTTGTGCTGTGGTGATGAATAATAATAGAGAAGATAAATAAAATAAAATATAACGATCCTCGACACGAGGCTGTATCCAATTATGTTTTTTATTTTTTTATTTTGAAAGCTGTAGCTGGAAGTCATTTTGTTACAATTTGACCCACTTGATGGCAGCACGAGCCCCCGGCTTCCAAATAAGGAATCTGGCTGTTGCTGCACGCGGACACACAGACACACACACAAACACACACTCACGCACACACAGACAAGGACGCTCTTGAGCCGCGAGCCGAAGACGTCTCTTCTTCTACCACAGAGCAGCGCGAGCCCTCTTTGATTTGTCGCTCCGTGAAACCTCCACATTCACCTGCAGGAACTGTGGAACCTGGAGACTGAGAGGATTCCACATTCGGAGAATAACTTTTTGAGACATACTACTACGACACTGGAATTACACACACGGCAACTATTTATAAAAAGAAAGGATTTCCCACTCATACGTTAAAGGAGGAGTCCAAAGTGTTTATTTTTGAAACAATGTAGCCAAAGAAAACAAGACACTGTGAATACATTCGGGGATTTTCTGAACCTGTTCCGCACACTGGAACCTCTGTCGGAACTAGCGGACATCATTCTTAAGTCCTCTCAGAGTTTGCGCTTCTTCTTGAACACATTTTTTTCTTCTCAGTCAAAGTCCAAGTTTCTGTTTTATAAGAATGCGTTTTGTGGACTTAACCATAAAGGCCTGATCCCCTTGGCTTTTTGGAATTGGTGAGTGCCTCGTGGACGCACCGAGTTTTCGCCACAGTATGCATCAAAGGGACTGGTAATAAACTCAAGGTAATATTTTTTAATCGTTTTCTTTTTCTTTTTTTTTCTGGCTCCACTTCTCACATTCAAGTTCACACATATCATCATTGCTCGTGTTGTATTTGGTTCTGGCGCCACGTTTTGTGGGGTTTGGCTGATTCATGGCACGGTTATCCAAAAACCAAATGTGTACTCGGATCACTGATTTTTATTTTTTTTTATATGTGTATTATTTATTATTCTGGCTTTCGTCTTCCTCCCGATGAAGTGCTCTGCTCTTACAGTCGGGCTGTGGTCGCATTTTCAAGTGTCGCTCTCTCGCACACACGCAGCCGCTCAGTGCTCGGGGAGACGCACCGGTGGTGGACAGTGACCGTCTGGAGCACTGAGTCAACCGACGATAAGTGGAGGACTCTGGGGGATACAGTGCCGCCACACTCCATTTGATAATCTTATAATTTAACACTCTGCTCATTCGCTGAAGGTTTAATATGAAGTGGAACGACAATTAAAATCGCTTTTGGGAGCGAGTGAGGGCAGTTCTTTCAATCGGCGTATGTTGCAGAATATTTTGTTCCAGTTCATAAAGCTTTTTATATTTTTTAATTTAACCTTTTTTATTTTTATTTTTTTTAAATCAGCTGATCCATTGTTGTAGCGGTTGTTTCAGTCTCAATATTGTCGCTGTCCAGTCTTCATGTGGTGATGCGGTTTTAGATAATGCGCAAGTCATTGAGTCGCCTTTTAAAAGCAACGTGTGTTTGTTTTTTAGTAAAGTTAGGTGTTTGAGTCGTGTGACGTGGGCTGTTTTAGTATTGATTATTGATAGGATACAGTTAAATGTTGATATTGTTGCACTCATTGGCGTTTTGGTTTAATTCTGATGGTATTAAAGTGAGAAGAAAGACTGACAATTATGTGAGAAATCTATCATTCCTTTATGGTTCCAATTTGACGCACTACATTTAGGAAGCAGCATCTTTTGTTTTAAATCTGCATAATTGCATGAGTACAGTCTTGGTCAACCCTGATGATCAAGCAGGATGAAGTCATGCCCAGTGACTGACACTGGAGGGAGAAAGCAGGACTTTTCACAGTAGCTCCTCTCTTTTCAGTGGAATGGGCAGATAAACGCTCGGAGTCTTGTGCTGTACATTGCACACTTTGACTCAGCCTTAATACGAACCAACCACCACCAACCAGTTCACCACAAAACGGGTTACTGTCATCATCCCCTGTCTTCTTTCTGTCACAAGGAGCCTCCCTCAACTCCCCTCTGTGCTGCAGTGAGACTATGCCATGTCCAGTGTTTGTAAGCCTGCATGTGTGCACATAGTGATGAGCTGGACGTGGGAGGCTGCTGATTGCAGAAAAAACAACAGCTCATATTTTACTAGATGTTCAGCTTTTTTTTGAAGTGTTGAAGTCAAAGTTGTATTTCCATGGTCTGTTTTTTTTAACTATTCCAATCACAGTATTTTCAAATACCCTGATCAAACTGGTGAGGGCAGTATAAAAACACATACCCCACCTTTGGATAAAACACAGTAATGCGCATTATCTTCTGCGCTAAACGGACCAGTATTTATTTATTTTTATTACTACCTATTTGTTGTTTTAATGTTGAGAGATTCACCGAGTTGTTCACCACCAGTGAAAGGTGATGGAAACTTTAAACACATTTCTCAGTCAAACCTGATATCTTGGAGTCAAAGTAGTGATATGATGTCATCAAAATGTCTTTAAAACATTTTATTTACAAGAGAACAAGCTCTAATGGAACCAATATGCATATGCAGTCTACTTGGTTTACAGCTCTTTGAAGCACTTAAGTGCCACATATTTATTCATAGGTTAGTGGACATTAGGCATTTAAAGATCAAAATATATTCAAATGGCCGCTGTCACAGTAATTTGATATGCAGTGGCACCACATGGCACAGCCATCATCACAGCAAAACCCCATTGGATAACCTTTCATCCATGTCATTGCTGCTTGTGTCGGCTGTATTAAAGGAATAAAATATCCCAATAGAGTTGAAGTTCTAACCCAGTGGTTTGAAATAATTTCTGACCTCTTCAAATCTAGACTCTATAGATGATTAGACCCATATGAAGATCCTGTGGATTACACCATATACACAAAACCATAAAATAAAGAGTGTTGTGGCTTAACATGAGCCAAATGCTGGTTAACTGGCACTAAAATCGATGGAAGGCCTACCTAATTGAAGTCAAATATGTATAACTTGT
Source organism: Microchirus variegatus (assembly GCF_963457635.1). Taxonomy (NCBI): domain Eukaryota; kingdom Metazoa; phylum Chordata; class Actinopteri; order Pleuronectiformes; family Soleidae; genus Microchirus; species Microchirus variegatus. The sequence goes on from NC_139802.1 coordinate 17,864,630, forward strand.
TGGCTTCACTGTCAGGTTATGGTCTGAGAAGCCCCATTTACCCTCAGGTATATGGATATTGGGAGTCAGCAGTTTTATCCTCCAGAAAGGAGCAGATAACAGAAATAGACTCAACTCTAGTGCACTGACTGGCACGGCTGGCTCACAGCCATAGGGATGAGACGAGCCAGCAACACAAGACAGGCCTTTTCAGAGGCATTCATGCATGTTTCTTTTTTAACCTAGATGTCCTCCTTTTGTTTCTGCATCTTACATCCTCCCGCTGCTTGGGAAAAAGCCCCACGCCATTGACTCGATGTTCTTCCTTCCAACTTCTCATCCTCTGATCAGTCCACCCCCCCCCACCCCAAAGAAGGCAGTGTAGTGTCAAAAGGCTGTGTGCAATCAGAGAACCTTATATCGGAGTTTGTGACATCAGAGGGAAGAAGAGCAGACGGTGAGGGAGGGTGAGGACAGAGGCAGTCATTGAAAGAGGGGAGATGAATAGATGGGTGATGAGGAGACAGTCAGTGGTACGATAGAAGATGGATTAAAGATGAGATAGAGAGTGGCTGTAGACACAGAGCTGTGTGACAATGACAGACGCTGCTTTTTAGCTGCTTCTAAAAATGCACAGGAAGCCTTGTGTGCGACACCCGCTATGATTTGGAAATAGAAAATACACAGCAATCAGTCAGCACAGGCAGCGCACACACACCTGTGCGTCTTACCTGGGCACTTGGTGAACATGCCAGTATCTTGTGTCCTGAGAGTTCTCTAATGGCATCTGGGCAGCACTGTGTGTGTGTGTGTGTGTGGTGGGGGGTATCTTTGCTGGAAGGAAGTTGGAGGTTGACCAGATTCTGCAGAACCATTGGCTCACCTAATTAGAGTCTAAACGAGGAGCTTGGGAAAGATGCTTAATGAGGCTTGTCCAGTTAGACAAGAACTTAGGCTGACAACCATGTAACAGCAAAAAAGCTAAACCACAACAAACCACAATGGCTATATTCACACCTCGGCTATGATTTTCAGTGTTATGTTGTCATATTGCGTAGAATGGATTATTTACATGGCAATATTATGCAGATGAAGGTGCTTGAAGTATGTATGGGGAAATTAAATTGCCAGGAAAGTCATCCACAATATTTTTTTACTCTACATTATGGCCGGCAGCATTTAGGGGAACATACTGTATCTAATTGTGAGTATGAAATGATCAGCTATATCATTAGATAAATCAATAATCAGAGTTGCACAACATGGTTCCTTTACCACATACCAAGTTGAAATCTGTGGTAATTGTGCTAAGCTGTTTTCTTGGCACTCACCAGCTCCCTCATTGGGACTTCACAGTTTGGCCAGCACAAGGGTTTACTAATGCATCATAAATTGTTTTGACGGAGGCTCAATTCTTGCATGTTTGGGTTGTTTTTTTTACTCTTGGTGGATTTACTGCCTCGCAGACCTTTTAACATACAAACACCTGCTCGTCAGTGATATGGGATGACAGAAAAGTGATACAGCGACGGTGGTATGGATGCATTTTGTAGAATCTGATCCAAAGCATTTGATCTACACAGGTTTAGTATTTTAATGGTTATAAATAGGTTTGTCAACCAGCCAGTGTTGAGCTCCTTTATGCCTGGCTGCAGTCTCGACAGTTATCTCCAGACAAAAGGCACCGCGTATAGTACCTCACCCTGCGTTTATAGCTTAGCAACAGGAATGATTAAGTGATCACACAGTGTCTTCCTCAATGGTGGCTATCACACAAAAAATGCTGTCATTTCATTCATGACTGAGAAGAGAAATAAATAGAATAATAATAGGTAATGAATAAGTATAACAGTTTATTTTTTTTCCCTCATCTTTTGAGCAAGTGGCAGTTTTTTACCCTGGCAACAAACTGTCCAATCACATTGTATGACAGTCACTGGTGACACCCGTGGCATTACAAAACAAATTTTAAAACTGCAACAGCAACACTTGAAAAATGATTTATGTCGTTTTTGAGCTGTCCCGGTGTTCAGATGATCTTACGCGAACCTGTTTGAGTCTATCTGAGACCTTTATTGAATAAGGTTGCCCTCTCTCTCCAGGTGTTTTCTGTCACTGTCGCATAAAACAAATGTGCAGTTTTTCTTAAAAGTCCACTATAAATTGCCTATTGTATATTTTGGTCCCTGTAACTAAGCATGGGTACAATTAGCAAATATTGACAGTTTTTCAATGTCTTCCAGAGCCATTAAAATAATTATGATGCCAATTCTGAAGGCTAATTAGCATTGAGATTGGAACATGAATAGTGAAAGGGGGGAAAACTAAAAAAAATACCTGTGGCAAAATCTTTGATTGTTCTAAGGTTGAGGCAAGGTCAAGAACATAATTGGATTTTATTAGTTTTTTTTTTTTTTTTTTTTAAATGTTCCAGGAATGTTTGCTTAAGGTCATGTTACCATTATGCACAAGGTGAACATTTATTGCCGAGGTTGTTTTTCTGAACAAATACTCTTCACCTGTTTGCTGTAAAAAGACAAAACCAAAAAAAAACCTCACACACATCACATCTATCATATATAGTTGCTGAAGCTGATTACAAGTTGACATACATTTGTATACATACATTATTGGTGTGATGTGATGTGAAGGCGCACCGCAGGGATCCGCTTTGGTCCTTCATTTATTTTGGATGTTAATAAAATTGATCGTGAAAGAGATAATTGCAACAGGAAGTTGGAGGCAGCGACGCTTGGAATTTGAAAAAGTTCAGTCAGAGCTCAGTCTGTGTTGTTCTCAGCAGAGAGAAACACACAGAACAGGCTGATTGTAACATCTCAAGGTACATTCTCCACTTCACCATGATTTTGTATTTATTTTTTTTATTATTATTATTGTTGGGCTGAGATCAGACTGTGCCTTGGACTTGTATGCTGTTGGATAAACAATCTTTTAACATGCAAAGTTCAGTTCAGTGGCTGGCATTTATTTTTAAGGCTGTTCTAAAGGTTAGCTCTGTCTTACTTATGAGTCTTTATGGCTCCAGTCTCTGGGTATCACTGTGGCTTTACAAAAGGTGGGAGTTTTGTTTTCATTTGACAGCACACACATAGCCATTATAGCTCAGTATTAAACTGTAGCATTGATTTAGGCAAATAGACATGGTGGGTTTAAAAAGAATTCTCTCTTTTGTGTGTTCAGGTCTTACCTCTGTTTGGAATTTGAGTGGAACCTGTTTTTGAACTGAATATTTTTGAATTTAATTGAATTACTACTGAAAATATATTCATTCCCAGGCAAAGGTGGAGCCTTCAGTTGAATTCCGTTGGTTCAACACATTTTGGGGGGTGGTAGAAATAATGTACACTTGTTCAGATCAATTGTTTTGACACATTCTAGTCCTCTAATAAAAACTGACAGGCTTAAAATCAGTAAGTAATTGAATTAAATAGTTCATTAATTAAATAAACTGATTGGCATATGATGAACTGTATGACTAAACACATTTAAAATAGTTTAATTTTCATTTAATACATCATAAATACATATGCCTTTCATATGTTCTGTGACAAAGGGGAGGGAACCTTGAGTAGTAGCAGTTATTTTTACATGACAGTGTCTGAGCTGCGTTGCCATGAATCAGGGTCTTCAATTAGCAGGATTCTCTCGTCTGACTGCTATTTTTATCTTCATGTTAGCAAGTGTGTGAGAGAAACAGATGAAGCACCTTCACACCCTGTTTCTGTGGAAGCCTCTAATCACAAAAGAGCCAGAAAGCCAACAAATTGCACGGCGTGAATGGTGTCTGCGTATGCCTTCATGCGCCTGGTACAGAGCCAGATTTGTCAGATCAAAGATCAAATTGTATTTATTAACCCCAGTGATGGGTTTGTCTGCTGAACTCAATGACGGATGATTGTTCACCAGAGAACACTTATTGAAACATTAAATAATACCAACAATAACGCCTGACTTTGAATAGTCCAGTGTTGTAGCTGGATTATAAACTGAGAGTCTGAGAAGAGTGATAGATGGGATTAATTAGTCATTTCCAGTCCAACCAAATGTTCCAAAACAGTAGTTCCCTGACTGAATTTACCGTAACGGCTGAAGTTGTTGAGTAGAAATTTGGTGTACATGTTGTGTGTCCATTTCCGTCTTAGTCTCTGATTATCCAACCTTTCACTAGGGATGGGAATCTGTATCGGTCGGTATTGGTATTGGTCTGATAATGGTCACAATCAGATAAAGATGTAAAATCCGATATAAACCAAAGCATCCTATATATTTTCACCGAGTCAAGTTTTGAGGCTGTTTATTTCGTCTGTTTGGGAGAACAAAATTTGTTACACAGGTGGCGATTTATGTCTTTGTAATGACTCGTCACAAATGTGGTGTTAACAGATTCATAGTTAAATAAATGGTCTAAAATGTCTATATTGGACTTGGTATAAGTAGATAATCGAGTTTGCGATGTTGGTGATGTACTGGACGCAAAATCGTTGTCATTCCATTGCTTTTGTCACCTATGGTGTGAATTTAGATTCAGAACTTTACACGTATTGTTCTGTACAGATCTATAGTTTTGGAAGCAACAATAGATTCCAGATATTCTGTGATTCTAATATTCCATGTATTTGTCGGTACTCTGTACAGACAGAAAATATGGTTCCATATGGGTCACAGTGTAGTTGTGTATGAAGGAACAATGTCCAGAAATAAGTGGTTTGTACTGAGAAATTGTGACACTCAGTGGATTCAGATACAAACATGTCTGCTCCATCTTCATTGTCATACCAGTCACATTTCACTCACTGTTTTTTTTTAGCATCCTTATATGATGTGTCACATGCCACGGATGCACAATACCACTGCCAGTGATTTTCAACAATGACAAGGCTGTGTCTGGGAAAATTGTCCACATCTAACCATAAATAGAGACATCTCTGTGGCTCTAGGTTTCCATTTTGAATTCTGTGACAACTGCTTTCATCCAATTCTCTTTGAAGCTGCTCGGTGTGTTTCTCAGGACCTACGGATATAGTGTCAACTGAACATTACTTTGGATGAAATTGTCTCCTCAAAGCTTCAATTACTTCTTTTCAACATGTTAATCAACGTGAAAAGAGTCCATTGCAGCACCTGCACTACACTTTTTTGGCTTTTGTTAGCTTCCATTGTTTGGGGCTGCATTTACTGTGCTTTTTACTTGAGTGAAAAGAATGGAACTCCTCAAATCATACAGACACAGACCGACACAGTGCCGTCGTATATAATTGTGTTGTAATAAATGAGATATCCTGCAAAATTGCTGTATTGTGACACATCCTGTTATCATGGGCTTTGTATGGAACCTTCTCCTTTGTTCAGCTTCTCTCCTTAGGGGTCGCCACAGCAGATTATCTGTCTCCATCTCAACATGTTCAAGTAGTTTACAATGGAATATTATACATTCTCCCAATCACATTCTTCCCAGTAATGGAAAATCACCACAATCAACTAATTTTTTTCCTTTTTCCTTGCATAAATTTGACATAAATCGGATGCATATAATTCTAAATCCAGAGTCTACACATTTAGACATACAGTAGATCAGGGGTCACCAACGTGGTGCCCGCGGGCACCTGGTAGCCCGCGGGCAGCCAATACGGTGCCCGCGGGCTCACTTCACTTCACCTCACTTGCATGTATCCGTATGATGGCTCAGTAAAATATCTTTGATATTGTTTATAAAAACTGGTTATCGTTAGGAGTAAGCACTGGAATGAATATGTATGCAGTTGAATGCATAATATTAATCATTTAAATGGTAAACAAAAAAAAAATGTTAATGTGGTAGCCCTCCATATTATTTTTTACCCTTAAGGTAGCTCTCTGTCTCAAAAAGGTTGGTGACCCCTGCAGTAGATCCTCCCTTCACCTTGTTTACTCCAGTGTGGCGCCATACACATGCACATTAAATGTTTGTACACTTTTTCATGAATATGAAGATGGCTGCAAGCTAGATTATTGCAGACCAAGTAATGGCCACATTCACAACTGGCATTGTGCTAAATTTAGTGTGTGAACACTGCCTTATATCAATGTAAATTTCTGGCCCTTGATTTAAATGCCATACTCGCTGTTCTTTATTTGCCTCTTTAAAATGTCTCACTGTCCCAACTCCTCTTCAGATCCTAAACAAAGTCTGATTTGATCAAATGGTAATACGTGATTCATTCTGAACATCTTCTGCTGGCAATGCAAGGTATTCCTCTCCTCATAAGAGAGTGATGCTGTCTTCAAAGGCGAAGACTAAAATATCCTCCTTGCAACCTCACCATCTCGTTCACACCGACATGCTGCGTGTTGAAGAAATGCCACAGGAATTAGTCACATGCACGTAGGCTTGTTCATGGCATTTCTCCCCACGCACATACTGTACGTAGACAACTTGCTTGAGAAAATCACAGATGGTTCCCTTGGCTTCCTCCGCAGCATTCTCGTAGGTGTCGTGACCCTCCTTTTGGGTGAAAGTGAGTTCTTATTAACACATTATGCTGTGTGATTTTGCAACTTCTTTTTTTTTTTTTCAAACTCCTGACACACCATGAATTATTTCATGAAGTAATAATAGCTCCATACATTGCCTGACGGGCAGAACTCTTGCTTTATAAATCATGTCTGTGGTCACGTTTGTGTAGCCGCATATAAAATGAGCATATGTGCTAATTTTTGTACATATGTATATGCATGCCGCCCCATGTTTGGTGCTCATTTGTTGAAATGCCAATATCCCTGCTGCTGTTTTCGCAATACTTAAATACAATAGGCACTGGTAGCTTCAGAGTGCAGGATGAAATGGTCTTTTCTTTATCCTTTGTGATGAGACCAAGAGAAATCTTTGATCTGGAGTGGCTAGATAATCATCCGTTGCTGAGGCCTGATTTCCATCTCTATTCAGCTCTCCCCTGGAAGCTCCATAAGCAGACGACAGCACTGGAACTAATCAGGGTTGTTACCAGTCTCCCCACTAAACGGCATACTTCTCCAGATGTGGCAGACCTGGCTTCACTGCTCCTTTTGTCCATGTTGATGTTGCACAGCAGTATGCTGTTCTATCTGTCTGCCTGCTGATGTGTGTGTGTGTGGCTGATACCAGATTTGGCAACAGCTTTTGATATATTCGAGTTAAGACAAACTTTATTTGTGTTTTATCATCATTTTACTTCCAATACACCCTGCTTCACCTGTTTTCAGGAGTTGCTCACCCTGTAATTGCATATAAAGCAGACAAGTGGACTAAGTCTGAAAGTTCTTTATGCTTGGAGGTCTGGGAGTCTGTGAAAGTGGATCAACTTTAGGTTCAGGTCATTAAGACATAGTCCTTTTTAGTTCTCAGGTCTGAGAGGAATTAGTCAAGTGGCTGATACTTGGCTTAGATTTAAAAGTAACTGTATGTAATTGTGATAGAAAAGCAATATCATTCATGTAAATATCCCCTCACAGTTATTCTCTCCTCTACTGGGACACTTTTTTTGTAGATAATAACGACTGCATTTACAGGCTGTTTGTTTATTCTCCCGCTGCTTTATTCTAAACCTGTGCCTAAAGCCGATCCGACACGAGTTTTGCTCACTTGTACAAAGCTATGACATTTACCAAAATGTGGTATTACAATGAAATGCACTAGCGTTACAGTATGCCATGAAAATGATGGCATGAGACTGCTTCTTAAATTGCCCAGATGGTGTACTGGAAGTGTTGCCGTTGCTGACCTGTTATTCCATAATAAAAAGAAATTACAATCAGGTTGTCTGCTTTAACTCAGCATCAGCCTCGACTCGACACTGGCGCTTCTGTCTGTACAGAGGTAATGGTGGTTTACTTTTCTGATATTCATTGCATTGTTTATGCATCATATATTCACTGTTTTGAATTTGTATAGATTTTTTTTTTTATATTGTGCTATGGACCTTCTTTTGGGTTTTTAAGTCTGTAAAGATAACGTTACAAAAATACTAGATTACTTTCTGTTTGGTGCACACTTCCCCTTTGATATTTCCAAAGTTGTGTTGACAACTTCCCAAGGAGTTGATGCTGTGCCATAATAAGCAGCTCTGCATGAAAAACATTGCACAAATGTGCATTTATATTGTGCACACAGCAGGGGTACTTTTTGTAGGAGTACTCATTCTGGCACAACTGTAGCTCTGAAGAAAAAGTACCTGTGTCCTTGCTGGCATATACTGCTATATCTTTACAACAAGAACCAGATATTGATAACATCAAGAACCTCTTTAAGGGGTTAGGGTATCAAGTCTTAATAAAGTGTTATGTCTCACTTCATCCATACGTCCATCTTCTTCCACTTAGCCGAAGTCGGGTCACAGGGAATGCAGATTGAGCAGAGAAGGCCAGTCTTCCCTCTCCATCGCCACTTCATCCAACTCTTCCAGAGGGAATCCTGTTGTTTATAAAAAAAAAAATTCAAAAACAATTGAACTAGGATCTGATGAGTAATGTTGATCTAATGAACATGTAAGCAAACTAAATGTTGATCAGGGCATAGCTGTCACTGTCTGAAAAGGTTCAAATTACATTCCTTGCATTAGGCCATATACCCACATTACCATCTGCTGGCAGTTTTTTTAATTTTAATTTTATATAAAATGTCTTGGGGTGGGGGGGGGATTGTCTCCCCAGAAAGAAAACATGTGGCCTTAAAGCGCTGACTTCCCAGTCTGCCATTGTCAGCTGTGTAGTACTGCAGCTCTGCTGAAGTGGAGCATTTATTTGTGACCCTTCCATGTTCCAGCCCATTACATCTACAGTGTTCTTTTCACCACTTAGACCACATTGCAGCTGGATGCCATGCTCAGCATATTTCGTTGACTTAAGCACTTGCTAATTTGCTGTTGTGGTCTTTCATGTGGTGCTAATGGTGGAGAAAAGGAAAAGAATGAGAAAACCAAGCAACTGCGAAGAGATTTCCCTCCTCTCTAATAAAGAAATCCATGTGGTTCCTTCAAAACTGAATTCAAATTGTTTTAAGGCTTTTTGATATTGCATGTAGAGGAATCACAGGCAGAATGCATGCAGAGCCTCAGATGATTGCAACATAGAATTCTCCAGAGAATTTCTGTTTTCTCGACCTGAGACTTCGCAAGACCCCTGATTTCAAGCCGACAGCCCTGACTTAGCAAGGCTGGTTTTGCACTAAAAGACGGTTGGGGATTGGAGACAGCCCTCAATCTCCTTGCAACAAGCCATTTAACCATCATGATGACTCTGAAGCTGTTAAATTTGTGTAAAAATCCTGCAAGAGTGAAATCAATTTTGGTGGTCAAAGTCACTGTGACCTCACCAACTTTTTTCTTATTTCTGTTTGGCCTTGTAAATTCCTTGAGAGAATTGCTTAAATTGTGTTTGGCTAAAAGTCATAACGGTGGCTTCAAAACATTCTCCCAGTTTCCAGCCCCTTGGACATAATGTTCTTTTTAAGTTTAAAAAGTGTTCTTTTATTGCATTGCATTGCAGAATTTCAATTCTGCTGTGGGTGTGACATGATGATATAACACAGTAGTGCAATAACTTAACAGCCCGATGAGGGTGTCTCATTTTTCTTTTTTACTGGCTTCATATTTCTTCAATTTTATATCCAACGTCCAATAGGCATTTGTTTTGTATGCTAAATAGGAAGTGTACACTTCGTCCTTTTCCTGAGTATCTCATTTCCTTCCTCTTTTGTCTCTCTTAAATCTCTCTTGTCCTTTGTCTCACATCCACCATTGTCTTCTTCTTTCCCCATCGTTCTCAGATTTCCTCCCCTCAGTCTCTCCTTGAATTCTTTTTTTTTTTCATCCCATCTAAGCTGCAGTGTTTAAACTCGACTCTTCTATCCTTTCATCATCATCTTCTAGCTCTCCTCTGCTCCCATCTTCTATCCTCTATCCGTGATGGATGGTGTTGGATCAGTGTGCAGCCTCTGACAGTGATAGCCCCTGGTCACTGCTCTCAGTCCATGGCAGTTAGCGTTATCTCTTCCCCCCAACCCAATTTTATCGGCAGTCTTCTCAGGTCATTGACTTAAGTCTTTTTTGTTTGGTCACTGGCTTACTCCCTTCCTGAAGCAACAGGGGGTTTAATAATGATGAATGGTACAGCCTGTGATTATTGAGTTGGACTCTCTTAAATGCTTCTTGTAACACTTATTTTTTCATAACAGTTTTCCTTCATGGCTCGCTTTTCAAACTGCAAATCCAATACTATCTAAAGGTGGTAATATAAGTTTAGCGGGAAGAATTATTCAACTTTGAAATGGATATAAATTCAAATAAAACTTAGTGCATGGGCGATGCAGACATGTCTTCAATGCAACAGAAATAGGCTACAGTTCGTTCTGTTCTCAAAAGTCACCCCTAAGAACAACTAAAATGGACTCAGACAATCACATAATCGCTCAGCCTTAATGTATTCATTGGGACAGCAATGACAACCCAAACATTAAAAAAAGGATGCTGTGTTTAATGACCCAGTGCTACTGTCCTAACGTTGTCAATGAAATAGTAACAACGATGTCACCATGTTGTATTTTTATCCACGCATCGGAATAAACTACACTTTGTGAGTCATTTCAAAGTACTGTCAGTAATGGGGCGGAAAGGTCGCATTGACTCACTGCTTCAGCATCTTGCCTCTGGCTGGGGTGAGGCCAGATGTTTGCAGTCAGCGGGGTATGTGAGGTGACGCCGGAACATTTTTTTTGAAATATATTACTAATGTGTTGCATATTATTGTCTGAAAAGAGCTGACTGATGCCGCTGCTGTTGAGAGTGAGACAGAAGGCTACAGTTGTGAGATAAAAAGGGGATGAAAAGCTCAACAGAGCTGAAGATGATTATATAAATATACAGCAGTGATGACCTTTGATGAAGTTGCATTAGAACATCTGGTGAAACTGCTATTCTTTTTTACCAAGATCACCGCAACTTCTCGTATACCAAAGTTTAGGAGTATATTTTAATTCTGCTTTTCATTTCCATAGCACAGTAGAGGAGTTTCTGTCTTTTCCTCTTTTTGAATTATGTTCACAAACAAACCGTAAATTCAACAATTCAGAAAACGATACATCAGAAGCATGAAACCCCGCCATATAATGAGAAAGCGTCTTGTGGATTGGTGGGAATGTAGCTATCTTTCAATTAAGTCTCTTGTGGTGACTGAAATATAAATCACAACACTTGACAATGATTCATATGTTTAATTAGAGAACAAACAAACAAAAAGTATCAAAAATGCAAAATATTACTTACAATCCTGGAAGATTTTATTTAAAAATCAGCAAAGGGTGGCGTGTATCTTTATCTGTGGATTGTTATAATGGGAAAATGTAATCAAAGATTTACAACCATGAAAAGCAAGAAGACACCAAACTTAAGTGCTATGTTCTGTCATGACGTGATCCTCTCTGTTTCAGGACAGCACGGTCCTGTGACATTAATGATTCAGGGGTAATCCTCCTCCTAACCACTTGTGGCATCAGGTCAGGCCCTGAAAAGATGCAAAAGAAAAGAGTAGAAAAAAAATGTGTGCAGTACCAGAATGTCATGATTCAGTCTCTGCCAATCAGAGCCAGGGTCTGTAAAATCCTGTCTATTACTATTACATTACACCTCAGCTAAAGTCACGTCCATTAGCTTCCCAGGCAGCAGAGCAGTAGAAGTTTAGATACTGTGACTTTCCATCAGGCAAGATATCAAGCAGGTGGCTGTTTGACACGGCGCCATTGTTTCTGAATATAAACATCAAAGCTTAACATAATGAAGTGGAGTTTTTTGCTTTAGGTCATATTCATCATCCATCCATCCAGCTGACATAGGGCGAGAGGCGAGGTACACCCTGAACACGTCATATAACACAGTTTGTGTCACACGGTTCACATGATAAGCCGGATTGCCATTGAGAAGAAGCTGTTGAGCAGCCTTGTCTCGTCTGGGCCACGCTGAATACATGTGCAGCATGTGATGCTCTGGGTGTGTCTCACACACCTCTGTTTCTCACACCTAGCATGTGTGCATGCCGTGGAGCTGCTGCTATGTAGTGTTTCACTGTGAAAATTGATATAATGAATTCTGAAAATGTGCCCATTTACTTGACTAAATTGCAGAATGAAATGAAGGAAATGAAATGAAGAGTGTAGAGTGTTCAAAGTGTGTCTCGTGCCTGGCAGATATAGATGTTGAAATTGTGACGAAAGATCTTTTTGGCTGTGAACTCCGCATGGCACACAGAGACAAAAGGTTGAAACCCCCGATTCTGAAAAGCATCGGCGTTCACATGAGCAGTGTGGCTGCTCTGACTTGATAACTTGTGTGTGGGGAAAAGAAAGATGTCACACGATGCAAACACACTGCTAACACATCCAGTGTGCTCCAGGCCCCAGAGCAAATGCTCCCATACCTTCACTGAGATGGCATGAGAACAAAATCATGAGAAATCATTGATAATATATCTGTGGATATAATTTTGGCTCGGCTGTTGCTGTAATGCACAGTAACATACTTCAATGTGTGTACAGTACTCATTTGAATTTGCTCAGCTATCACTGTCTGACATATGGTATTTCTTCAAGACCTCCGTCTTTCCGAATGTCATTTATTCTCCTTAGCATCTTGATTAAGACCTGGCTCTACAGATATGATATGAACTGTTGAGAGACACTGCTCTCTCAGTGGGAAAGCTTTATTTCTGCATGTGCTGGAAAAATAGATTAGATTTTTCTAATGTTGATAAAGTCTGAATGTCTGCAGATGGCATCGTGCTAAATAAGTCTTCTATTTCTGCTACAGAAATGGGAAACAACATGCCTCACTTGCTGCCATACCCAACGGCTTTTTTTCCCCCTCAGTGAAGACCTCACAAGAAATGCTAAAACTTTTATGAACTAGCTAGACGTTAATTTCCATCAGTTTGAGAGCATTAATTTCAGTAAAAAGGCCACAGCCCATTACTTTAATGTCGAGGGAGGAAATAGAAGGACGAAGATATCTGCCGTGTTCAAATGTAGACCAGGAACATTTGGGAGTGGCGTCTGAGATGAAGCTCACTGGAGCGTGTAAAGGATGGAGAGCAGGTAGTCGCACAGAAATGCAGCGTACAGTGAGGAACCAGGTCCCTCATTGTGTGTAATCTGCCGTGCACACTGTGGTAAGCCACCAGGGACACACACACACACACACACCGCCCCCCCACACACACACACACAGGAACACACACACACACTGTCTCTGAAAATAACACTCACAAGCCCCTTCATTTCTCACCGGCGCTGTCATCTTGACACAACTGCACTCTACAGATTTTTTTTCGATTTCTTCTTTAGCACAGTCATTAACCAGAGCACATACAATAGGGTACAAACCTCCTCTCCAGTCAACAAAAGTCCTTGTTTTGTTGCCTGAGAAGAAAAAAAAAAACATGGTCAAAATGGCTTTTGCTCGTATTCGTGGTCATTATACTTCAGTGAATAACAGAACTTTGATTTTAACTGTAACAGCAAATGTTTTTTTGTAGATATTTTTTCTATATATATTTTTTGGGCCTTTTTGCCTTTAATGATAGTATAGTGGAGAAAGACAGGAAACGGGAGGCAGAGAGATGGGGAATGACACGCAGGAAAGACCGCTTGGTGCGGGATTCGATTCAAGTATAAAAGCACATTACCCCTCGAACCTCTGTGACATACACTATATGGCAAAGTATTCAAGATCCCTGACTTTTACACCAACAGGGACCTTAATGACATATTCAAATAGACTTTAATATGGAGTTGGTCACCCTTTTGCAGCTATAATGGCTAACACACTTCTTGGAAGACTTTGTACCCATTTATTCTGCAGAGCATGAGGTCAGGCACTGATGTTGGACAAGAAGACCTGGCTCACAATCTCTGTTCCAGTTCATCCCAAAGGTGCTCGATGGGGTTGAGGTCAGGGCTCTGTGTGGGGCCAGTCAAGTTCTTCCATACTAAACTCGTCAAACCATGTCTTTTATAGTCCTTGCTTTGTGCACTGGGGCACAGTCATGTTGGAAACTGTTGCCACAAATTTGGAAGCATAGCATTGTCTAAAATTTCTTGGTATGCTGAAGCGTGAAGATTGACCTTCATTGGAGATGAGGTGCCGAGCCCAAAGCCTGATTAACACACCTGACAATTCAATCCAGTCTCATACATTTAGTCGTGACATAAATTACATATTTAGTTACAGTTCTACAGATGTGCATATCAATGCAAGAGTGTTTTTCTGCCAAACCAGGCTGAAAACCCCCCCCCAAAAGAAATCAAAAATCCAAATAAAGTAGTTAAAGGTGCATTATGTAATAAATCTAAAGCAACTGGCCATAAAATCCTCCTAATATGTCACAGAGACTCAGGAATAATGTTCATATAACAAACTGAACTCACCAACAACAGTACAGCCAACATATTTGCATTCAAAATATATATTTTGCAGACTGCAAATCATGCTTATGTTTTGAAATCATGTTTTGGCATGTTGCGCCACCTACCACCCGCACAACCACGGATTGCCAGTTACGTTAGAAAACGAAACCTAAAAGACCTCGGTATTTTGAATTTGAATGTAGTTACCGTTTTTGGCCACATTCTTACATATGGCACCTTTACATTTGATATTTGTGATATAAGAAACCAACCTAAAATTATGGATTACCATAATTCCAGGTCAGGTCACAGTTGGTCTAACTGAAGCATTTAAGCTTTTTTAAATGTTGGAATTATAATGATGTTAATTATACTGTCTGCCACTTCACTGACCTCCGCCAGTCGTATCTTCAGGCTAATTAAATGGTTCACTGTGTGCAAACACTGTGGACTCTTCCCATCTGTGTAAGCGTGGAAGCCTGATACGACATCATGGGCTTTGTATGGTGGACCCGAGGGACGACAACGTGGGCGAGAAACGTTTCCCGAAAACATTGACAGGGAAAAACCCTGTGCCGAAAGCCATGTAGACGGCATAATTACATCGCATAAGCATGACACACTGGTTATTAAGAGATCGGGGTAAAAATGGATGAATAGTAAAGGGCTAAGTTGAATGTAATCATCTCATGAATGTCAGTGGGGTCTTTTCTTTATCAGTCTTACCCCTCACTCGCTAAATTGTGCAGTGTGTCTGGCCAAATAGAGAAAACAAATACATATATCTTTTAGGACAGATTTGGTTAAATGAGTCACAGATAGAGAGAGTCATGAAGTGCATGCGACTGCAGTGAAGTGAAAAAGCTCACGGGATATTTGTGAATTGTTTATATATATGTGGCCGATGGCTCCATATGGAGAGTGGGATATCATAAATCCATTACTCAGGGGGCCAGGGAGGTGTTGCTGTGTGGGCTCTGTGCCCCCTTTCCTTAGGGATTGATTGTGGAGGAACCACGGTAATAGTGGCTGGCAGTGGGTAATTGTGCCCTTAAGGCATGTCATTTTCTTTTTCCACTTTTGTGCTGAGGAATCACACCAACACCCCCACTCCACGGGCATTTAAAGAAGTGCAGTATAGGTTGCAATTGGGGAGGGGGGGGCGGAGGGATGAGAGAAAGAGATAACAGCAACAAGGACGATACCAGGACTCTTGTGTCTTTTCGTGTTTACAGCGACGGTGAAGCTGCAAACTCTGAGTTCCTGCACTTTAACCTCGTAGCAGTAATTACAAGGACATGTGGGGGTTGTTGGCTCTGATCCCCGCTCTGTGAAATGTGACATTCCACCTGAGGATTGGGGACACACTTCCTCCGCACATTTCAGAATTTTAATCCTATTTCCTGTCACAGTTTTTCAGTGTGACTACTGTGACCCCTGTTAGTAGCTGAAGCTCTGAGTTGCTGGGGAAATAAAAATGATGCTTTTTGTACAGTAGTGAAAATATCGATATGACGGGGGGGCGGCTGTGAATCGGTCTGTGGAGCCGTGAAGTTCGATCCTCCTGTTCCTGGGCAAACAAACGTCATCTCAAATGGCTTCGGGGAAATTATGCCGGCAACATGTGAATGGAATGATGAAAAGTGCTTTCATCATCACTTCACAATTGGCTATTACAACATTTTGTCACATGAGTTACTTACTAATTCATCATTTTGTGATTGTTTCAAGATTACCGATGATTTATTGTGATATTATCATTGCTGTTGGCCATGTATTACGTTTGTATATCGTGAGACGCTCTGCAAAACCCGCTCCTCCTATCGGGACACGGTTCACAAGTGACATCACATGAACTCCGCTCAACCTCTTCTAAAAGTGTCAAGGACAGGAGAAATCCTGCTGTCTCAGAGAGACAAAGGATTCTATTTCCATAAACGACCCAGAGTTCCCAAAGAAATACACAACACCTTCAAGTATAAAAGCACATCACCCCAAATGTGCTGTCGGTGTTAGATTTAACAGGCAGCAGCTGCGGGGCTGGTTACAGTTGAGCAAACAATTAAGTGGCTGACAAATCCAAACCCTTATTTGTGGCTTTTAAAGCATTTTAAAGCAAAATAAGAAGCATGTATATATATAAAAATAAATACATTAATTAATAAACTGTCTTTTTTTTACATCCTGGTGTAAAAACTATGAAGATAATTAAAGATGGTGTGACAAGTGACAGCATGAATGTGTTCCCGGCATAATGCAACCTGAGCTTTTACCTTTCCAGTTCTGCACCAGCAGCTCTGCACCTGTACTGAATGAGTAAGATGTTGCATCAGCTTGAGCTCAGCCAATGCAGAAGGAGTGAAGGTTGCAGGTGGTAATCTGACATGTTTTGGGTTGTCGTTTGAAGCCTGCTCGTCACATTCACCTTTCTGCTTAACGCACTACATTAAAAAAAAACAAATGTGTGCAACTCCATTGTCTAATTGGCATTAACACGACCTCATGTTCTTTCGGTGGCATGGCCTTATTAAAACAGGGCACAGAAGTAGACACACCTGAGGAAAATTACACAAACCCTGTGTTTACCCTAGAACTAGGAAGTATTTATTATGGATACACTATGTTCTTTTTCTTTTTAGAACCTCATCCTTAAAAGATGCAATTTCTTTTTAATGTATTTGTCTGGAAAATGATTTTCACTTTATTTCATATATCATTTATTCATTGGATTTATTTTTATGAATATATAGAGGGATAATTCTTTTCTGAGTTATTTTTTTCTGTTTTGAATCCCAAAATACTATACATTGCAATTGACTTTATTGCAGTAGTGCATATTTATGTGTGTGTATATACTGCATATGTGTGTGTGCATATATGTGTGCGTGTGTGTTTATATGTATAGAATGTATGTGTGTATATATACTGCATACGTGTGTGTGTATATATGTGTATGTGTGTTTATATAGACTGTATGTGTAAGTGTGTATATAAATATATATATATATATACTGGTATGTATTAGGTGTATATGCATATATTTTTTCCTATACACATATACTGTATACACACACACATAAATATACACAAATATACCTATATACACACACACACACATTTATACATACACAAACGCATACATACACACATACAGTATACACACGTGTGTCTATGTATGTATGTATGTATGTATATATATATATGTATGAATATATATATATATAGTTTTTTGAAACTCGCTCCAGCTATCCATCAATAAGATAAATTATCAAGTCAAATAAAAATACAGTTAAAATTCTACATCAACATACAGAGAGGGCTTTGTTGGCTCTTTTTGGCTCTGGATTGTTTTCATGCCAGTTAATCACTGGAGAAATGAGATGACAGCCTCGTCCTCTTTTGCTGCACATATAACAAACTACAGAGTGAGAGTGACACACACGCACTCAGACCCACACATCAAATCCATCGAGGTCATTTATTCCTTTGTGCGTATGCGAGCCCTTCGCAATCTTGAGTCCACAGGTGCCGGCCATAAATTTCCCCCAACTGATTTGTAATATATGGATTTTTTCCCACCACCCTAAAGCTCCAGACTAAAATAAGCTTTGTTTGGCAGCTCATACACTTGTAAATCTGCCTGTGACATTTTGATAGCGGGTGACACAGTGGGGGGGGTGGGGGGGGGGCAAATATCATTAGAATGGGACAGGATTAAAATCTGTCACTCAAAGAGTCTATTACCGACTCAGCCAGTGTTAGATGCTCAGAGGCAGCACTGATAAGAAGGCAAGACAGAGGGATGGGTGGTGGTGGAGGAGGAGGAGGAGGAAGTGGAGGAATAAAGTTTTAAGGAAGGAGAAGGAGCCATTTGGGGTGGGTGGGCGTGTCCGCCAGGATGTTCCCGCTAACCAGAGTGGTAAATATTTCAGCCGTCATGGCCGAGTGTAGGCAGCTGGTCCCCTTTGCATGGCAATGAGAGGAGAGGAGGAGAGCCTGTTTCAATAGAGCCCTTCAACCCTGGGAAACCTCCACACCCACACACACACACAGCTGAGTGATGGCAACAGGACAGTGCAGGTCTGTACTGCCTCACTGGCTTCTCTCTTCATTCCCACAGTTAGGCTCCACTAAGGGCTGGGTCATCCTCACCACTTTCTGTGTCCGTGGAGAGTTCTATCGCATAATATACATGCACATATTATGTGCATGTGCGGTCAAGTCCTGTAGAAGCAAATGTATATCGGGACAGGTCAAAGGCTAGGGAACCAGCATGTTGATATAACTTGGGGACTGGAAGTAATGCTTGTTCCTACTATAAACTATATTATTGAAGATAAACTGAGCTGTTGTTCAAGACTTTTGGAAGCCACGGTCGGGTCTCATAGGGTCTCTAATACAAAATGGTAGAAGCCAGCATTATTCAGCTCAATAACAATTATGCAACAGGAGTTCCCGATAACACACACACTGTAGTACTTCACATCTGTCTGTATTGTCAGTTATTTTATCTACAACAGTCCACTGTTCCATTCATACATTTCAGGGTCCAGGGTCAGTCAAGCACTCAGTTTCATATTCTTTTCCAGTGGTGATTTCTCACAGGGAAATAGTCCTTGTTTGTATGTCCTTGTATTCTTTGAACACTGACTTGTACATCTGTGGGTACACAGGGACTTCCTCATACAAAGTCTCCATGGTTACGCTCTTTTTTGTCGTCTCTTTTGACTAAAATAAGAGTGCACCACCAACTGAAAGGTGTAGTGCTACAGAGGCCATGTGAGGTCAGTGAGTACAGTCCACGTGGAATCAGACTGTAGGTATACACGGGTTAATGGGCAGGAATGGGCAGAAGGTAAATTTCTGTCACGCACACAAGTGTCCATAAAGGGTTCATGACTCAGCCTTAAGTGTGGAACCAAAAAGGTTTCTTCAGAGATTTTCACAGTTTTAATAGCAGAATGTCCATATTGACGGAGAAAATGACCTCCTTCTACTGTATCTGTGCTCGAAGATTGTCCATCTGTTGTCATCATGATGGTAATTAATGGATTAAGCATTCCTCTGGTGATTAGAGTTCTTTTTATGCATTGTTGGGGATTTCATAAGAAAATAATGGCACCAGAACTTGAGTATGTCAAAGTAGCAAAATCAGGTGGTTGGTTCTTGGAAGTCTTAAAGGGAAGTGAACTCCTGGGAAACACTGGATGCAGAAACACCACAAATGGCTGCAAAGCACCCGGTGGACCACAGCTTGAATCCATTTGCTAGCCTGCAACTGTGTTGCTCAAGTTGAATAAGTGCCACTTTAAAGCAACGTCAAGCGCCAGCTCGCAATCACCCAGTGTTTGGTTTAATTTTAGTGTGTCGTGCCAGCGAAACCTGGTCAGTCAACAGTGTAGCGTGATTTCCTCCTAAATAGTAGATAGTAAAAAATCAATATACATTGCTTAAATTTGACCATATGCCATCACAGACCAACTTCATATGTGAGTTATAATTTCTCATTCTGTAAATATATAAAATGTTGATGTTGTAGCTAGTAGTTCTCGGGAAAAAAAATGTAACCAGTCCCTCAAATGTCAATACTAACTGCAAATATAGTGATGAAAATATATGTATTAATTTGCTGTACTCTGAAGCCTCTTGTCAAAGAAATAACATACATCAACATGCCACCGACGAAAGCTAAAAAGCCCAAAATACGAAACTGGACTGGGGAGTAAATGCTGTGTTTGAATTTAGTTAGGCCTACTACATCGAGCATTATGCTTGTGTAACTATAGACATTTACCTATAGCGATCAAAAGTCCTGTGACTTTTTTCTTTGGTTCAGAATGGTGTTCGTCGTATGCTGAAACACCCGAGGTTTGCCACAGTCCAACCGACTAAAACGACTTCATGCACCTCCATGCTTGAAAACCTGCAGAAACAGGATATGACGGGGTATTTATGCACACTTTTGGGTCTATTCTCACAGGATCTGTACTACCTGGGGTCATATTGATCTTCTACGGTAATACAGTAACACATTCGGACGGGACTAAAACCACTGAAAAGCTCTGGTAATAGTTACTTAACCCCACCTCTCTATGTAAAACTAATCCCATTTGAATAGGGTTTATCATCTGACAAATGTATCATGACTACAGGATTATAGAAGTCGCTATATGTGAGGTATCATATTTAAAATGAGTGATCACCAAGAGGTTGTCATCTTAGCCAAAGTGAGGTTGTGTCTAATAATTCCGTGCCGTGAGGCAAGAGGTTAACACTGTTATAAATCAGTGCCTTAATCTCCAGAACCCTGGCAGTACTTTCATTTAACACTGAATTATCTAAAATGTATAGCGATCAAATGCTGCTTGGTCATGCAGATTTAGTAGAGATGAAGTATATAACCTTGTGGCAGGAATGGGGAAGCACGAGTCAGATTGTATGTGGTCCGTGCAGAGTTCAATGATACTGCGACATACAGTAGTTACCACAAGAGCCCTGCAGGGAAGCTCCAGCTGAACTAACCACAATCAAAAAATATGACACTGTTCAATGCCGCCGCTGTGTTTTGGCAGTGAGATAATATGTACAGTTTCCAATTAATGTTCAAAAACATTGAGAAAAATATAAAGCGATTAAAACAGAAAATATCATCCAACCACTGAGGTACAACTGCATGTTGACATGCTGTAGTGGTGTCTCAGCAAGTGTTCGTCAGACGCTGATACCGTGTATATGATGCGTGGCCACGTCATCTCTTAAGGTCGTTCTCACAAATAGTTATTGCACTGCGTCACTGCTGCCCTTTTCTGTGTGTGTCATGTTCACCCGAAGACAAACAACATGTGTCTTTCTATCTCCCTGTGTGTGTGAGTCTATCGGGCATAATTGTGCATAATGCTTTCATTCAGAAATTATGAATAATTTGCATATGGCACAAACAGAAATATTTTGTGGTCATCTCATATACATATGCTGTTAATAACGGTATAATGGATAGAATCTTTTTCAGGCTGCTCCTCTCAACAGCACTTAACCTGCAGCTGAGCAGGATTCTGCTCTCCATTGATTCGGAAGCAGCCATTAAAGAGACACATTACCTATGACAATGTGGTGGGGTGGTTCTAAAACTGAATGGCTTTTCATCTGAATTAGGAAAGCTGAATAGAGGCAGCAAGTGCTGCTAAAAATGTCTTCAGCAGAGAGAAGGTTTTAGCTGAAGTGGAGTTTTTTTTTTTGTTTTTTTTATACGATATTAGGAAATGAAAATAGCAGCAATTAAGATGCCAGGTTAGTAGCATGCAGCAAAATCTTCGGTCTAAACTTAGGCTTTAAACTCTCCTAAATGTGTCATCAGTCGATAATTCAGTTTTCTTAATGTCATGTAAACAGGTCAGTGTGACTGAAATCGAGCTTGTCTTAGTCGGACTAACATACCTAGATAATGCGATTCATAGTCCGATTACACCTGCATGGAGTCCGACTTGACTTTCTACTCATACTCCCTGCATGCTCCCCGCTCTCTGTAATGGAGGTTGAAGGACATGACGTATAAGCTGCAGTACTGTTGCCGGAAAACATACGACGGCAGCATCTTTTTTCGGACAGCACAGCCGTCCATCTCGCTAGTACATACAGGAAACTCAGTTTGTACTAGCTTATAGAGAGGTACAGCGCCACCTACTGAGGTGAAGCCATACGTACCAGCCAATAAATAAATGTTCTCCTTCGCATGCATACTCTAACTTGGCAAGTTGTCCAATTGCCTCTTAGTCAGTGCACAGATAATATTAATAAATTAAAAGACATCTGGAGTTGACCTTGGAACTTTCCAGTCACCAGATTCACAGGCACAGATTGTGTAAAACCATGTTTGGCAATTAAAAAGGATAAAGATTTTAAAGTGAGGGACTGTACCTTTATTTGGTCTTGGAATCGATTGTCTGCAAATTTGGGAGAAGAACTTGTCTAATGATTACAAGTACAATGTTTAGAGTGTTTTATCATAGCAGCAATGTCCTCACTGTTATACTTGCTGCATACTCTAGTCAAGCCTCTCAAAATATCATGAGCAACAAAATATCTACTCATGAGCAACTCATGAGTAGACTTGTACTAAAATCCTTTAAAAATATTAATACAATGACCGATGACTCATCAAAGTTATACAGAAGAACAAATTACCTTTCATTAAGTGTTTGAATTATCTGTGATCATTGAAATTCTCAGTAATCTTATCCTCATGTGAAACCAGTCACAAGCAAGATATAAATTATTGGTGATGTAAACTGTAGTCAGGCAATATTGTTGAGTTGTAGGTTTATGCCGAATCTGCATGGATTTTCCCAGAAAATTGTTCAGCATTGTTCGCTGCCTGGTGACTGAAGTTCGACAAGCAGTCTTTTCCAGCAGGCTTTTTCTTTTGGCATTGAAGATTTCTTGTTTAGACAGTCTTAAGTGGACCACCACCAACCTGTCCTCCTTCTGGTGCCAGTTTCGCCTAGAATATTTGCAAACCCAAGCTATTTAAAAATTTGCCAGAATATTACGTTATTTTTTTTGTTTATTTTGGTACAAAATGTACAAATATGATGCCAGATATTTCATACCAGCAGGTGTCCCATGCAAAATGTTTCCCTTGTGCGATATGTGCACATTGAAAGACAATAATGTCCATCATGTATGGGCTTTAGTCTCTCATTACAGCCTAGGGTAATGATGCTGACATTGAATAACTCACCGTACGGTAGTCTTTTTTTGGAGTTGAGACAATATTCACTCATTCAGACGATCCATCTTTGATCAGCGTTCTCACGCTTGGTAGCTGCTCATCCCTCGGTGTAGCTGACAGTATCGTGTGCAGCTTGTGTTCTGGTATTGGCCAACTGTGAATGACAGCATTTACGGGACGGGCAACATCTGCTTCAGTGTTGTTGTCGCTGTCACTGTCGTGCAGGTCTGCTTGACAAGGCGTCAGCAGTGACCAGTGGTTTTTTGCAGGTGCACATTCTGCCCAGGCCATTAACCCCATAAGCGTCTTCACACTGTACTGATATACAATCATAAATCCAGAGGTTTATGATCTGTGGCACCTTGTTTCCCCATAGCTCTTTGTCTGTGTATGCATGTCACCCAGAGGTGTGATCATTACAATGGCAACAACTGTGGTCTGTGGTGTGTTGCGACACAGGTTTTCAGGTCCAGAATTTACGTCCTTGTGCATATAAATGATTTCATTGTTGTGCAATTTGCTGGAAATTAGCAAACAAACGAATTAGCTTTATAATTAAATTGAATTGTGACATTGTTGCAAGTCAAACCGCAATGTATGTGAAGTAGTGTGTAACTCTTAAATTCAAACAAATGTCCGTTAGATTCAAAACATTGGCCAGTTGGTTCCCACGCAGTCAGAGACAACATCGACATTGTGCGAGTAAAGCGAGACAGCTGACCGATTGGTGTATGACCAAAAACCCAAAGAAGTGCCCACAAAATCGTGCCAGAAGCGAATTCTACTGCTAAAAAAAAGCAGTTGGACTCATTAAATCTTTGTGTTCTTTCAACACAACATACCAGAATTGTGTCTTATAGTTTTTATCATTTCACATATCTATATTCATACTATCTGTATTATTTTACTCTTTGATCTTTTTGTTTACCTTTTTAATCTCTTTACCTCTTTCACACTGCATGCTCTTCTTAATCTCATAAATTTCTTGTTTTGCTTTAATTGGGCACTGATAAGTACACATTTCCACCTTTGGAGAGCTACTGTATTCACCTACCTGCATTCATTAAAAATCCCATGCGTGTCTACAATAAATTCAGTATGTCATCCCTGTACTAGAAATGCAGATGTATCAATAATAGGAGCATCTTGCACATTAAGATTCATAATCAAAACTAATAGGTTTTTTGGTGAACTGTGATGTGATCTGACAGTAGATTGCAGGCCGCGGTGTGTTTAATGTAATGGACTGTGGAAGAAGGCTGCTTAGAAAAACAGATCTGCGGGCTCTTCTAAAAAAAAATCAGTCCTAATCAAATTCTTCAAATTTGATATCCGTATCCCCCGTGGATGCATATTTTTAAGTTAATGCAGGAAAAAATGAAGAAGGTGTCTTTATTCCAGTTGACATGTGCACACTTTTGTGTACAAATTGTATTTTTCCAGCTGGATGGAACAGAGCAGCAATGACACGTTAAAGATTCCCAGTGTCGTTTTCATCGAAATGTGATCGGGCTTGATTTGATTTGCTACCCAGAGAAAATTGCCTTTTATATCAATGCGATTACATCACACAACAAAGCCGCCATTATATGGAGACTTATGGTCATAGTGGAAAGAAAAAGGCTATCGCATTGCTATTAGTAACAGCCCGACTGAGAGGAATGTGTTTTAGGAAGAAGAGATGCAATGCACACACGCACGCACGCACACTAACACACACACGAACTGAGCACATGCTCAAACCCAGTGGTTCTTAAACTTTTTTATGAAGTAACCTGATAAAATGGAGCTTTCAAACACCATTATCACCATTGTTAATATACAGTAGTCCAGATAAGATAATTTGATCTTATAAACTTCAGACTGGTTTAATGAAATTATATGAATATTAAGGTGACCCTAATTACTGTTTTTTATTAGTAATTGTTTAGTTTACGTTCTCCAGTCCAAATTCCTCAGCTCTGCTCCGATCACATAACCTGGAACAATATTTCTGATACCATCAGCGTAAGCTTGCGTACCACTGGTGGTACACGTACCACAGTTGGAGAACCATGGCTCTAACCCGTTAGCTTTTTAAGCTTTTTTCTTCTGCAGCTATGACTCGGAAGCAACAGTTGCTATTGCTGCTAAAGTGACGGTGATGGCGGTCGCTATTCTTAGGTGCACTCTGTCTGACAAAAACAAGATAAAACAGCTTTTTTTGAGGAACAGCATTTATCCAAGAGCAGTGGCCTCCAATTCACCTCTCACCACTCAAACAGACAGTAGACATGACACGTCAAACACACACGGAGACCAGCAATATTGTGTCTGTTTGTAAGATACCTGAATACACGTTGAATATTCATCACTTTTATACTAATTGTGCTTTTTTATTGAGTTGAGCTGTTTTTTTTACTTGCGTATCATGAATGTCAATCACCTAAATATCTAACAGGCCACCTGACAGGCTTCAACGTTGGCAGGTGACTGACCAAGGCAGACTCTTGCATGATACGGCCCCAGGGCTATATTCATGACTAGGAAGGGTAATTGGAAATAAAAAAAAATCAATGTGTAGAAGTTAAAATCATGCATGTTTTTATTTTGAAGCTCATTTTTTATTCTCAATTTGCATACCAAACGTGTGTGTTTGCACGTTCTTGCATGTGTGAGCAATTTTCATCCGGTTGCGTACATTGAACCGCACAAGAAGAATAATGTCCGTTGTGGAGGTGTTTCACGAGCGACAGTGTCTTCTGACTCTGGGTCAAAGTCATAAAAGGGACTGTGGTGGGGAGTCGTGAAGAAGCTATTTTTAAACACTGTTAAAACAATGTTTTGATAATGAGGAGCAGTGCGTCCACCGTTCCAGAAGGGGGAGCTGTGCTTCTGAGAGCTGGTGCGCTGAATAGTACTGGCCAATCACAAGCCTCTGTCTTTGGGGAGTGAAAGTTCACTCTGAAATATCGACGATGTTATTTAAATATCTGAAATATTTAAATAACATCGTCAGAAAAGAGGATTTCAATCGGCTCGTTTACAGCAACTAGGAGGTTTTTGACCATAAAAGCAAGTTAATAAATGTAAGTAGACCTCCATAACTAACATTTATGTGCAACAGGACCACTCTATGTGACCTTTAATGATTCTGTTTCTGACGGTCCTAAAGCTCTGTGTTTACACTCTTTAAGCGCTAACAACTAACGCAACTGGACTTCTCGCCTCTCACCCACAAGGCTTCTCCAGTTATGAGTTCCCAGGTATTTAAACCATTGGTGGCACCCTGGGATCATTAACATACCCAAAATGTGAGTTATTAAAGTCACCAAAGTCAAAAATCACCAAAGTCACCAAAATTACAGAACCGATGACATGTCATTGTTATCACTTAAAGACTACAGTATTAACTTGAAGCTGCAGTGTTTCCATTTTAAAATGAAAAGCATATGTATGTTCTATTCATGTTCCTTTTCCTTATGTCGGCACAGTGCTGAACTCCCGTTTCCACACTGCGCGATTCAAGCCACGACTGAGGAAAGACCAAAGCACAGCAGCGACACAGTACCGGTAAAGCTTAGTGAATTAGCAGCGATTCAGCTATAGCCTCCGCCACGTGGGTGTTTGAAGTGAGAATCCGAAAACAAAGCTGAGGATCTGTTTATCATTATCAGCTCATTAATGTGTTTGTAAAACCACTTGCACTGTTTTTGCGGCGCGTGTGGCGAGACTGTAATCTGGGGTTATACATGTCATAAAGTCTCCACTCGGTGAAATCCAATTAAGGCGGTGTTTAACTCTGGATCCACTTCAACACAGCTGTTGCCTGTTGTGTATGAAATTATTGCTCTCCATGTCTGCATTTTCTTTTTCTTTTCTTTTTTTCATTCTACACAAGGACGGAGCCGTGTGCAGCTGGAGTCGCTCAGCTCCCACAGTATATACACAGTCAGGCACAGTAAACCTAACAATAGACATGTTCAATTATACTCATGGTGCTTTAGTGGCTCAAGTGTACCAGTGTTGTAAACAATGCTGACGTCTGTTTGCTGTCCACAGCCCCGCACTGTGGGTTTTGACTGATGCAGTCTGACAGCAGCAGTTTTCCTCTTCCACTAGCGGCACAGCGTGAGGATGAAACGTGTCGCTCACTGTCTGTTTAACGCTTCAGTCTCGAGCGAGATCTGTTGATAAGTCACTAATGAACAGGCAGTCAGGGAATTTACTGCGGGTCTTCAAAGGCCTTTGGTGATCCTTTGTGCTGCGCCTTTCACGCAAGAATAACATAAATCTAGTAGGTAATTTGCCATTTCTTGACACAAAGAACAAAGTGCATAAAGGTTAAAGAAAATTTATGAAATGTATAAGTGCCTATACCTTTGTCTATAATACTATTCATTGCATTTCTTTACAAAACATTTGTAGTGCCATTTTTCTTAGGCATTAGAAGCTGTTGCTTGTTATTGACATGATTTGTGCTGCGATTATTTGATTCATCAATTATTAATTGATTACTCAATAAATTGTCAACTATTTTGACCATCGATTAAGTGGTTTACTTCTTTTTCTTCAATAATTAATACAAGCTTTCTGAATTTTCTGCTGATATTTCTGGTTTCTTTACTCCGAATAAAGAAATCATTCAAAGTGAATACTTTTGGTTAGACCAAATAAGTACCGGAATATACAAATAATTTGATCAAATAAGTACCGGATTATTCAAGAAAGTTGAATCGATTATGAAAAGAATCATTAGTTGCAGCCCTAGATTATCATGAGTCATGTATTTTGTTGAGGTAGACAACATTTTGGCACGATTATATAGCCATGAATGAATCTGCTGATTCATTTATAAACATATCTATCATAACTCAATGATTTGCAGACGTGTTGACAAAGGAGCATGAGACACACGATCTCAGCATCACTTTACTGAGAAACACAGTCATGTGGAGCAGAGAGGTTTAACCGAAAGAGAGGTTTAAACTCATTTGACAGTGGCTTGAAGGTACAGACATTTATTTCTAGTCACACGTTACACACATATCTTAACAAATCCTCACTTCAGCTGCAATACGGCACAATAATGTGTTGCGTTTGTTCAGTTCCATGTGAGAGCAAAGGAGTAAGAGAGAAATGCCTTCCCCTCTGCTTATTAGAAAGGTTTGACACTTGCCACAGTAAACACATTCATCAGCACAGACGGATGATTATCTGTTTAATTTTACAGCCTGGCAAGACATCACGGCGTTCGCAGTCGCTGTCGTCAGGCTAGACGTTTACCCAAACTGCAGCAATTTGTCAAGGGAAAGAAAAAAAAAATCTATTTGCTGCATTTTCTTCAACTTTGTGTCTCCATTAATATTCCTTTAGGACAGCCCATGAATCCATTCACATTTTTGTAACAAGGTAACACAGAGTGAATGTCAGTTTCATAGATGCATTCAGCATAAAGAGCTGACTTTGATGCAATTCCTAAGCGCTTTAAAAGGTGCGTATGAGCACTTGACAGGAGATCTATACGTTTCCAATGTCAAACAGGAGCACGACTACAAACGCACTTATGTGCGGTGTTATATTCTCTGTGTAACAAGCAACGATCAACAGAGGGGGGATAGTGCGTTATGGTGTCAAACTGGCTGGGGGGTTTTGTTACATGTGACTGGCAGCACATTAGTGTGAAATCGACTGAAAGCTATATCTGCTCCTTATATACAGTATGCTCCTTATTTTCTCTACAACAATGTAAAGAGTAAAAGCGGCAAACTCAGGCGTAAAAAAACGAAATGTTGGCGGAGTATTAGTTAGTATAACCTTCAAATAATGCAATAACACCTAAGGCCTCCTGTATAGAAGGATTCAGTACAAGTATTGATTCAAATGATGTAAATAACATTGTATGTAAATCGTTACGTGACTTGAAATAGAACCCACATGTCCTTTGGATTGGATTTTCACCTGTTAATTTAAATGATGGACCAGTTTTGCAGGCTTGGCAATCACTCAAATTGCCAAATTACTCTTGTAAGTAAACCACAGTTTCACATCAACGTACATTATCTACACTCTTAGAAATAAGGGTTCCAAAAGGGTTCTTCTACAAGGGCTGAGGTTCTACCTGGAACCATTTGCTTCTGAAAAACCCTTTCCTGAATAAAGGGTTTTTCAAGGGTTCTTGGTAACACTAATGGTTCCAGTAAGAACCATTTTGATCCATAGAACCCTTTAAAATCCCTTTGCTGAATAAAGGTTTTTTTTCCAAAAGGGCTTTAGGTAGAACCTTTATAAAAAAGGTTATATATATAAATATATATGGTTCTACTTATTTGTAAGAGTGTACCACAGTTGAGTTCATTAGAGAGCAGACCTCATTAGAGAGCATTTATAATTTAATATGATTTGTTTTTTTCTGAAATAGCCTCAAACCTAAAGAATGAATGTATTTCGACCTCCACCTTCCTCCCATGTTACTCGCTCACATGACTCTCGTATGCAGGGTGGAGTGTACGTAGTCACCATGATCAATGGCACTGGCACAAACTGCTGTAACTGATGTCCCCACCAAACCATTTCTCATTTGAAAGAATTCTATGATGTAGAGGAGCATTCTTTTTTTTTTTTTTACACAATCTGTAGTTCAGGGAGGAGGGGAATCCACTGGTGACTTGCAGTCTCTTGGCTTTTTGCCTCATAATTTTCAGCGGCTCCTCGTTGTTTTTCTCCTAATCAGCCTGTAATTTGTGCTGCTGATGTGAGAGGGAGATGCTCCACGCAACTCTATCATTTTCTCATCAATGCTCTTTTTGGCTCTGTTTTTATCTTTCCGGCCTTCCTCTGCATGGCTGTCTGACTGACTGTTGCTCCTTTTTGATTGGCCCATTGTTCCGACTCTCTCGCAGAGCCAGCCTGTTGGGCATGTTTACATGGATTCATGCTTCTGGGCTGCTGGCTAATGCAACACCTTTGTTCTTTTAATTGCTTGCTGTTCCAGCCACAGGCTAAAAGGAATGAATTATTTCACAGTGGCAGAATACTAAAATTTCCAGCCAGTGTAGAAATTCAAAAACACACCCGGGCAGTTTTGGTGTATGATTCACATGTCATGGGAACACATGAAGGTAGTAGTGCCACAGCCATAAACACTTCCTTGACCTTTGTTAGAATATCTGAAAAAGTGGTAATATACGATACCACTTGTTCGTATCCAATACCGATATCAGTCTGATAGTCATATTTTAGACACTTTCAACTATGAAGCTAACAACACATTTGTGCTGTCACCATTTCAAGCTATTTGGAAGGTATCATTCTCCAACTGTGTAATACATATTCTACTCTCGTACAGAAGAAATAAACAGCC
Source organism: Microchirus variegatus (assembly GCF_963457635.1). NCBI lineage: Eukaryota > Metazoa > Chordata > Actinopteri > Pleuronectiformes > Soleidae > Microchirus > Microchirus variegatus. Next base: position 17,895,104 of record NC_139802.1, read on the forward strand.
CGTGGTGTGACTCAGCTAAAATGCTGTTATTTACATGTCTGCAGTGCATAGTGAAGCATATGATACATAGGATTTTTGGATTGTTTTCCGATTTTCCATTTTTATCTGTCAAATGTCCAATCCAGTGATTTTGACCAGCACTGGCCCGATACCAAGTCATTCAATGGTTATTTGAGTTCCTGCTGCCTTTCTATCATCTTGAATCAGTTTCACCTTTCTCCTCGGGCCAAAAATGCCTTGTTGATGGCAGATGGCAAACGACTCGGTGGATATTTTCCTCCATTTCCGACTGTTCTCTCCATACCCTTGAGATGGTTATGCGTTAAAATCTTGTCGATCAGCTGTTTCTGAAATACTCAGTCCACCCTGCCTGACACAAACAACCATAAGTCGTCTTGGCCATGTCCACGTGTCTGAATGCATTGAACACTTGTGACTGACTGACCGATCAAATATTTGCATTATCAAGCTGTTGAACAGGTGTACCCAATTAAGGGGCTGTTGTCCGATATGTAATACAAGAGAGTCACAGTCGTGCAACTGAAGCAGAGCGTGTCATCAATAATTGATTCATCTGTCAATTATTTCTTCATTAATCAATTAGCTACTTAAAGTCCACAAAACGTCAGAACATTTTGAAAAATGTTGATCGGTGTTGTAAAATGAATCAGTTTTAATGATTTTGTTGTTGTATGGAGAAAACAAATTTAAGAAGAAGAATCTGAGAATTATATATATTAAGTTGTATTTTTTCATGTAGTCAGTGAGTGACTGGTTTTTTTTGCACCTGGCTTTTAATTTCGACTCAATTTGTGACATATTTTCCCGATCATATCGGTGCTCTTGCGTCACAACAGAAAATGGTTTCCTGCTGCATGTGACTCAGAGGCAGAGCTGTTTCCTGATGCATATGAAGATAGTTCTATTCTTTCACATTGCTCTTCCATTTTGAATAAAGTGGCTGCTATTAAAAGGCAATTTACCCTCTCCGCCAATTCATCATTAACTCACTCATCTGGTTAAATGAATCTATTTGTTGTTTCCAATGTATGTGTGGGAGGGCAGAACGACTGTGGTAATCCTGTGGGCTTCGTGTTCAGCAGGTTTTATTACAAGGCACTTGATAACCGAGGAATGCTTCATGATTTAAGATGGCAGGGACAGTCGGGGTGACTGGAGGAATCAGAGGATAGAGGAGATGTGGGCAGGAAAGGGTGGGAGAATAGAAATTGGAAATAGAAGATAGAGAGAAGAACACCACTTCCTTCTATTTAAGAATTAATTATAACAAGTCCTACAGACCATAAAGCACCACATTGGGAAATGCACACTAGCTGTGCCTTAATAGTCGAAGGCTGCATCCTCAAAGTATGGATTCAAATGCTATGTGAATTTGTACAAATGAATAAACTCCAAAATAATGAGAACATAACACAGTCTATAATCAGATGTGTGGATTAGAAGTTGGTGAGAATAAAAGCTTTAAAGAAGGTTAATTTGGCATGTTCCAAATCCAAATCCATTGCTTGTGAATCATATGCCAGGTTAGGAAACGTTGCTTCTGGAATTAAGCGATTTAAGGGAAATCATTTGAAATAATATTCATGTTTGTCTCTCAGACTGAGATACATCACACGCCAGCTTCTGTAATGATGCGTCTCCATTTACTCCAGTATTACATATTCAAATATATCCGGTTTTTAGGATGATTTGTAAGAACAACAGTCAGGTTTCAAGGGGTGGGAAGAACTGTGATTCACGGCTTCAACCTGTGGAGGGCAGCATTTAACCTCTCTGTGTATGGGCTGTCAAAATTTATTAGGAGAAGAAGAAGAGGAATTGGTGAGTTGTGTGGAGTGGACCGTTTACTTTCTCAGAACACCTGACCCTTGTCTCCTTCAATAGTTCTGTGATCGGCTGCTCGTTTTGGTGCATGGTTGCAGTGGACAGCATCTCAGATCAGGGCCACAAGAAATGACTGAATATGAGGATTCAAAGTTGTATTTCGCACAACAATGGATGACATCATGGTGGGTTGACAATTGATTCTGCCACCTGTGCCCCAGATGAGGAAGGGACATTTTTGTATAGTGCTCTTTGTATTTATACCCAACTACAGACATATCTATCATATCAAAATGAATTAAATTGGCCGTGTTTTTTTTTATTGGCTCTGTGGAATAATAAAAAAAGACATTCTGTCGATTTTAGACACGATGATCAGTTTAATCCTCAATGGGAATGACAGTGTGCCTACTTTTTCCTCTGGAGGGGTGTTGTCTAGTGTGAGAAAATGACTCTAATGATGTCCTTTGGGTTTTATCGAATTTGGGATTAAGGACTGGATTGATGGGGGTTTAAATACCTGAGATTTCACTTGGCACACAGGGTGACATCCATGGCATCATGGGAAATTTGTTTTCCAGTGTTTTTTTTCTTCTTCCTTTTTTTCTTAATTCGAGCACATATTTGAGACGAGATAGAATACCTTGAATCAGAAAAAGTTTAACTCACCTGAACAAGCGAGTCTGAAGCAACATACCGTCAACAGCAACAAGAAAAACAAGTTAAACATGTTAAAATGTGTGCTTCTTTTCCTCAACATGAAAAATTAAAGTGAGAAATAAAGAGACTGTAGCCCTCAGCTTCTAATATTCTTTGAAATCCCATAATGCAACGCATATTAGCCGCGTTTAGAAGAGATGCATTGATTAATTGACTGGGAACATGAAGTTTAATCTTGGGGTCAGATTTTACTTGGCAGACCGCTGCTGTGCTGCTGTGGCTCAAATTTCTCCTTTCACTGCCATATCCTATTCTCCTGTGCTGCAAAGTAGATGAAAGCGTCCTTAATAGCTGCTCTGCTCTCAAACGCAGAGATCGATAGTAGACTGTGGGGATGTGTGTGTGCGTGCGTGTGTGTGTGTGTTCCAAGGTTGGAGGTATAGGGAGGTAGGGACCAGTGCTTGGTGTTAATGATGAGGGGAGACTTGCCATGAACAGGAAGCTCCAGCAGAGCACCACGGTTCAGTTGATCAGACGACCTCCCGGTAGGTTAGAAAGAGGAGGGTGGAGTTGGTTAGTTTTCGTGTGTGTGTGTATTTGGGACATAGAGCTGTCAATAAAGACCAGCCTTTTATGCTCTGTTAAAGAAACCTTTTTCCTTTCATTACTGTTAGTGAAAGAGGTCCGGGTTGTTTTCCCTGGATACTGTTTGGATCGAGGTGCAGGTTAGAGAGCTGCCAGGCCGTGGCGGGGAGGAGGAGGCCAAAAGAGATGTGATCCACGCTGAAGTAAAATGAGACGCAATGAATCATGGCACCAGAAGAAAAAAAGCTTTTTCGGTGGTAAGTGATATGAAGTGGGTTTTCCGAGAACTGACACCACTGAATTCAAGCGGAGGTTACATTTTGTCCAAGCAGAAGGGACGTTTCAGTGTCTTCACGTCAAGACAGCTGCATTGACTCGACACTACAGGACGTTTAGCTATATGACATGATGTGCCACATGTATTCCAGTATTTAGAATTTTAAATGACAATTGACTGTGAAATCTTTGAAAAAGTGCTTTCTACATTTTTCTTCTACCACATCTTGAGTAATCCGTGACATGATATTCATCATTTTTGCCACGTTGGATGTGGGGGAAGTGGATTGCCTGCCTGCCTGCATGAGCAAAAAAACTGCATAACTATACTGAGAGAATCTGGCATCCATTGTCCATTATGTTTGTTGAGGCAGCCATGCAGGTGACAGCAGCCCCTATGCTTTATTAGGTGTGTGCTTTAGAAGCTTTGGCGTTCATGCTTTTCTGGTCCTATCAGACAATTGCACTGATTTTGAATGTGGAAAAATCTTTTTTGTACGACACCTCAACTTGTGTTTGCTTAAATGTATTCAAGGTTTTTACTTCAAATATATATATTTATATATATATATATTTTCAATCCTATAAAAGTAGATTATTTGTATATTTTCATTTGCAAATATGTATAATTGGCACTGTCTTTGTATTTTTTGCTTGGACAATGTTCATGAATTTAAATGTGTCCTTAAGTGCGTACACTTTCTAATATAAAAATAACTTAATTAATTAGTAAAACGTTAAATTCAGTCAGTTTTGTGCCATAGTGTCTAGTGGATTCCTTTTGTTGTCATAAAAAATGCCTTTGTTTACAAGACCAGATGAACAGTTTGATTAAAGTTTGCTTAATCAAGTTTAAGATGGAAACTTAATTCTGTGGTACAGCATGCCGCAGTGTACCTCCCCCTGAAGGCCTATTTACACAGTTTTATTGCGTCTGAAGACTTATCTTTATTGGTTTCTGCCAATTTATATTTTGCTCCATCCCACCTCTTTGTGCGTCCTCCCAGGCACGCACACACACAGTATTATTCTACTCTCCCTTTCAGATCATTATGATTGATCAGTGCGAGGCAACACTAGACTGGTGTCCTTAGTTACACCGCATGCTCCCTGTGGCCATCCGGTTGTCTTCATTAGAAATCTATAATGGTGCAGCTGGGTATGGATCAAGTAGTCGCTTTTGTCACAGTTAATACAAGGTACATTTGCCTTGATGTCATTTGAATTAGTTGCCAGGTGTGTTTCAGTCTGGTGAAGCTCCAGCTTTTGGGTTAAGTGCTGGAAATTGACTGGTAAATATTTTACGATCTTTGGTTTGAGTTGTTATGCAAACCCCTGCGTCTTGTATTTGAAATATAAAAATCATAATTACAAATGACCACAACACGGACATTGCGACCTTTGGAAACAGATGAGATGTGTCTGCAGGAAATGTAAACAGTTACTTGTTCAGCCTTCTAATCAAAATAATAATAAAAGCAAAATAAATGGCAAAATCTTTACTTTTTTACGTATAGTTACATTTGTCTGAGCTCCACCAGTTTTCCTTCTCTGATACTGATTTCAGAGCCTCAGTAAGGCAGAATTTAGTCATTGCGAGTGACACCTTTATCATCCCTCATTAATTTGATTTATTGTTGATATAAAAAGCAGTTGCTAGGGAAGAACTTGTTTTTCCATCATTGCCTCGCCTAGCATATTTGTGCTTTTGTGATCACGGTGATGTTATTTTATCCTAAAGATGCTCAAGATAAAAACTAACTAAATCGGTTCACATGAAATGTATTTGAAAAACCAAACAAAAACCATTATTTCTGACCCTGTGGAAAGTGATAAAAAAAACACTAAAAAGCTTTTTTAAGTGAATCAAACACATTTCGGCTGTTGTGATGTGATCTATCTTTGATGACTAATTCAATACTAGAGTTTTTCACTTCCGTTTCACTCAGCCTTCCCTGAGAGTGTTTTGAGCACTCTTTGGGTGACCCCGTCTCCCACTTCACAACTTTACAAAGCTCTGTTCAATAACAAGTATATTCTGTAATGGTCACAGAAATCTCACAGCTTACAATCCACCAACGTACCGTAGCTTCTCCCTTTAGATAACAAAACACACCAATGTATTTTCTTGTAACTTATTACAATATAAATTATTAATTGATTTTTAAAGAACAATCAAAGTTCTAACTTATAGGATATGTAGCATAAATAGTTGTGCTGGTTCTTTGTCAGTGCTTGTCTCTATGCATGTGTTGGTTAGTCTATTTTGGTATTAATGAAATGGAATTGGATTGAATCAAGTTTTAATGGAAATGCGCAACTTACTGAGGAACACCGTCTAACCTGGTCTCCCTGAAAACAAAAAGTGTGTTCTGCAAACATTTGAACGTTTGAATGTTTAGACAAAATTCTCACCCGGCGGTTGGCATATGGGGATATTGGTGATGTGTAGCGAGGTGTCTGCCAAGCAGCAGAACACAGCAGAGACAGGTTGGCAAATATAAAAAGTTTTGTTGACATTCGACATGCAGGTCGAGAGCATAATGTCAGAAGATTTTGTTGTAGGTTGTCTGGGTGTTATGTGAACATTCTAGTGTGTTTTTATGAGGAACTTTCTTTTCTATAGAGTAGGTGTTGACAATATGAGGAGAAAACCATTCCACAAAAATGTACAATGGCTACATTTGAATCACTGTTCCAGTTAATGTCCTGTATATTGTGTGTAACTGAAGATTACACAGCAGTCTGCCTCTCTTTAAACCATGCGCTCTGTTTCATTGCAACCTGTACTTAAAGCAATCACTTCAGGCCAAGTGCAAAACTATACACTCAAAGAGCCGCAGCCGGAGTGTGTATATGAATGAGCTTGTTTGGCAACCTGAAACTATTTTCCATGTCATAGCTTTTCAATAAAGCAAAATTGATTTTAACAACCTTAAACAGCAGAGCTACTCAAGGAAGGTAAAGTGTAATAGAGGCAATTTGCCTTACATGAAATATACTGCTATCATCTTTCGAAAGTTTATTTGAAGAAGAAGAAAACATCAGCTAATTGTTTTGGTTTTAATTAGCAAAAGCAAAGACGAGTGTTGTGACGGTGGTGGCGTCACTGACCGTGGCTCGTCCTAATAAGCTGGAGTAATGAATAACTGCAGGTGTTGCCATTTTGTGATTAATAGTGTTATAATTGGACAAATTAATGAACTGGCGAATGAAATATGTGAGGAGACGTGTGAGGAAAGCAGTTGTCTCTCAGGAAGAGACCAATATGAACTTGTGTAATGAAGAAAAACTTGACTAAATCACTGGCTCCCTCCCTCCATCTGCTTCTATTAGAATTGCTGCTTTTCTCCAGGGCCCCTGTCACTGCAGTCGCTCTCAGTTTACAGCACAAACAATAACAGCTGATAGAGATTTCTCTTTGCAGAGATAAATCCAATTTGTTTAATCCAATTCCGCCGTCTGATCAGATAGAAAGTGTAATTCATATCTTGTCTCTTCCCTTTTACAGGTTCCAGTGACTCTCGAGGTCGACTGATGTAGCCATGGGACGATCACTGGATCTTTGAGAGAAGCCTTCGTCTCCCTCCTCTACCACGTCCTTTTCTCCCTCCCCCGACTTTAAGTTGAGTCCTGCAGACAATAGTAATCAACCTACGGCACTCTCCCCTTCCCTTTATCTTCAAACCATGGCAAGAATGGCCTCTCATATTCACGGCCACGTGATCGGGCCTTTTCCAGTGATCCTTCTCTATTTTGCACCTCTGCTGCTGATGGAGGGTCGGTGTCATGCAGCGCCCTCAGGCCCAGAGTCAGACTCCTGTTCCACATTAGTCCAGAGCCGCTTCTTTGGCTTCTTCTTGTCGTCTTCGGTGTTCCCCGCCCTGCCTTGCTCTTGGACCTTGCAGAACCCTGATCCACGGCGCTACACCATTTTCATCAAGGTGACCAAACCTACAGAGAGCTGCGTGCCGTCCCAACTGCGCACCTTCCAGTACGAGTCATTCCTGGAAACCACACGCACCTACCTGGGCATGGAGAGCTTTGATGAGGTTGTGAGGTTGTGTGATACCTCTGCACCCGTGGCGTTCCTAGAGGCCGGGAAGCAGTTCCTCCAAATGAGGAAGGGACCTCCTCGGCTGGGCACTGCCATCACAGATGGTGAAGGGGATTTCAAAACAGAATACCTGGTAGTGGGGAAGCGCAACCCCAGCATGGCTGCCTGTCAGATGCTGTGCCAGTGGCTGGAGGACTGCCTGGCCTCCAGCACATCGAACAGGCCCTGTGGCATCATGCAGACTCCATGTTTGTGCTGGGAACCACCGCCGCTGCTCAGTGAGGGGGACAGCTGTTATCACAATGGAGTTTACCTGGAAAACTGTTTACCCAGCTTGAAGGAGAGTGGAAGAGACGCCGAGATAAACGGTGAGTTGAAAAGCTTTTACATTTGACTTGTTGACTTGTAAAATATTGTTTGTGAGAGGGTTTACTTCATTCCCTTATACATCTGCTGCACAGTTTCAAAGTCACTGAAATGCTATGTTTATTGATTAGGTCTGCTTCTGTCTGAAGCAGGAGTGAAAGTGAAGTCATGCTTTGAAAGGGTATAACAGATTTATTTAGTTTTGTCTGACCTCAAGGTTTGGTACCCTCTCAGCAAAATGAAAGCGAAATGCAGCAGCAGTGGAGCTGGTGAAAATGTTTGTGAAGAAGTAAAGATAATTGTGACATTGCTGCAAAAGCAAGTGGAGTGCTTTGTGTGTGTGTATGGTTATTTGTATGTGCATGTGTTTGTGTGTGTGTGTTTTGGGGGAATGGATGGTTTAGAGTTTCATCCGATGAAAGTGAGATCTGTGACCTTGCGAGGATGGCACCACATTCTGTCCCTCTAAGGTCCTGGGAGAGACACTCAATCAGCTTTCGGGAAGCCTGTGGAAACAGAAGAGAATCAAGTGCTGATATTGGATAGCTTTGGGAATTCTCTGAGAGGTGCGGGTGATGAGGTAAGGGGAGTCTATAGAGAAAGACGGCACGAGAAAGGCAGAAATAAGATGCTATATAGGGGGCTGTAGCTTGAAGTATAATTGTCTGCTGCTTGATTTTGACTCCCCACCCCTTCCCTCGGCAGACAGGATGTGGCCTGACATCTCTGTCCTGACTCTATCAGGACTATGGCCAGAGGGATGAAACATTTCTCGGCTCTCCTTTCTCATCCTAATCTTTCTTCCATCTAACTCCTCCTCATTCCTCTGCTTCTCTCAGTCGCTTCCCCTAATCGGCCTGCGGTCATATTCTATCAGTCCTCCTCTTCTTCCAAGCCACTATCACTGCATCCCAATCACTCCCTTCCCAGGCTGATAGTGGGCTGATACTGAGCCAGTCGTGGGAAGCCAACCAAGTAGACATGTTGCAGTGGGTACCTCCTGCCTTATCCTCCCCCAGTCTCCAGAGTGACTTTTATTCCCTCACCCAGCCTCCTCTCCTTGTTATTGCACTTGCGTAACTCAGTGGTAGGTGTGGGCTGATTGTGCTCTAAGGTGTAAAAAATAAAAAGGAATATGCCACCCAATGAAGTATGCATTATGGCTTTCTCCCTCTCCCTCGACATACAGGTGAAATGTCTTCTTGATGATAATTCCAGGTTGAAAGCGAGCTTGTGGCTGTGGAACCCCATGATGAGCTCAAATAGAAGAGACAGGCAGTCTGTGAATATTTGGCTGGATGGATTACTGGATAAATTGATTTGAGGCTGGGGAGATGTAATGGATTCTTTGTGGCAATGGGTTGGGGAGCTGGATGGTTATGACCTGCTGTGCTTTGTAGAGGGGAACAGAGGGGTGATGGTTGTGAGTGACGAATGAAAGAAATCCAGAAGATACAGAGACAAGAGAGACAGATTGGCAGACGGGTGAAGATGTTAATGAGAGCTAGGAGAGAGGGGGTTGTCGGATGTGGACCCTCTTGATGAGGACTGATAGTTGTTTGGATGGATCAGGCAATACACTGCTGGACCTGCCTACCAGCCATTACAGCTCTCCCTCAGCAGAGGGACTGAAGGATCTGGCCCAGCATCAGATCACTGTCAAAACCTGGAGCATCATGTCCAGCTGATGGGGCTGCGGTGAGGAGTGGTGGGAGCTTGATGATGATTTATTGTCACTGGAGAAAGCAGTGGGCAGAGTTCTCCACAATTTCAGGTCATATTTAGACATAACAAAGATTGATTAACAGACCAACAGTTTATTTTGAAAATATATAAATCACAAATAAATCAATAAGATTACTGACAATGCACAAAGATTGATTGGCAGTATTTCTGCACGTCTTTATCAGTTAGCTCCACGTCCGTAAGTGCAGGTGTGTAAATTGTGCACCGTGAGTTGAATACGTTTACCTACAAACTGATAATTGGGCTTAATGATAACCTTTTTCTTATAAAAAAATAAAATATAATTTGAACAGGTTATTTCTAGCACAGCAATCTATTGACGATGTCAATAGGTTCATACAGAGAAGCAGCTAAACCTGTATTGACTTTGACATGACCTTTTTCACCTTGTCATGATGATGCATCACATGTTTCTTTTTGTATCTGTGTCATTGTGGGTTCTCAGTGGCCCTTAAAAGCAGACATTGTGAGGTGACATAATATTAAAAAAAAACGTGGTGTAAACGCGGAGAAAAACGAGGAGGAACAGAAATGCATTCGATAACTCAACTGAGCTGAGATGTATTCCCTGTCACAACAGCTAAGGGGGGAAAAAAACAGGGTGGCTAACCCACAAGCTACCCTTGTAGAATTCGTCGCTAGGTAACACTCACTCTTAGTTAGCTCAGACTCTCTGGGTGTATAGCTTCTCAGCCATTGCCAGTCACCAACAGCCTCTCCTAAACAAGAAAACCCTCCCCGGAATAACTAGTCACAAACAGCCTCAGTGAAACCACACAGGTGTCTGCTGTCCATAAAGTCAGCTAACTGCGTCAACAGCCTCTGTGCTGTTTAACTAATCTCTTACATTAATATTCACCATATCCCCTGCCACGTGATGTTGCTACTAATAACACCTTGGACCAAAAGATCTATTTCATCAGCCACACCCACTCCCTCCCCTTTCACACATGTGTTTTCAGCAACGTGTGTGGCCTCTACAGTGTGTAATTTCTGCAACGACCCATGTGACAGACCGTGCTCACACACAACCAAAGGAGTTTCCCCGGGTACAGGGGAGCCGTATGAATAAGATTAGTGAGACATCACAGCTGAAAAGGTGCGAACCTATTCTGCTGATTGAAAGTAGAGCAATAGAAACCAAAGCCCAGTTCAAAAAATGCACACATTCTTGTACAAGTGTGTTATCTACCTGTTTAAATCTCAAATCATGGTGCCTTATCTGCTTCTCATTTAATGGTAGCTCAGTGGTACACTCTTTGAAATAAAAGTGCTAAGTAGAACTGTATAAGGTTCTTCGGCTTGTCCTCATAGGAGAACCCTTTTTGGCTCCAGGTAGAACCTTTTTACAAAGGTTCCACCTGGAACCATTAGTGTTACCAAGAACCCTCGAAAAACCCTTTCTTCGGGGAAAGGGTTTTTCAGAAGCAAATGGTTCCAGGTAGAACCTCAGCCCTTGTCAAAGGACCCTTTTGGAACCCTTATTTCTAAGAGTGTAGAGTGAGTCATCTTTCAATTTTGGGTGGTCACCCAGACTAGAAATACAGACCATTTACCATTCTCTTTATAAGTCCAGTGAAAGTAGTTCACCTCCTGATTTAAATATCTTTGCCCCACTTCATGTAAACAGGCAAAACAAAAACCTAGAAGTGCAAATATGGTAATATTTGCACGTCTAAAAAAAAAAAATGCTTGGCTTTAATATTTAAGTTTGCTCCAACACAAAAGTATTACAAAATCTGTTAAAGAAAGTGAGAAATATTCCTGGATCTGCTTCACAAATTAATATGTTCTTGCTGGGGTCATCACGTTCAACTTTTTCTGAAAATTTCATTAAATGTGGTTCAGTAGTTTTTGAGTAATGGTGCCGACAGCCTGACAGTAAAACAAATGACAATGAAAACACAAAGCTCCTTGGTGGAGGTAATGACGAGTGTTCAGGCTTTTGCCCTCACATTATAAAACTCTATTCCCATTGAATTTAGACAGAGTAATACTTTAGGCTGAGCTAAAGTCCCTATTTAAAGATTTTGGTTTTGGGAAAGCTTTTACATTTGACACTGGCCGATATTTATGCTGTCTGTTTTAAGATCTTGTTTTTTTATTCCGTTTTTCTCTGCCCATGTTCCTTTCCTTAGTCTCAATTCTTTCAGCCTGTTTTTATTACATCTAGTAGGGCACTTTGTATCATTGTTCGAAACAGTGCAACATAAATGCAGCTCATTATTAGTATTATTCTAACCTCTAAGCTGACAGTGCTGGTTACTTCAAGGCAGTGTTTGGAAAGCACCGACACTGAAAAGGTAACAGATCAAATTATTCTGAAATGTTGGCCATGAAAATCTATTCTGGTAGAACATGTTATTGTGTGTTGATGTGGGTGTGTGCATAGTTTGTCATGATGTGTTGGGACAGAGCAGGACAGTATTGTATTTGTGAGATGTAGGTGGACAGCAGGGGAGGCAGTGAGTGATTAAAGGGTGGATCAGAGGGAAGTGAGGAGATGAAAAGGCTCATGACTCAATCTGAGCAAAAGAGACACGACTGTGTTCGCTTTGAGCAGGCACCAGAGGTGACCAACAAAGTGTGGAAACAGAAGGAGGGAGAGATTTAGTTGCTCAAAGTGCTGCGGGATCATCTAAGTCGTGACCTTGGTTGCATATTACACGCTCTCCCTTTCAGGTCTTCACTCATTTTGAGGTGTGAAATATGTGATAAAGCAGAAAAGCTTTGAAAATGACCAAACAAGGTCACAGTGTCACAGACTGAAAGCACCATGGCACGGAGAGGAACTGCACTGGATCACAACAGAGAGCAGTCAGAGCAGTCAAAACAAAAGAGATTGTATGTAGCATGTGTGCATGTCAGCCATCGCAACAAGGAAATAGACCATGACATTTTATGTGCATCACGTACAAGATCAGGTAGAAGGGCTTTCTGTGGAAGTAAAACTGGAGGGTCACCATCAGCTGGATGCATAGAACAGCTATTATGCCTGGCAGCTCATTTACTTTACGTATTATATTGCTGCATTGAAGAAACTTGTGAACCCAGACAGTGATTGTTCTCATAAAGGGATCAGTGGCACACTGCCAGGGGATCCATGAAGGTTTCTCAGTTTCACGTTTGAAGATTATCCATCTTCTACCGCTTTATCCTCCACATGAGGGTCACTGGTGCCAGTCCCAGCTGACATAGGGCGAAAGGCGGGGTACACCTTCGACTAGAGCTGCAACTAACAATTATTTTTGTAATCGATTAATCTGTCGATTATTTTCTTGATTAATCGATGAATCGGTTGGTTCTTAAAATGTCAGAAAAGGTAACAAAACGTTGATCAGTGTTCGTCAAACCTGGAAATGACAATGTTATTGAATGTCTTGTTTTGTCCACAAACCAACATTATTCAGTTTTAATGATTTCTTTGTTCCGTGGAGCAAACTAACAAAGAAACTATTCACATTTAAGAAGATAAATCAGAAATCTTGTTTTATTAATGAAAAAAGCTTCAAACCGATTATCGATTATCAAAACAGTTGACAATTAATTTAGTAATCGATTAATAATCGATTCATCGATTAATCGTTTCACCTCTACCTTGGACAGTTCGCCGGTCCATCACAGGGCCACATAGAGACAGACAACCATTCATTCTCATACTCATGGTCAATTTAGAGCGTCTAATGTTGCCTAATCCCCTAATCTTTATGTTTCTGGACTGTGTGGGGAAACTGTATAACCCATGTGATCACTCAGGTTGAACGTGGCATGAGCAACACAACCTCTTTCGTGCTATAATCGCAATATAATATCATGATTCTGTGATTTTTTTTTTTTGCCAAAGGTTAATCATACTTTCAGAATCTCATACTGTCCCATGACAAATGAGTCTAAACGATTGTGTATTTTGGCTCCTGTGATACACTGTGACCTCTCCAGGGTGTTTGCTTGCCTCTCACCAAATATCACCTGGGATTAGCTCCAGTTTTCCCACAACCAATCAAAGGGGTAAAAAACTAATTAATTAATATCTAATTTTTTCAGGAAGTTTCACTGTTAATAACATGTTTCTACGAAGGAGTTCCAAGTTAGACACTTTTCTTTTGACCTTCTCCTTTTTACTTTTAGCTGCCCTGCCTCTACTGGTCACAGGAGAATGACCGGAAAGTGTTGTAATACATCATTTCATTACTTTGATCGCAGTCTAATCAGAGCTGTCTTACATATTGATGATGATGGAAGGGTAAAGAAACAAAGGAGCAGATGGACCCCTGGTCCAAAAAAAAAAAGACCGGCTGTGAAAAGGAGAAATACTCATAAACCCGCCTGACTTGCAGTTTTTTCCTTGCTGCTGGCAGCTGGCAGCATGATGAGGAAGATGAATGTGAGAGCAGCGTCTCTCCCTGCAAGCGTCTGCGTAACTGGACCACATTGTTGCTAAACTAAGGGATTTCCAACTTATAACTCGACTGGCACCACTGAGCTGTCCTAAAGGAACACTAATGCATGCTTGATACTTGTCACGCTCGTCTGTGTGGACAGGTGCTCCTGCATATACATAACCTGTATCGCTAGTGCACATCACACCACAAAGTGACACGTACTGTTCGCCAGTGCAACCACACACCAGTCCCTCATGACGGTGTGTGGGTGGCTGACTGAGAGAAATAGTAAAGTACATTTTTGTGGACGTCTTTGGGACCGTTTTTTTGGCATAAACACTGACCTTGTCAGGACCAGTCATCCTCATGGAGACCAACACCTGGTCCTCATAAGGAGGAATGTCATTTCTGAGGAACTTGTACAGTTTAAATTTGGATTGTGGTCAGGATTGAGCCTGAACTGGGTATGGTTAAGGTTCGGGCTTATGCTTTGTCTAAGCCAGCGGTGTCAAACATATGAATGATGAATTTGTGTCTTACATGATGTGATATAATGTACTTTTCAGTTCCAGATACCTGTGACTAAATGTTTTGTGGTCTTCGTAGATCCACTGTGATCCACACTCTGTAAGTTGTTATGCACATGTTTAATGGTAAACCTAGGTATAATATTGTTAATATTATTGAAATTGCTTTTATTTTTCTTGAGGAATTTCCAGTGGTTCATCATATATCGGGAAACATTTGGAGATCTCGTTATTTATAGGTTATTATGCTATTATTTTACTGCTCCGGGCCCAATTTTAGATTAAAACTGCGCTATATGTGGCCCCTGAACTAAAATGAGTTTGACACCTCTGGTGTAAGCCGTCCAAATAAAATGTGAGTCGGTGCAGTGTCCTTAGAAGAATAGCTGCACGAACCTGTGTGTATGTATGTAGTGAGAAAGAGATAGAGAAGGTGGGTTGTGTGGTGTTCACTACAGGGGGCGACATGTGAGCAGGAATACACACACCAAGTGTGTGTGTGAGAGAGAGATGGAGAGCAGTGAGATGCTTCATGCTGTTGTAGAGGTCGCTCCGCCTGCAGGGAGCCTTGCAGCCTGTTTGGGAGGGTTTTCATTTTTCATACAGAACCTTTTCTTGTAGGATGCGTGTACACGTGTGTGAACCCGCCCTGTTCACCTAGATCGACGCATCATAGTAGAAGCAAAGTGTCTCTTAAGGACAAATCATATGGTCAACGGCATCAACTGGAACGCCTCTCATTCAAAACAATGTGATAGAACATTTATTCCTCATTATGTCAACATCATTTCCATAAAAAAAATGAAGTATTGCATGGTTAAAATATACCAGGTTAGGTCTCAACCTTGTCACAAACTGTGGCAGATACCATCTTGTTCACTGTGGTTAGACCTGTCCACCAACCAGATCATAGTCATCTTCAGTAGTTAGCTGTAGGCAACTGCACTTACTTGAGTTTATCTTTCTTAAATACTTGGAAACCATGTCACAAATGTTGAATTCACTGTTTTTCCTGCATTTCATATGGCGGACAAATCACGACCAAGTACAATACAGATGTCAGCCAATAATGACACGCTGTCCAAACGGAGCTCTCAGACAAGACGCCTGTTATCTCATTTAGGGGGCTCCACACCTCTGGGATAGTATGAATGGCTAACATAACCATAGCATAGATCGTGACTCGGTTTTTAAATGAAAACACAGATGTTACAACAAAGGGAGCAGCATCTCTAATCTGAGCTACTGCTAAGAGCTTCTTACACTATCATGTAAATGAGTGACATGCAATTTGATGGGCTTTTCATATGCTGTGCCATCTTGTTATGGAAATGACAACATGTGCTTGGTCTGACTGAGACATGTAATGACTTCGAAAAAGGAAATGAGAATCAAGTGGCTCTTGCCTGGGGTTAAGGTCACCGTTTAGTTCAGACGCTGCCACTCCCAGCTACTCCAGAAATGAACAACTTAGCATTTTAACAAAGTTCAAGGCAGTGACCTCAGCACTCGTGAATTCTCTGGCCTTTATCGGCTCCACCTGTTCTCTCAAGGACTCACTTGAACTTGAAGTCAGCGTGAAGCAAGTTGAGGAATTGTCTGTCTCCTTCCCAGAGGCTGTCTGTAAATGGAAGGCCTATCTCAGGTCCCTCCTCACGCAGCCCCAGGGTTTATTAAACATTCATGCTTTAATTAAGCAATTTTACCGCTGCTACTTACCAGGTGATGATAAAAGCACTGCTCCAGGATGAGCATAGCGAGGCAGACGAATGTGTGTGTGTGTGTGTGTGTGTGTATAAAAAAGTGTCCTACATGAAAAATCCATTAATTTCCTGACATAAAGAAAAGTGTGAGGATTAGAGAAAAGACAAGTGAAACTTTTTTTTTTGTTCTACCGCCTCATCAGTCACGTGTGACTGCAGGAGGATGGGATAAGAATCCTTCTGTTTGGTGACAGCCAGCTTGTCACTGCTTACCTGTTCTGTCATTTCTCTTTTCCCCCTCTCTCTCTTTACATTTGAGGAATGAGATATAGCTCAGGGGACATTTTCACACCCTGTCTCTCCTCTCAGAAATGTATTCTCAACAGTCTAGTCTCCAGGATCCTATGTTTCCAATTTATGAACAGAATGTAAAGTAACCTTACTTATTTCCATGTCTACAGGGGTGCAAATTAATGTGATTAGACTGCTTCTGTTGCTTTTGACAAAGATTAGGAAATGAGAGTGATGATAACCATTTTCTAGTTGTGAATGTTATTATATTTAGGCTCAGGTTTATGCACAAAGGTCAATAGGGCTGTCACTTTGTTATCTGAAATGTGGACATCCATTTGACCTTGGGGGTGAAGTTCATTATCAAACTGCAATTACCACACAGTCCTGCAGAGCACTCACTCTGAGCACAAAAAACAAGACAGTGATGTTGTTTTGTTGCAAAAATGGAGGACACCAGCAAGTCAACCTGTCCTCCATGACAAATCACACATCCAGAAAAAGGCATTGTGTCAAAGTATTTTCGGTTCCACACCAGAGAGGGCAAAGTAACGCATAAATATGTGGATTCACCTGTTAGCTTAGCTGCTAGCTTCAGAAGAGGAGGCGTCAGAAGGGCAGAGGAATGAGTGTCCAACCTCCCATGACTGATAGTAAGAGTAATTATAAAGTATGTTGGTTGGTTGTTAGACAACAGAATGTCTCCATAATGGCGATAAGACATTTGCCACCACTGACCCCTTTACCATTGGGTGGAAAATTGTGCCTCACATACTTCAACGCTAAGTCATATACAAATATTGAATTGACACTGCTTTGTATCTTTGAAGGGTGAAATTGCACAAATGGGAGAGAAGATAGACAATTACTGCATGTGTTCATGTGACCAGTTTCCTTGGCTGTTAAATGCAAGTCCAACTGTCTCACAGTCGTCTTTCAGATTCGATGACTTGTACAATGAAGATGAATTATCTCAGGTCACACTGTAATGCACGAGTTTACTGCCGCTGTGTGCCAAAGCAAGATCAAGTGCGTGTGTGTTTGCGTGTGCGTGTCTGTTTATGAGTGTGTGTGTGTCGTTGCATTTCCATGCTTCGGTGTCCTTGTTAAGAGCAGGAGGTAGCTCTGTGGGATGGCTGTAAAGGCTGCTCTCCTTGGCGATATCACCTGGAATGACACCCAGAGGTGACACCTTGTCAGAACACCCACACAAGATATAGGACACTCGCACACAAACACACATACACACACATACAGTACTGATACACACCCACAATAAACTGAGTAGATCTTAGCCACAGTCTGCTAGGTCCTAGAAAAGAACTCATTAGAGCAAATATGATCCATGGACTCTTGTGCAAATGTGCAGTCATGTGATCTGTTGAAGGTTCCTGATCATTTTAAATCACATTAACACTGTTCGTAGTATCTGTTGTGTAGTTGCCGACGGAAGTCTCGATTGTTGCGTGTTGTGTTCCAGATAATTGGCAAATGACAGGTTGTCATCTTTCACATTTAAGTACAAACAGCAGAAGAACATGATGCCTTTTCATAAAATGCATTTCAATAAAATTCAAGGAGCTGGTTCCCTCTTTCTCTGCTGTTTCGATGGATTTATTAACTCTCATATATTTCTCATCAAAGCTTCACAAGGAGGTGCTCTTTCACAGTTTATTATTCAGTGTTCGTTATGTTTTTCACTGCTTTCATATCTGCTTGGGACTGTACTGCCCAACCTAATCTCAAACAACAAATTACAACGAATTACTTTTGGGGGATGAGGATGATCTCAGTGTGTGTGTGTGTGTGTCCATCTTTTCTTTCTTCTCAGGCTAAAGTTATGTGAAAACTTTGGTGATCTTTGGCATTTTGATTGGAATGATTTGATTGATACATTAGCTGAAATGAGTTTCCCTTGTAGGGTTGCTGGGGTCAGTCAGCCTTGGAGATAGAGTCGTGAGGTCAGACATTTGCATTGAAAGAAGCCAGTTGGGGTAGTATACTGTATGCATTTGGTCTGGATTCTTCCTGAATTCCAGGGTCGGAGTAGACCCAGAACTGACTGGAGAGAATAAATGTCTTATCTTGCCTGGGAACACCTTGGAATCTCCCAGGAGGAGCTGGTAAACAAGGCAGGGGACAGGGATGTCTGGAGAAACCTGCTTAGTATGCTGCCCTTGCAACCCAATCTTAGAATAATGTAAAAAATGACAAAAGATTGTGGTAGCGACTTGATTTAGTCCGTATTTTATGATCTTATAAAATGTATTTTCCCGTCCTTTCTTGTCTGTTTTTGACATCCTTTTTTCTTTCTTTCTTTCTTTAAACCAAGTCCTTTCTTTGATCCCTTTTTGTTTAGTTGTTTGCCGTTCCTGCTTGCGACGTCACGCTGATTGGTAGCAATTCTGTGCAGCCATGCATAGTCAACAACTGGTGAAAAGTCGAGATCCAGCAGAGTGGATACCAACATTCATTTAATGGGTTTTTGTCTACATTTTGTCATTGTGGTTTGAAAAAGCAGTGCATGGAGACAAAAAAAATAAATCCCTGCAGTCGAACAAATTCAGTTGTCAACAAATTTTGTATCCTACAAAATGGATGAACACAGCACTTAAAGAGCTATTATTGATTTTTTCTTTCTAATTTTCGACTGAAAAGAACAACATTTCAACTGTGAGAAAATTCCACTGAATCCACCAACACCAGCCTTCATTTTCTGTGTATTTATTCACGAGTGCAGGCAGGGTGGAGTGGGTGGAGATGAGTGTCAGCAGCAGAAGTGAAAGGGAAGGTCTACAAGATGGTAAAGTGAGACCTGCTATGATGTATGACTTGGACACAGTGGAGCCTGAGGTGGCAATGATGAAGATGCTGAGATTTTCATTGGAAGTGACCAGGATGGTCCGGATTATAAATGAGCATACTGTTAAACCAGCTCAGGTTGAACGGTTTGGAGATAAATTAGGAGAGGCAAGATTGAGATGGTTTGGTCACGTGCAGAGGAGGGATAGTCAAAGAATGTTGAAGATAGAGTTGCCGGGCAGGTGGAAAAGAGGAAGACAGCAGAGAAGGTTGTGAAGGAGGACATGAGGACAGCTGGAGTAACTGAAGAGGACATAAGGGATAGGACAAGATGGGAGGCAGATTATCTGCCGTGATGACCTCTAAAAGGAGAAGCAGAAGAAAAAGAATTACAATTTCCGATGTATTAATTTACCGTAACTAAACTACAGTGTAGAATCCAGACTCATTTATAGCAATGTTTTGTTAACACTGACAAATACAATAAGAGGAACAGGTCAAGCCGTTGAATATATTGAATGCATTGAGCAAAAGTTTTTTCTGCAAATTATGATTTATTTATTGAGAGAGCACATCTTTTAAATTATTGTGCAGATGTCTGAAAAAGACATGTTTATGTTCAAATGACAAAGCCTTAATTGCAATAGTAATTACGCAGGGGGCAAAACAAGGACTCGGGTGACCTCATTATACAAGATACAATTTTAACCATGACTGCTTCGTAACCTTGAAGATGGGTTCGTCATTGTGACCATGACAATGGCGCAGTTTCCTGCGCCTGCCGAGACATTAATTCAGCCACAAGTCACATTCAGGTCTGTAACACCATGGTTTAAAAAAAAAAAAAAAAAAAAAAAATTGATGTTAAAGTCCAGCAGAGTGAGTGAGTTTCTTTGTAATTGAGAGGGACCAACTGAGATCAAGTTTCCTTTCAGTGAAGCAAGTGAAGCGGCAGCAGAACAAGAGACAAAAGGGCACAGCTAATTACTTTTCCCTGATTTATCCGGTGCCTTATTTAAAAACACCTTTAAAGTGAAAAGGCAGGATGAAAAGCTTCTTAGTATTAAAGTTAGATAAAAGGGACACTTATGCAGGAAAGCTAGCGTGGGTTGTTATCTTGAGTCTGTACCGTCTGGTTGTATGTACTAGATTTATCCACAAATATGATTTAGTTTTTTCAGAAGAGCCTTTTTTTTCAGAATTATATGTTTTTTTTGTGTCTACAATTAGAGATTAAAATCCGACACAATCCAAAAACCCTATATACCTGTGCACAGACTGTAAAATCAGCATTTTAGCTTAGTCGTGTTGTGGGCTGTTTATTTATTCATACTTCTCATGGTTGGAGAATTATGTATTTGAAAATAGCTTGAAGTATAGTACTGATACAAATATTGCCTTAAAGGGAAAGTTCAGGTTTTTTGAAGTGTGGTGGAGTCAGCACTGACTACGCTTTGCATGCTCCCTGCTTAAAGCTGAAGTATTTGTCACTTCCTGCACCAAAGTCCGGAGAAAAACAGCCACATACAGCATTAGTTGATTTATTATATATATTATTCAAATGGGTTATTTTGTGATTTTGGTCTCCATAAGCTAAACATACTGGTTTTCTCTATGGAATTTAGTGCAGGAGAGTGACGGGTTTACAGACTTTTCTTGCAGATAACCTCAGCTATTCAATCCTCCTGAGACATTGCTGCCCCACAGCAGTGCTGTTTACTTCTTGGTTGAAATAGTTCTGAACATTTTCTAGGAAGTGATCCTTAATTGTCTGCATAATTAGTTTTCAATAAAGCTGCAGGACCTTTTGACAAAAGCGAACAGAAGCGACGTTGACTCACTCTGCCTGATGCCAAAATCAAATGTGCCCATTTCCTTCCACAAGACAAACAAGGGAATACTCTGTGCTTGTTTTTTTTTCCATTTTTCAGTTTAAGGACATTTTATTCAAGCCATTGAAAAATAAAACAGTTTATTCAACGATTGGAAGCTGAACTCAAATAAAAAAACAAACAAACTGAAAAGACCATTGTGTGTCACAGGGAACACTTAATTTGTTTCACTCAAACAAAATCAAAACTTGAACACCTTTCTCGGATTTAATAAAGTGGTCTCCATTTAGTGTCGGCGGATCACTTTGTGCCATTAAAATGTTCAAATGTTCTTTTTATAAGAATCAACATGTAGTTATATACTGTGATGCAGGCAAAGGCCTTTCTTCTCAAACACAGTCAGTCATTTTCAGCTCACCATTTTTAGTCTACTCAGACACATATATTCCATCATAGGCTTTTATATGTAGAACCATATTTGGCTCTGGATGCTGATTTTTAAAACAGTCTAATGAATTCAGTGGCTTTAGCTGTAGTACAATCTGAGAAGAGACATTTCAACACCTCATAAATTAAAGAGAAGTTTGAACGTGGTCCAAGTTATTTGTTGATTCTGATGTGTGACAACGCCACATTTATAACTTCTTTGTATATTCATATATGCAATGTTCCCAGCATTTAGTTTACCAGTCATATTAAATAAAGAAAAAATAAGGCCATTTGTGGTAATGATGTTGAAGGTGGAAGTGGGTCACACAATGCTCACAATGTGCTGCACTGACGGCTGATTCCTTACAAAGAGAAAGCATTTTCAAATCTGACATTGCGTGAATGATTAGCTCAACGTGAGTGTGTCAGGTTCTAATTAGCTGAGACCAAGAATGAGTTGGTGGAGCTCACTTGCAGCAACCATGTTCTTGTTACTTAGGAGGCATTTATGGGCCTTCACTTAAGCTTCATTTGTCAATCAACCTTTGTGTGAAAGTGTAGGAAAAGGCAAAGGCAAATTCATCGGTCGAGCTCATTATTTTTAAACAGAGATGCACAGAAATAAAGGAGCGCAAAGAATCGCACATAAAAATTAAAATTTAAAGAGTCTAAGAGCATAAAAAAGTCAGTGAAGAATGATTCGGAACAAATAAAAACGCTGCAAAGCAACAGGATGAAAGTTTAAAATGTTCATTATAATAATTGCACAATGTCATTAGCATTTAAATGGCTGGAAGAGAAGTAAGCAAAGTAAAAGAAAATCAAAGATGCACAGAAATGCGGCAAGAAAAGAGTTCCCACTCTGTGGAAAGTTTCCTTTACATACAGCAGCTACACTCTTAATATATAAAGTGTTAAGTAGAACCATATGAGGTTCTTCAGCTTGTCCTCATAGGAGAACCCTTTTTGGCTCCAGGTAGAACCTTATTATAAAGGTTCCACCAGGACCCTTTTAAAACCCTTTATTCAGGAAAGTGGTTTCAAAGGGTTTTGTGGATCAAAATGGTTCTAACTGGAACCATTAGTGTTACCAAGAACCCTTGAAAAACCATTTCTTCGGGAAAGGGTTTTTCAGAAGCAAATGGTTCCAGGTAGAACATCAGCCTTTGTGAAAGGACCCTTTTGGAACCCTTATTTCTAAGTGTGTACCAACATTGCGACATCAATGTCATCCGTCCACATCTGTGGGACACGGACGCATGTGGCCATGCGCATACAGGCATGTGTAAATAATATCTGACGATGCACAAAATTAATTTTGCAAGCGTATTTATAGACGTGCCCACCAGGGTGGAGGTGGGAATAGAGAACGCTGATCTCCGTATGTACAGCCGTATGTAATTCATCCACGCTGACCTACGAGGCTCTTCCTCCGTGGCCGACGAGGATGAAACCCTCCACATCCTCCTCTCTTTTTCTCTCTTTCTCTCACTCCGTGTCTCCGTGTGAGTCACAACGTAGTCACCATCCCACACTGTGTGGGGAGATAAGGGCTTTTGATGTACGAGAGTGTTATAAAGCGTAGGAAGAGTAAACCACATTGCTTAGAGATCTCAGTGTGTTTGTGTGTGTGTGTGTGTGTGTGTGTGTGTGTGTGTGTGTGTGTGTGTGTGTGTGTGTGTGTGTGTGTGTGTGTGTGTGTGTGTGTGTGTGTGTGTGTGTGTGTGTGTTTGTGTGTGTCTGTTTGCATGCCCGCTTTTTGTATGCGAGCCAACGGATCTGAGGTTAGTGATCCCTGTACACCTCTGAATATATTTCATATACATTAGCATGGTGCATGGGTTTAAATGGAGCCGTTAAATGCACTCCCAAAGTAACTTGGAGGAACTCGGGAAGAAAAACAATGACGCATTCAGCAGCTACCGAGTGAATGAAGAAGCTGCAGAGAGCTAGGGACACACCAGAGCACAGCGGGGGCGAGTTTCAGACTTAATAGCCATGTGGGAGAAGGGTGAGGGGGTGGGGAATCCACTCAAGTCCATGGAGGAAATAGACGCGGAGGCTCCGGCAGTTCCCATAGGAACAATTCCAGCACGATGCCCACATCAGGGGCACCAGGAGGAAGTAAACCTGTAAACAACATCCAGCTGAAGTTAAAGTACTTCTCAGCAGCTCTCTGAGGCTCTGTAACTGCAGTGGAAATCAACAGAGGAAAGCAAAAAACTGAGGCTCAACTCGCAGCCTGTGTGGGGAGACTTTCAAATATAACTTCACTGAGTTGTTTAACAATACAAACAAGCATTTGGAGTTGTGCGGCCACACACGCGATTGCTGTCTGAGCGTGCGCTGTATCAACAAGTCATCCCCACTGAAGATGGATGAGTGTCAAGGAGGACAAAGCAAAGAGAGAAAAAAAAAAATCCTTATTTCGGTGAGCTGCCTGTCAATCTGGAGAGAAAAGTAAGAAAAACATCTGATTCCTGAGCTAAAAGACCTTTTGAGTCTTCTCTTATCGTTCCCTCTGAAATGGAGCATCCATCTTCGGAATTGAAATGTCTCGTTGGCTGACCCACACCTGAAACCAAGGAGCTGCCCACATGATGTGTATTTATAGACAATGGATTCAGGCAGACTTTTAGAGATGGTGCTGCTGTGGAAGGTGAAGGGTGTAATGGTTTGTGTGCCATGCCTGATAAGGTTAAAGACAGAATTACACCACTTTCACAATCTGCTAGTGTGTTAAATTTCGCTTTGGATTTTTATTTTTTTTTGCAACATTATTTCGACTGAAAGTTGTTGCAGATGTTTAAATGAAACAGTTTTACTTGATACTTGGCACAAATATAATTATGGGTGGGACAACATATTAATACTATAATATGACGCGATCATGGAAATAGACGGACAAATAAGCAAATAGATAGACAAAGACCACACAATCCTCATGCTGGGTTAAAAGCCAAGGAGTAAACTTGGGTTTTTAAAAGTGAGATTTAAACGTTTCCAGGATGACGGCCTGTTGGACAAGGAGAAGCTGATCTGTAGACAGTGCCATCGAGGCCAAGCCATTCAAGCACTTAAAAACAAAGACTAAAATTTTAAAATTAATTCTAAAATCTACTAGTAATAGTGGTGCATATCATAAGCCTTTGAAATGTGGGGACTGTGTTATATTGTGCAAGCGTACTGAGTGAGATGAGACATCCGCCAAGTGTCTTTATGGTCATACAATGCACTTGCAATTTGACATTGTGTCTTTAATTGTTTCTACAAGGACGTCCATTGTGTTTTAAATTTCGGTACTAGGTTTTTTTTTATGGAGAAGTTGTTAATGCTATGTGAGGAAAACAATTATCTTTTCTTTGCCCTTTTGTGCCGAATCTTAATTACATTCATAACCAGGAAAAATAAATTATTATCATCACCCTCATTTCCTCATTTCGGTATCGCAAAACTGTTAAACGACTGCACCGACATGCACCTTTGTAGACGTATAGAAATAATAATGTGGTTTTGTTTCAGAGAATGTGTTATCTTATGTAACATAATTAAGAAAGAAACTTCCCACAGTTGTGTGGGAAAAGCATAATTTTTTTAAGAGGCTGCTAATACGTCGGTGCCCAATATAAATATCTTAATTTAAACACCACATTTCCCCTGCCAAACGCTACATACTGATTTTATATTATCGTCTTGCAATGTATTGATATCACAGAATCACTGTGTGTCATATGGACATTTGTGAGTAGGCTGCCATTCTTCCAAAGCAAGCAGGCCTCTATAGATCATTTGTTCCTGCTAGTATAGAACTGCTGAAGGTCTGTGGGGTTGTATGTATTGATTATGTTGCGTTTTGATGTTTGGCTGTTAATGTTGTGAGTCACTGTTCTCCTGTAATTGTTTGTCTCATGTAAACCATCAAATGGCATGTACAGAAGGACATGCAGAGGCATTGGCAAACCATTCAAATGAAACCACTTCATATATCCAGCAAATGTAAGAATACATACGCAGGGTCGTGTTGCTACTTTGATGTTAAGTGTCCGCACAGGCTATGTTTAAAAATGCATCAATCCTACTCCTATAGAATATGCCCGTCAACCACACTCCCCCAGATTTTTTTTGGGTGCCCTCAAAACAGAGAAGTTGAAAAATGCTGATGCTCCACATTTGTTTTACAACTGTATTGAAGTAGACATGGGCAGATATGGAGACGTTCAGAAAAGATGACGCAGATGGCCTCATTCAGTTACCTGATTGGTTCTCATCAGCCGTGACTGAACTGTGAACACAAAAAAGCTCCGCGATAACATGTACATTCAGCCTGGTAAAAATAATTCTTGTTCTTTTCACTATTGTGGGTTTTCATGAGTAATACTTCCTGTTTATGGCAACACAGGCATTCACAGTTCGCCTGAATGGTCATGTGACGTATGTTTTTTTAGGCGTATTAGTACTGTAGTGGAGACAATTTTTAAGATAAAACATTGAACTATGGATGTCGCCACAATGGTCCAGGGTTTGCACGATCATCATGAAGTACAACAAAAAATGAGGAAAATATCAACCTCTTCAGCACCAGAAAAACAGAATATACCATGTGTAGCCCTTGCCTTTTTACTTTGCATACTTTACTGAGCACAGATACCTATATGTACAAAGCAAACTCTGACATGATTTATTATATTTTCATAGCTTTTGACGATCAAAGATATCCGTCCATAGCCCTCACAGCAGTCCTTGACCACTCTTGTTACTGTGGATGCAGCAGACCCAGAGAAGTGAGGACTCCCTGAATGACTTATAGATTATTGTGCAAACTATAGAGCATGCAAACAAATAGAGGACTGTAATGGTAATGGACTGTATAAAACCAGGCAGCAGAACTCCATGTTCTTTAGAGTTGTTGAAACAGTTAATCAATTATTCGATTGACATTTAGGTCGTTAGCTCAGGTAAATGTATACCATGCAACTTCTTGAATGTGAAAAATGAAAATAATAAAATTAAAAAAGTTTGAACAAAACCTATGGGAAATATAAAGTTGGCTAAACTGATCCATGCAACAATTATTTAGTGGTGGTAGCTTAGTGTTGTTGAATGCTTTTTTTTAATATTGCAAATGACCTGGTACATGTAGGGGAGCTGGTTAACTGCTCTGCGATTCCACTTCAAAAAAGAAATGATCAATGCGATGCAGTCGCTTTGAATTGCCGTCTTATTTCTTGTCTGTTTGTCAGTTTGTTTATCTGTTTATCCGTCCATGAGCTGAATACACGCTGTGAGGAATATGCTACATTTGTACTGTTAACACAAACCCATAATATGTTAAATTGGCAGTACATTTATTTCCTGTTTGATGTATTCAACAGCACATTCAAACCAAACACGCCACTGTGACTATTTTCTGCGACAAGTGGAAATAAAAAGGAAAAAAAAAAAGAAAAAGAAAATGCAATAGTCTCTTATGAGCGATATGCACGCTTTGCCATAAGCCTGTGTTTTGTCACCACTCTTTTCATTTTCCACTCTCCTCTTATCTGACCCAACATTATTTTTTTTCTCCCTCTTTCTGTTTCCGTCTCCCTTCATCTGCCTCTGTCCTCCTCCCCCCCTCGACTCTCCTCTCTCTTTTCACTGCCTGTTATCTCCACTCTGCAGTTGACTGCTTCTGTCCTCTGGGTGTCAGCACTTGCCTTATCCTTCATTCAGCCATACACGGCCATGTATGAGGCAGTCGCCCCATTACTGTCTGCATTTTATGCTCCCCCCCCAAACACACATTCACAGATAGAGAGGGAGAGGACTTACACTGACCATAACCAGTTAAACCCTGACCTCAACCAAAACCAGAGAAATCTCAGAAGAGAGGTTCTGCCTCAGTAGGACCAGGTTCTCCATGAGGACTACTGATCCTGTACACATGCACACACACACACACACACGCTCATGTTATTCAATCATTCTGCAGTAACTCTATCTATAATGGTGTGTGTGTGTAAAATAAACTTCCTGAAAGTCACCTTTGCCTCTTCTCCCATTTGGAGCAGCGAGTTGAGTGGATGGGCGTCTCCTATTACAACTCCAGTTTCTCAGAATCACACACACACACAATACAATAAAGATTCACATGTACCCAAAGTAATTGAAGAGTGTGACTGTGTGTGTGTGTGAAGGTCAGTGTGAAACAGGGATTTTGGAAGGTGGAGAGATGATGAGTTTAAGGATTACCGAGGTGACTTGAAGTCTGCAGCAGAACCTGCTACAGAGGGTGCTCTGACAAAAGACCCCCTCTGAATTATTGAGAACATAATGAAATGTCCTTGCAGAGGGAGGAAGACAACACTGTGTCACACTCCTCCCACTTCTCCCCTCCACTCTAAGTCTGATGATTGGGCAGGAAAGGGGAAAAAAAGAAGTAGTCCTTTTATTTCCCCTGTAAAAGAATTAATCTTATCTGTAAATGGACCCTCCCCCCTCTCTTTCCTACCCCCTTTGCCACTGCATTCATTTGACAGGAGCTTCTGTCCTTTGCTCCAAACTGCAGTTAATCTACCTCTGTATTGGAAAAAAGCATATTTGTTCACAATAAACCCTGCATGATTCAGAGTAGTGGCTGAAGGTTATTCTGTGGGACCTGGTTCAGTTTAGACCCCAAAACAGAGACGTGGAAGACAGAGATGCGTTTGGTTTGCTTTCTGAGTGACTTCCTGTGTAGAAGAGTGTGACTTGAAGGTCAAGGTAGATACTGGAGGCACTGAGAAGTCATCCTGATTTCTCTGACACAGGTTTTTTTCATTCACAGTTGTCTCTATTACACATGTAACTCAGCTTAAGTAATGGGAAAACATCAATGTACGTCCCCTCTTTCACTCTCTTTTTCTTTGCTAAAGCGATTTTGATTTTTATATACAGCCAAGTTTGCATGATCACCTCATCATGATCATTAAACACCTTTCCAAGCTCATTCATGTTGTTTTAATGGCTCCATGGATGCAATCTGAACACATGACCTCCATTTGTTTTGTCCCACAAATGTCATCCATAATTAAATTAAAACTATGCAAGACAAGGACACTGCCCTACATGTGTATAAGAAAATAACCAGGAAGGCCACACAGACTCTTTGGTCAAAACAAAAAAGTAGTTTTTTGAATGTTCAAGATCCACCTATTTAGTCTATTGCTTCCATGTAGTCCATCTACTTCCGGTTAATACTCCGGCGCTTGTGCCGATCACAGCAGATATAGGGCTAAAGGCAGGGTGCATCTTGGACAGGCGGCCAGTCATTCACAGGGCCACATGGAGAGAAACAACTGTGTGAACCCAAGAAAACCCAAGCCCACATTTGGAGAACATGCAAAGTTGCTTCCATGTAGCGATTTTCAATATATATTGTAAGAATAGAAGCATTTCATGTGTCGTTGTAAGAGACAAGCGGCAATGAACAACTTACAGACTTATAGTTTATATACATGGGTGCTAGTCACTTCACCACCATGCGGTTGAATCATTTTAATTGACTTTATTAATATTTTATTTGATCATTCTAGCATTGATTGTAGGTGTTTAGCCTGTTTCCACCGAATTATGTGTTGCACTCAACTGTGCACAGGAACTTTCCAGGGTGTGCCCCGCCTATCAACCTATGTCAGCTGAGATAGGCACAGCACAGCAGGATAAATCGATAAATAATGGATGTGCACGTCTGGCTTGTTTTCTGCCTTTTTCTCGACAGAGCTCCCCCTTGTGTTTATCCTCACTGTCATAAAAAACTCACAACGCCATGGAGCCATGTCCATGCCGAATCACCCACCGAAAACCAACCATTAACGGACATCGTTCATAAAAACGGTCGAGCGAACGCCTTTACAACAATAGCAAACATCAAGAATCCAGTCAGTCAGTATCCAGTTTGCATGCTTCTGTGTTTTTCTATTCTCACCATTCGGAAAATGCCGGTTCCATGTGTGGACCAATTGTTGTCTTGATCTTATAGTCGGTATGTTCTTAGAGAGTGTGTGTAGTGCTGTAAATTTGCAAGGCTGGCAGCATGAGTGAAGACAGCTCCCAATCTCTCCAAGACATTTAGCCAACACGGTGACTCTGAAACTGTTACATTAGGGCAGAAATGTGTGGAGACCACACTGGAAAATGAACAAAGGGTAAACAAGAGGGGTGAAGTGCAAAAGGTCAACAGTGAACACTCCATAGGGACCATGTAAAAGCTGTGGCGACCTACGTTTAAGTGGACTCCTCTTGACAGTGCCCTCCCTCATCTCAGCAATCACCCCAAAGGAAATTGATTTGCGAGTAATTAACGACGTGTGTGTCTGGATGTTGGCCAACTTCATGTTCTATTCATGCAGATTAATACATATTTGTCGTCGCCTGTGGGGGCTGAAAGGCAGCTGTCTGTGCCATTAAACATTCATGAGTGTGCAGGATGCAGGGAGAAAGAGCCATTGAGCGGCTCTTTACTCGCTCTTCATATCAGCACACATCTTAATGGAGCGCATTAAATCAGAATGGTCAAACAGGGAATTTTGGCAGTGACAGTGGCATTCATCACACCTGTTTTAAAGGATAAATCTCCCCTCGGATCCTCTTTCTTTCTTTGAAACAGCCTGTTGTGCGAGTTGTGTGGCAGCGTACGTTTTGGTGTTTACTCGTTGTTGTCTTTTTTTTTTTTTTTTACCTCTGTTACACTGTGCATCTGCAAATAGGGACTTCCTGTGTCTATGTCTTCTTTGACAAATCAAAGCATTCACATGTGTATCCGTGTTTCCCTTGACTGACTTTTGTCGTTCGTGCAGACTTGGTGCACAGCCATGCAATTACACATTTCCTGGCTTCCTCGAGCCTGTAATGTGCTTATGTATATGGCACTGTTTTGTTTCATAAGAACTTTCCCTGTATTAAAGCAGTATTTGCATGCTTTTCAACAGCTCATGGTGTAGTAGCAGTGGTGGGGGTGAGGGGTGTGTTGCATTTGATTATTATAGTTTAGTTTTTAATACTATATTTGAAAGGTATTAATCAGTCAACAGAAACCAAAGGAAAACAGTCGTTCAGAAGTTTTCGGACTGCAGCAATTAAGTGATTAATTACAGTTAATATTAACTGCACACTAAATAAATTGATAACTATGTTATCAATCAATTGTGCCTTTCTAAGATACTTTTGTGAGCGTTGTTTAGTTTGGCTTTGTACTCTCTGACTGAGTTGTAGCTGCTGTACTTGTGTGAGAATCCCTCTCAGTCTGAGTTGGATAAGAAGGATTTCCATGTCCATCCAAATTCAAATAGTGTTTCCCTATGCTCTGACTGTTTCTGTCT
Organism: Microchirus variegatus; assembly: GCF_963457635.1. NCBI lineage: Eukaryota > Metazoa > Chordata > Actinopteri > Pleuronectiformes > Soleidae > Microchirus > Microchirus variegatus. The sequence continues at coordinate 17,925,943 of NC_139802.1, forward strand.
CAGGGTGTTTTTTAGAAAAAGGCTTATCGGATGCTCAATTTTTGTAGAGAACAACTTCTCTCTGTTTTTTAGCCATGCTGCTTTATTGCCTGCTAAAAAAGAAGAACTCCTAGTATTACCTAATACGGGTAGAAGGACATACTATACAACCAAACAGAGAGCTAGAATGTGCTATAAAGTGAGAAAGTTTGGTTGGCAGCCCACAGTCTAATGCTAACACTACAATATTTTTGTGGAGTTCATGAGACCAATAAATTGTAGGAGCCAGCCGTTTGTTCTGGATGCATATAAAAACTTCTCTGCGATTCTTTTCAGTTCACCTCAACCCCCTTGATGTCATGTGGTTTGAACCGCTCTGATATTGTGTGCATTATGTGTGTCCATAGGTGGCTGGAGTGTGTGGGGTCTGTGGGCAGAGTGTAGCAGCGATTGCGGAGGCGGTATTCAAACCAGGACCAGGACCTGCCAATCGCCTCCGGAGGAGTCGTACTTATGTGAGGGTGTGGTGGAGGAGGGCCGACCGTGCAACTCGCAGGCCTGCACTGGTGAGCTGCATGTTCTCTGTGTGTGTGTGTGTGTGTGTGTGTGTGTGTGTGTGCGTGGGTGGGTGTTTGTGTGCATTTGTGCTTACAATACATCCATTTCTGTCGGAGAGTGCTTTGAGCGCGTGGTGTGTTTTCAAGTTAACGCGGCTATGTTTGTTTCTTTAATCTTTCCTTTCTGACATCGGAGTCATCTGCTTGTGTATCCATCCTCTCTGTAAGTCAGTGTTCTGACTTAAAAAGTGCATGTTGGAAAAGGGACTTTGATTGATGGAAAATAACAATGGCATGGTCAGCCATTTTTAAGACCATGCATGAACAGTATGTCCAAATCCAAACACCCACAAATGGCTCAAGGGACACAGACAATCAACATTTGAACACTATAATGTTGACGCAATGGTTCCATTAAAATATTTCACAGGATAACTCTTTCTATTTTTGTAGAACTCGGTGTGTTAAATAGCTCAAACTACAGATTGTCACTAGTTTTTTAAGTACAAACTTAAAGCTGGTCAACATTCACAGTAGTAACACAACACTTGTAGCACATCAACACCAATGGCACATCAGAAGTCCCAAGTTTGGCTGATGCTGTTTTGGGTGACCAATCACGTCACGGTTGTGTCCCAACTATAAGCCAATGATTAAGGAGCTCTGGTTGCTAACCCAACCCCCCATCCCCAACCCCTAACCCCCCCACCCCTTCACCTCCTGGCCTTGCCTTACCCCATTTAGGCAAAGGTCGCCATCTCTCTCGCAGCCAGTCGCTTCGGTCAGTGGACAGCCGCAAGCGCGATGATGTAGACAAGCCCCGGGCCGGACAGCAGAGCCCTCAGACAGGTAAGACAACAGGACGCAGCGGGATCCCATGCATCAGTCACAGAAATAGCTTGGGTGACCACAACACTTGTGCAGTATAAACAAAATGACTTATACAACACACACATCTATCAAACTCTCCCAATGTGTAGTACCTTGTCTGCAATGGACTAATTCCAACATGGACGCTGACTGAACATAGTAAAGTCATATTTTATGTGAGGTCATAACAGGATACTGTGCCCTGTCTGGAAACATTATATCTAATGGAGTCCTCCCTCTCTGTTGTACTGATACTCCACCCAGAACCAGTGGTAGCAAGCACTCAACCCTTTGGAAGCTGAAAGAAAATGTTTGGTTTTTTTCGACAAATTGGGACAATGATTGTTTGCTTCTTTATTTTTCCAGACTTGACAAAAGTCTCTGGAAAAACAAAGTTTCATATCTGTATGGCAAGTATGGAGCTGTTGACAAGATGACCTCTGCCTTGCTTAAGAAAAAGCTTAAACATAGCAACAATCCTGGTTCCTAAAGTCCAAAAATACACCTACCAAAAAGCATGGTACCATGCGGAAGGTCATTTTTATTTTATTTTTAACTCGTCGCTTGGCTCCAGCTCCATGCTAAATGAACAGAAAAGTAAAAGTTTCCATCTTGGGAAAAAAGGTGAACAAGTGCATTCCCCAAAATGTTGATTTATTACTTCATAGGGTGGCTGTGTGACCTTTGAATCGCCTCTTGACAGAGATATACGGCTGTGATCACCCTAGATTCATGTCTGTTTTACTTGAATCATTTGTGATATTAGATGTGAGATAGCTGACAGCAATATTTGAAGCCATTTTTACATTTTTATTTTGTCTAAGTGAAACGTTTTAGTCAATTGGAAGTTGTGTGGGAGTGGGAGATATTCAGACAAAGACCAGTTTGAGACCAAACTTAGATAGGATGTTAACTAGTTGCTTTTACTTGCATGTCTTCATGTAAGGCAAATGTGCCACTAACGGCACACTGAGAAGTTACAGTTACAGTTAAAGACAAGTAGATCATGTCGCAGTACATGATGATGGTGATGTACATTGCCATGAATCTAAAGTGACTACAGCCAATGTCCCTATAAGAAAGTATACATTTTTCAAGCTAAGAGGGATGGAAGTTTGGTACGACAACTAGAGTTTGGGTGAAGTATTACATTTGAGTTGCTAATTTCAATTCCTCACTTCCTATTTTAGTTCCCTCCCCCCTCCTCCTGTCTTCTTCTGACAACCTTTGTTCCCTCAGTGGTCAACAGACTCAGCAGTCATGACCACTGACACGATGACTGACATATCCTAAGCCAGTGGCATTCACTTCCTGGAAGTCAATGCAGAGGATATGACATCATAGCCCAACAGATAGAACAGAGGCCGAGGTCCATTTTAGGGGCCACCTTCTCTGATGGACATGCTGTGTTAAGCATCACAGGGCTGGGCCGAGTCTCCTTTACAAAATTGGCCAAGGATTAAGGTCTTCTTCTTCTAATGAAGTTCCATTCATTGTATTCAAGTAACAGAGTGCAGTGGATTGGAATGTTGAGGACCATGAAGGACCAATAGATTTGGTTCACTAATTAGCCACATTTGAAAGATCCTGTGGCAAAAGACTGAGTCTACCAGTTAGAAAATATAAGGTCTATAGAGGAGGCCGCCCCTTAAATCACACCGCAACCCTTCCTCATTTTGGCCACAGTGGCTGCATCCTGCATGGTAATTAGTTGTGGCCCTTTCCTTCCCTTTTCCTCCTCTTTCTCCACCTATCCTTTCCCCAACCCCTTCCTCCTCAGTAGATTCAACCTCAGGTGAGGAATGGTCAGCGTGGAGTGTGTGTTCTGCCACGTGTGGGGAGGGTTGGCAGAGTCGCACTCGTTTCTGCGTGTCCTCCTCTTACAGCACCCAATGTAGTGGGCCACTGCGAGAGCAGAGACCTTGCAACAACTCTGCTGTGTGTCCAGGTAAGCCCGCCCCTCTCGACCCCCTCTAGTGCCACCATCCTGCACTTACCCAGCCCTCTCCTGGACCCCTGCCCCACCCATTTTAAACACCTACCTTCCTCAGGCACTTCCTTTGGCTCCAGGGATAATTTCTTCCCTCACCTTACAGGAAGGACTTTGCCTGCAGCTTCAAATTGATTTAGACTGTTATGGGAGAGGTTTCATGGTGATGTCAGGCTATCCAGACAGGAAGGGAGACTCCTCATTTTAGAAAACAATGTTTGCACAGGAGAATGGAAAAGTACTCATGAGGGCATAAAAACCAAACAGCAGTGTGACTAATAATTCTTCATGCAGTTCAGCCTCAGTAAAGTTTTAATGTGTTGTTCTGGTTTGATAAAAGGGCCTGTGTTTGTCTTTCTATAAATCATACCCTAGCTGCTCTGATTGCAGTGCACGGTGCTTGGGACGAATGGTCACCGTGGAGTTTGTGTTCTTCAACGTGCGGCCGAGGTTTCAGGTCCCGAACACGAACGTGTGCCCCCCCTCAGTTTGGGGGAGATGCCTGTGATGGGCCAGGGTCACAGACTAAATTCTGCAACATAGCTGTTTGTCCAGGTGAGTAAGATAATTACACACAGTGTCCATGAAGTGGCTCACTTTATTTCCCCATAAAACAAAGCATAAAGCAGTATCTCTTGAGCCACAATCCAGCAATCTTCAATGTAACATTTTACACTTGAACGATGTGAGTAAGCAGGAATGGTTTTAAGATCAGTTCCATTATTGGCCATCTATAATACCTTGTGTATAGGTGTCAAACTGGATGTGTGAGCAGGATGCATGACTGTTTCTCATATGAGTGAGCTAATAATGCCAATTTCCTGCACTGCTCATACCAATTGTCTCAGCATTCTGCCCACTGGTTCACAAAGTAGGCAATAAAAAAAAGTGTTCACCTGGTTCCCGTGTCTATACATCTGTATTAAGTAACAAACATGCATAAAAGCCTTTTTGTACTTAGAACTTAGTAAAAATCACTCTCCATGTATTTGTTTTAAGGCTTTAATTGAGACATATTTGCAGATCTGCTGTGTGTGTCCAGCACAACTCACACATCACTCGTGTCTAACGTACATCATCACTTGTATCAAGGGCATAATTATTTCATTAATTTGTCACTCGGTGCTACAAAAGCATGAGACGATTTGATGTGTCCAAGTGGAATAATAGTCACTGTTTTCCCGTTTGCTTTGGGTGATCCTGACCATCCTCAGTGGATGGAGTATGGAATGAGTGGTCGGGCTGGAGCTCCTGCTCTACTTCCTGCTCTAATGGGACCATGCAGAGAACCCGGGAGTGTAATGGTCCTTCGTATGGAGGCTCTGAATGCAGAGGAGAGTGGCTCGAGACTGTTGACTGCTTCCTTGGGGAGTGCCCGGGTATGAAAAAGAAAGGGCCATAGCCTTATGAAAATGATTTACTGTGGTCCCTGAATCAATTGCTTACAGCACATACTAAAAAGGCCATGAACTACCAAAAACAATGTGTCTTATTTGTGTTTCATCATGTCAGTGGAAGGCAAGTGGCAGCCGTGGTCTTTGTGGACGGGATGTTCGAAAACCTGTGGAGGGGGCAGCCAGCAGAGAAACAGGGTTTGTTTTGGGCCCTTCTTTGGGGGGCAGCCTTGTCCTGGAGATCGAGAGGAGGACCGGACATGTAATGAGAAGAAATGTCCAGGTCAGTTAATGGCAGCGTGACATCGTGACACCCCCTGTGTACATATACCACTGTGTACTAGGGATGCAACATTATTTGTTATTTTACCGAACCGTTCGGTACACCCTGATCGGTTCAATAACAAACAAACCACGGTTTGCAAGCATCTGTTATGCAGCACTTTGCAGTTGGATATTGGACAGACACTCGCTCTACAGCGCCACCCAGCGCAAGCATCATCACCGTCTCTTTCACTTAGAGCAGCATGGTGTATTTGTAGTTGTAGTTTCTGTGAGTGGGTTAAAATGTTGTTTATTTTTATTGGATAGCATTAAAGTTTATTTATTTTTAATTTGTGTGGTTTTATGTTTGTTTGCTTCATTTGATCTTATAGTGCACTATTGTTAAAATAAAGTTTGTGGTGTGATTATTTATGTGCTTTTAATTATTTTCACAATGTAATATTGCCTTTGCTAGTCTGAGTAGTTTTATATTAACATATCGAAACCGTACCGATACTGTGGCCCAAAAACTGCGATACATACCGGACCGTGGGAAAACTACCGTTGCATCCCTACTGTGTACATGCTACAGTAATTTACTGTGTACTTCTCTGCAAACAGAACCTCATGAAATATGTGGTGAGGACAACTTTTCCAATGTCATGTGGAAGATGACTCCAGCTGGGGATACAGCAGCAGTGCGCTGTCCTCCCAACGCCATGGGTGAGCTCACACATTATATATATACATATGCACTGTTTACCATAAATATCATCGGATCAGATCACAACTTATTTTATATGGCCCCCTACAGGGCTCATCCTGCGCCGCTGCACACTGGATGAAGAGGGCATTGCCTTCTGGGAGAATCCCACCTATATGAAATGCATTTCCAATGATTATCGCAGTATTCAAACTCTGGTGAGAAAAAAAAATGCTATTACTGCTTCATTTCTGGCCATATTTTGTGTGGATGAAAGCATTACATGTAATAATAGTCTCAAGGAGGTGGGTGGGGTGTTGTTGTTGGCCATTATGTCTCATCTGTGCTAAGTTTTAACTCTGCTTTATGGTTCATGTCAGTTCAATAAGTGCTCTCTGCAAAGCCATCCAAATCTCCACAAAATTGGTGTGCACCTCGCCGGAAATGTCACTCTGCATTGCGGTGACACAGATCACAAAATTGGCAATATATTTACCCCAAAGCACGTCCAGCTTCCGGCCTGATTTGAGTTCAAAGAATAGATCAAATCAAGGTACAGTGATTGAGACACAACTTAAAATGCATAAACACAGGCTCCACTCACATTCACATGGTCTTCTCCAGCAAAACCAAGTGGAAACCAACAACCTGATTAGATCTTTCTCCAAATCTGTGGCTTGTATATTTTGCGACAGAATATAATATTGAGTCAGCATGCAGGCAGAGACGGACAAGGAAATAATAGAAACAATTGATTCTACAAACAAAATCTCTACAAATATCTCGAACTGTCCCCATAAAGAAAGGTGATGTTTTGGTCTCACTTTTTTTTTGGTTGCCACTTCCTCCCTTAGACTCGGGAACATTTGTCCAAAGCACAACGTGGCCTTGTAGGAGATGGCGTTTCGGAGGTGATGACGAAGCTGAGGGTGACGTCCAGTGACGGGACCAGCTACAGCGGTGACCTGTTGGCGATTGTGGACGTGTTGAAAAACATGACTGAAATCTTCAGGAGGGCTTACTACAGCCCCAGCAGTGCAGATATGAGGGTGAATTGATGCACTGTGTGGAGATGCCTGTAGTGTTTTGCACTGCTGTTTTTCTGTTTTCCACCCACACTTGGCCCTGTGTGTCACTGTGACTCACAGATGAGTTTGTAGCAGTGGAACTTTATGAAAAAGATAATACGATGCATCTCACGTTGGACACGCAATTTGTCCGTGTGGTATCTTTAGAGGCCAGACAGACAAACATGTGACTTTTCTTTTTATGATAGGGTTTTTGTGTCACGCAGGTGCAGAGTCACAACCCCCAACTTCTGCTTTTCAAAAAAAATAATGGGCATAGTTCAGTATCTGCTTGAATCTATGTTGTTCCTGTTGTTTACAGGAATTGGAATTGGTGTGAATTGGACACATGTGTCCAATTCAAAAACACATGTGTTTTTGAATTGGACGTGACATGTCTCTGTGTAACATGAAGCAAATCTATATCATTTAATAGCATATGTATGGAACCAGACTTTAAAATGTTGTGACATTTTCTATTTTTCAGAACTTTGTGCAGTCACTGAGCAATCTGTTGATGGAAGAGAACAGGGAGCGATGGGAGGAAGCACAACTGGTTAGTCATGCCATCTTTCTTAAATCAATCCAGCGGCATTGTCACAACTGTAATGACATCTTTTTTGTCAGAGTGCAGTAATAAAAAAAAAAAAAAAAAACCCTGAGGCTGTGGGAGTAGACAAGTAAGACGCTGTGACAGAGACACAGGTGGACAGACAAGCCCACCTGGGTCTTTTCAGACTGACAGAGGCAGACGGAGAGGAGCTGCAGGTGCTGCATTACAGAAATAGCTATAGCTAATGAGTAACCAAGTGAACGCAAACACCTACTCATCCATCTGCTGCGCTTCCATCCAGCCGTCCCTCCTGTTCTCAGGATTGTAACCGTGCAGGCGTCATAATAAAACAGCTTAAACGAGCAAGACGAAAAATAACTTAATTGAAGAAGGTGGATGTGTGTGACTCCGCCATGACAGGATCACTTATAATGATTACAATTTCTGTTATCTTCTACGCCTCTGTGCCAGCGACAGCCGTAATTGGAGGAATTATGTTTACAGGTTTTCCATTTCGTCTGTACGTCCCATTGTTGGGTATTTTGATATCTCAAGAAATGTCCAAAGGGAATCCTTGTTGAACTGATTAGATCTGGGTGGTCACTGTGGTCTCTTAAACATTACATTTCCATGTGTATGTTAAGTCAACAAGTTGTATACATCTTTAAAAGTATCAGTGGATGCATTTTTTTTTGATTATCCATGGATAAAATGACCATAATTTGCTAAAAAAATACACTACCGTCCACTGTTTCCAGCATGGCTGTAACATTTGATGTTATTGAATGTTTATGTCACAGCTTTCTGAGCAGCCAGAGGTGTCCTTTTATTTACTTGATGGTAAAATCGATAGTAACTTGCAGGCACTTGAAAGTTGGGTCAAGGAATTTATCACAATGGACACAGTGTCTTCTTTTAAAGGTAAAATTGGAAGAAAAGAAAAGGGAAAGTTATTTTAGACGCCACACTATCTTCAGTCTTCAGAACTGAGCCAAAGATTCAGTCGAAACCAAGTCAAGCTGCCACCTGGGCACTACCAAGTCTCGCTTAAGTATGTGGAAATTACGGCAGCCTGTGGTGATTTAATTAATCTCGTATTTGTTTGTTAATACTCTGTACGCCACTACAGCTCATTATTAACTGAAACGATAAGGCACTGCAGGGAGATCATATTTAATTTTAGGCTCCAACTTGTAGATGAGCCCAGATTTCAAACATAGATTAAGGCTTTTTGTGTTTTATATCATGCTTACAATTGGAATAGAAATATGAAACGGCTAAATGCATCAATCATGAAGACAGCTGGGTAATTCAGCAACGACAAAGGGCAGCACTAATTCTAACCACTACACCGTGTTTAGTACTCGTGCCTTCACTGATTTAAAAAAAAGTATGTTTTTGGTTTGAATCCCAGTTTGGCTCAGGACTTCCTTTGTGTAGTTTTTTTTCTGGATTTCCAGCACAAAGGAATTGCATTGTCAAAGAACAGTGTGACGATATTTGCCACAAACACAGCTTTTGTATGAAAATGCCTTTTTTGTTTTCACAGCTGTTCAGAAAGTTCCCATAATCATTCTCTTTTCATTCTACCTCGACACGCGTCGCTGTTTTCTCAGCTGGGGCCAAACGTCAAAGAGCTGTTCCGTCTGGTGGAGGACTTTGTGGACGTCATCGGTCTGAGAATGAAAGACTTCCAAGACATGTATGAAGTCACCGATAACCTAGGTCAGTCTTATCTCTATCCCTGGCATCTGCACAGCTATTCTGCTTATCAACAAAACTCTGTAATCAAAGCGTTCCAGTCTCTCAAGATTGATCCTTTATAACTTCAATAGCCACATATTATCCTGATGGGGATGGGAATGGTGACCTGATGGTTAAGCAGATATTTAATGTGCCCTACAGTCTCAGATTTAAATTCAAACAAGCCCTTTTACATCCAGTATCATCAGCTACGTATCCATTTCAAGGCTTGTTTGTGATTTTATTTATTAATATTGTTGTATACCATTGGTTTTTCCCTGACTGGATTTATGTGACTTTTGAATATGCACAGCATAAATCCTGGATAGAAGCACACGATAATCACATTAACTCCACATTTCAAGTATCAGGTTTAGTGGCAATGCACTGAAGAGTTGACAAAGCAGGTCAATAACTCAATGGCGCGTGGCCCGATCACGGCACATAACTCTTCAAAAGTGGCTCTGGACAATTAAAAATGCTGAACCCAAATGCACATGAATTACTGCTTACATTCCCTGCACTGCCAGGTATTAGGTGGTCAGGATTGGGTTGCTATAGCAACCATTTCATCTCACAACACATTGGCATTTACATTTGTGGCATCAAACAGATAACCCAGCTTATCTGCCGTGTACACCAGAAAACCCCCAAAATATTGGCCCTTGCCTCAAAGGCAAATGTTTTCATTAGATGATATGACAATAGAGTCCGACACTGGATTGTAAATCATAGGCAGAGTGTGAAAACTAAATAGGTAGCACCTAAAATGTTGGATAGAAACCCAGTGTATGCCAAAGTTACCATTTATGTGGCGAATGGTGATAAATAAATCAAATCAAGATTCAGGGCTGCTTATTAACAATGAATTCTAAAATACTACTTAATTAATCAACACCTACATAGATCATCAATTTAATCAGTTTGAGTTTTTTCTTTCTTTCTTTATAATGAAAACAACTTCCTCGATTTCTGTTCCTTAAAAGGATGTCATAATTATAAGTTGGGAAATTAATGGTTTTCTGTGACAATATTCTTACATTTTATGGACCAAAAACATCAATTAATCAAGTAAATAATTGGCAAATCCATAATTATAGAAAGTCATTACTTGCAGCCCTTTACAATTCTGTTCATTTGTTTGAAACTTTGAGCTGACCAGGAGTCAGTGAATGCTGTGTTGGAAAAGTCTGCATCCATGACCTGGATTTACTCATTTTGGGAATTTTCAGCTCTCCCTCTGTCTCATATATTTGTGAATAATATTGAATTGTTGCATGGCATAATGTGTGTTGCACTCTATTCCTATTCCCCTGTTTTTACATCAATGGAAAATCCCATGGTAAACACTAATGCTCTGCAGAGCCACAGGTCTTAAGATGTGTCTCTTGAGCTTCTAAATCCATATGTTAAACACTCTCTGCATCCTTCCATCGCCTGGTAACTGTAAATGGTCTTTGTATTAAGAGGGGGATATAATGTAGTCATCGCAGAGTCTCTGCTGCCGTCTGTGACCTGCAGATAAAAAACACTTCGTGGTTTGAGTTGAGTGATGAAAGAATATGTGGGAATCGAGGCCAGAAGAGAGGGCCTGTTTATAGCCATGCCACCTCGCTGTCTGGTGCCAAATAGCCGCCCACACCAGCAGCACATACCTCCGCTGGTGTGGCTGACCTCCTCATTCCTCCACCTCCAACATAAGCACAGGAGGAACACTTCTCTCGCTTCTCTTTGTTCCTCTGAGCTCATCCATGTAGTCAAGTTAGCTATAGAATGGGGCGGGCTGGGGATTCACCTAAGATGAACTTCAGCTGCTGGGTGGTTATATGTAATTTGCACCTTAAAGAAGGAGGAAAGTGAGCAAAGCTATACAGGGAAAGTGACGAAAATAAGAATTTAATGGGACGCTGCTCTCGGTTAATTCAGCCATGTTGTTGTTGTAACTGGTTGACATCTTCTATTAATATATATTACACTGCTTTTATTTGTGTGTGTACTGCAGATCTTGTCAGGATCAACTGAATTTCAAGTAGTGCTGGGCGCGTTAACATGTTAACGGTGTCAACGTTAACGCACGTTAACGGCGTTAATGCACGACGCGCTTCCATGACTGGACCTCAAAAGGACGTGCGTGACGTCATGTTTACGTCACTCCGGATTGTTAAAATTAGTCTCTAAAGTAACGCTAAACTTACTAAACAGAGGCAGGGCTTTTCGTTTAATAAACAGACCGCTCCAGTTCGACTGTAGGCGCACTAACGGTGCTAAACGAGCTACTACAGCTAAAGGAGCTCACTGGTAAACGGTGCCTGGACTCCAGTGTCGCGGCAAGTAAACATGACGTCACGTGCGTCTTTTTCCAGTCAGTCGTCATGGAAACGCGTCATGCATTAACGTGCGTTAACCTAGTGCCCAGCACTAATTTAAAGATGTCAAAACTACACATTTCGGGCCTTTTACATCTACTGGCACCATCGTTCATGCTGCCAATTTCACATTCTACAACATCCCAAAGCCATTTTACTGGAATTAGATCAACAGCCTGAGAGGATGGTCCCATCAGCCATTTTTTAATTGTTTTATTGACCTTAAATACGGAAGCCATTAGCACAGTCACTGGATTAATTTAGGAATTTAATAATTTGGTGCAATTGACAGTAAAGTGTACACTTGCTGGCTAACTAACAGCTGTTGGAATGCTTGCTCAGTGCTGAAAGGGAGGAAGATTTCTACTGTAACACCACAATTCACCCCTAACCCTAGTAGCGATCAGAAGATGGTGACCATGTGCCATGTGACCACACAAACTCCATTATACCACCACCACCACCACCACCACCACCACCACCACAAGTCTGGACTGGTTGGGACGATAGATCCATGAACTCTGACCTGACCATCTGCAGCCTGAACAGAAGTCCAGTTTTTGGGGGCGCTTACACTCTCTGTAGTGCCCTGTTTTTTCCATACCAGCCCATCTGGCTCTGACAGTCTGCCATGATGAAAGCCAAAGAGATCATTCTGGTGTCAGATGTGACCATTAACTCAAGGACTTTGCTTGTGTGACTGCACGTCTGTCTGATTAACAGATATGAATAATTATGTGTTCCTTATAATATACTTAGTATATGATTATGTTAAGTGTACTGAAACAATGGGACTTAGGAGCCATTAAAATAAATATATTTATGGAAAATATTCACGATTAAATGCCTTATTTATAGTGTTATGTTATTTTCTGAATTAAAATGAAGTAATTAATCAGTTTTGTGGGGAAAAAGCGTGATACCATAGTCGTGCATATTCATGAGAGCTGTAATTTAAGGCTGTGGTGACATGTTTGTGTTAAAGAGTATGTCATTTTCTGTTATAGTTTTGAGCATCCACAAACGTCCAGTGACCGGTCATGCAGACATCAATTTCCCAATGAAGGGCTGGAGGGGCATGGTGGACTGGGCCCGCAGCTCTGAGGACAGAGTCACCATCCCTAAGAACATCCTGTCTATGGGGAAACCAGGTGAGAGCAGCGACACAACTTGTTACAAGCATAAAACTGTGTTTACTGCCGTTGCACTTGGGCAAGCTCACACAGAAATTACTGTATTTAATGTTGCAAATAAAACGTGTTGAATAACAAAATAATTTGACGTCACCCGCTGTTCAGCAGCTGTACAACAAAGACGGCATGTTGTCTTCAATAAGACCAGAATGTTTCATAAAATGTTAATATGACGCCCATCTGTTTCCCACAACTTGATGGCTGTGCGTCGCACACACATTGACACGGTGCAGTATTTGCTGTCTATCAGATATAAACAGTGCAACTCTGTGGGTCTTAAAGCTGGGACGAGACCGTGATGCAAATGTCAATCTCTGCTTTCCAACATTTCAACTCAAGCTTTGTAGATTGTTTTGATTTGGGGCATTATGAGGCGATGTCCACTAAATGGCAGATGCTACTTTTTAGACGTGTAAGCTATAACATGCAGCACTGTATCTAAAACAAATGATATGGAACCTAATAACATTAAAATGGAATATCTTTTTAAAGAACTCGCTGAGTTTTGGAATGTGGCCGTACAATTTGGTAAAACAGATGGAGAGTGTGTGTGACCGTCCCCACAGCCAGGCTATTCATTGCCAAGTGAGACAAAATAACATCTTTACTTTGTTGCCTCTAGTCCTGTCTGAGTGGCATTTGTTATTAATTTGAATTGTTTTGGTTGCTGGATAGCTTACCTGGAAAAGCTGGCACCCCTGAGGCTGTGGCCTTGTGTAGCAATCCAAGATCAGTTCTGGCTCGCGGCTCTTTGCCGTGTGTTTACCTCTTTCATGCTTAACCTGTCCTGTCAATTAAAGGCAAAATGCCCCAGATATAGCTTTAAAAAAATGAGTACTAAAGGTGCCAAAATAACAGGAAAACAGACCATTAAATCAGCCATGCAACATTCTGTATGCATCGAGTTACTTGCAAGTCTAGAGGGAGAAGGGGCTTGGACATTCATCCTCAGTGCTCTGAGCAATGCAATCAGATTCCATTACTATTCAATTGCATTGGACTAATGATGTATCTCAGAACCGTACTAAATATTACCAGAGCTTACAAAATAGATTTGTGATTTGGTTATTTATTAAGGAAAACAGATAAAGCTGGAGCTCGACACTGTTCTAGTGACTCAGCAGTGTGCTGTGAGTGGAGCCTTGACTGAGGAGGTGCGGGTGGATCAGGACATTATAATAATAATTTTATCTTTCATGCAGGTAAAAGGGTTCATATCCTGTGGCTTAACTTTAGAAATGTAGTGCTCTGACTCCCATTTTCAGCATCGTATTGGAATTCAAATGGCTCTTTATACTAAATATTGTCATAAAATCCAGTCAGCAACTTCTCAGCGTCATCCAACATCGATATAAAAAAAAAATCAGATGATTGATGAGTCATATCTCCAGGTTGTTAAAGTATCAAGTCTTTCACTCCAAATGAGCAAGGACAGACTCAGGTGTTTCATACTTGACAGATGACCCAAAGAAAGCTCTTTATATGTGAAAGGCTCCACCTTGATGTGTTTTATTACAGCACATTCTTTTTTCTTTATTTTGGTTGTTGAAACTGTGTCCCAGCATGAGTCAGACTTTCCTCAGACTGGAAAATAATGTGTAGTGCAAAAGTGAAGTCCTCTCTCATGGTCACTTGATGCACATTGCGCTCGCTGCAGGCAGCTGCGAGGACCACAGGGGTAATTTTTTTTTGGCCATTTAAGATCCGTGTACTGCTAGCATGCTAATGAGGCTGTCACTCCTGATCGGGAGACAACAGGAGCCAATCAGGAGCAATTAGAAACAATTTCTAGCCCAGCTGGGAGATCTGTCTCCACGGAGGTAATGTCACACCAGCAGCCTGCCTTCTTTATGCATCCAGCTTGGACCTGCTTCGTTGAATTAAAACGGCTCTCTGATGTCTTGTTTTCTCTGATTGATTGGTGAGCTCTCACATCTGTGGGAATGAGTCATTGGTTTTTTTCTTTTACAAGAAATGGTGTTTTCTGAGAACAGAGATTTTTTTTTATTTTTTTTAGTCCAGGTGTTTATATCTGTATTTATGTGGCGACAGGCAGAATTTGATTTACCTCCTCAATCTGCACACACGCGAAAAACGACAACACATTTAACGCACAATTGCATTTGATACGTGCTAATCAATTTCCAAGACGTTAACAATCTCAAACGTCTCTCCGAGCATGAGCCACAAATCAACCGTTTTTTCGACGTGCGGTGTGGAGAAGTCGTCGTTAAACGACCTGAGTGAGAGCGCAATATATGACCACAGGCCAGGGAACAACACACACATTTTCTGGTGGCATGCTCACGTCAGATGTTTAACAACGACTTGACGTCAGCTAAAATGTTGCGTAAAGCTGTGATCAGTCACGCATTTAATCAATTTTCATATTTGCGATTTGTGTTCATTCAGCCATCATCTGTACACATGTGTGTGCAAGCTGTGTCTCCATTCAGGGGCCATCTCCTGTGGAGATTGACCCATTTCTTTTAATTCCAACTCATTGGAAGATCTTTTGATTTACACCATACTGGAAGATTATTATGGAATCCTGAATTACCTTTGACAACCAGTGCAATAACATAATTATAAACCATGTAAATATCCGGTGTAAGGCCAGGGACAACCAGCATATCTGCATTGGTTTGGTTTTCATTTAAGCACCATGTTCTCATGTAGGAGCAGCCACAATATCACATATCACACAAGTGAGCTCTCACCTTTTTTCTCATGCACTTTGACAAAATGATCCTCGCTTCTAACTCTTTCACGTTTCCCAAACACAACACCAGCTGAACCTGAAGTGTTTCTAAATAGGTGAATCTTGTGTCTTGTGAATGACAAACATCTGGTTTACAGATTTATTGCAATGTGTGCTATAGTTCAAAGACTGTTCTTTAAGATTGAAGATGTAATGATACAAGTCACATTCATTAAGAGACACAGTGGTATTTTCCCTATACATCCAGTTTTAACGTCACCTCACAAAGCCTGTTCAACCATTTAACACCTAAGCCTCAAAATCGGGCCATAAAATGCCCTGTGAGTGAGGGCTATTTTTCCAGAGTAACTTCCAACATCTGGCAGTTATTTACAATTTACTGCATGTTAAAATGGTGTATTAACAATTTAAAATTAAGGAAAAATCACCAATGGAATTTTTCCAATAGCACAAACCGTCACCCAATTGCAGTAAAGGGTTAAAAGGTTGTGTTACATGGACACATCAGACAGATTCACGTGCATTTACAAAATAAAACTTGACAAAGTAGATTATAATTGAATGTCGATTATGAATTCTGTAAACACAGGAGGACGCTCATGTTAAAGTCCACTTCGCTGCATCTTCCTAGTTTCTATTAGAGGTTATCTGAGTAAAAAACAAAAAACTAATCTGCATGCCTGTTTTGTTAGTCAGTCCAGATTATGTGCCATTATGTTTCACCACATACACATCCATGGACATGTGCATATGTAAGTTATTGACTCACTGGTTAAAGTCCCTCCAGGCCAATGAGGTTGGGCAAGAACATTTGAGGGTCCAGCCAAAAAGTGGATGATCAGGATATATAATACTTCATTGCCCTCACACATGCACACACGCACACACACACACAAACATGTACATTGCTTCCTTGGTTACCCCCCGATGCTCATGGGTGCTCAGCTGTTGCCCGGGAGCTCCAGCCTCTGCCTGCTGCCTGGCATACTCTCAGCCAGCCATGTGGTGCGCTGGAGCAGAAGAGCTGGATGTTTTCAGATGGCCCCGGCAGATGGGCTTGTGTGTTTTTTCTTTATTTTTTTATTTTGCCTTTGACACGGCAGTCGAAAAGAGAAGGCTTCTCCTCGACCCCCCCGGGCCTGTCTGTGCCTCTATGTAGTCCAGCGGTCAAGTTTTTACTAATTCCTTTCCATACTGACTTTACTTTGTTCTCCCGCTAACTGCAGCAGGGTGAGCTGCAGCCTCATGGATAGATTGATATCAGCCAACAGATGTCCCACTGTTCACACTCTGTTTTCTGATTGGCATATTAGCCAATATCACACATTTGGAGTATTTGGATGATACCCTTATCTGCGGTCTGTGGAAATTGCTGCACACATAAAAGTGCACATCTATATTAAAATAAAATCAAGAAAATAATTATTATGAAAATTTAAAATGATATATTTTCTGTACTCCTTTAATGCACTTGTACGAAACTTTGAGAAGTACTTCCCGTGTATAGACGCTGCCCGTGTATTTTCAGCTGCGCCAGTGTTTTTGTACTCCACCAACGCCGACGTGAAATTTTGTTAACATTGCTGTTTTTTCCCCATGCGTGAGGACGGTGTCAGGCTCGGCTGCCACTATCTGACATTATTATGGAAATTAGCCGTGTCAAAACCGATAAAAATTATACACAATACTGTGTGTACGTGTGGATGGGTAGCATGTGTGTGTGTGTGTTGTTTGTGTGTATAAAAAGCATGTTTTTATCTGTCTGTTACTGTCAGCGCGAGGCTGCATTAAGCTGTGAGTGTGTGCACACTTGTGCACGTGTGTGACGACGAAGCAGTGTGAGAAACGGCGTTTATAGCTGACTAGTCATGTAGGCCAGCTCCAGTGTAAAGAGCTCTGGGAGCGGTGGAAGTGCAGACAGCATGGCTGACCTGCATTTTCCTGTAGCAGGCCGCTGCGCGAACACACGCTGAGCCACTTGGTCTCTACACACACTCCTGTCTTATTTGACTCTGACCTCCTTGTTCACTGTGCGTGTGTGTGTGTGTGTACCTCTGTTTCCTCCTGTAGATGCAGATGACACGTCGACGTTTGTGACCGGCGTCGCTCTGTTCAGAAACCTGGGCAACATCCTAAATCTGCAGAGGTAAGACTCCTCGCTGCTTTTACAACCAACGACTGAATGGGTGTGAGTTTCAGACAAGGAAGCCGGCTCATGTTATAAATTAAGCTTACATAATAAATATGACCAAAATATTAGGTTTTTTACAAGAACTACGAGTTGGATAAGTTGAAAATCAAATTTGCCGAATGCATTGAATCGAAAAGCTTAAAAACTCAGATTTATGGAGCTCTCAGGTCTTCACCCATGTATTATTTTTTTCATATTGCCATGCATTATGGCATACCTTGAATATTGAATCAACTGATCAACACATCAGGTGACTCAGCAGCCTCTCTGTAACAGTAGCATTTGTCAACATATATCATTTTTAAATTAGGATCAAATGTTTTTTTGAAGGGTCGATATAGAGCTATACAGTATTTGACTGGTTCAACAACCAGTTCTCATTCCGAGATAACATAATGCCGCTCTTTCACTGTCCCTCAACGTCGCCTTACAGGCACACAAGGTATTCTGCCTCATGTGGGGCATTTAGACGCTCAGATCAGCGTGTGAGCCAACAGTGGATATCCACTTAGTCTAACTCGGATATCTCCCTCACCTTAACCTTAAGTCCTATCCTGGCCAATAATCCTTACCTCAAACTCTGACTTTTATTTGACCCCGTTTTAGTGTCTAAATGCGTAGGTTTACAGTGGAGTCGATTGAAAGACTGTTGTGTGTCTCTTTCAGATAACTTGTGTGTCTGTATAAGGTGACGCTTTGACAGAGCACCGATGATGGACTCTCCACTGACTTGCTGCTGCAAGAAATGACCATGAAATGGTTCAGTAGTGTTATGTGTCACTTCTAAATTGGCTCGCTCTCCTGCAGTGTCTACAGGGAACATCAGAGAATCATCACAATAGCTGCCGGTCTTGTTTGCTAAATTTGCTAAATGCCATTAAGGTAAAACTGAACCACATAATAAAGTTACAGGATTACACATCTGTGATGTAAAATTTGATTGTTTTACTCGATCGGTTTCTGTCTGGAAAACTCTGTCTTAAGAGAAAGTAGCAGTTATATGATTAAGATATCATAGATGTTATTAGTTGAGCCTAAAATCTGTTCTTCCTGCTGTCTGTGCTGACAGCCGTGTTATCACAGCGACGAAACAGCCTCAAGGCAGGTCCACGGAAATGACTGCATACACCCTTGATAATGTGTCATCACTTCATACAATTGAAAAAAAAAAAAAGCTGAACTTTCTCTTTAATAATAAAACTTGCACAGTGTTCTAGTCAGTGTCATATCACCTGAGTTAACAGCAATGAATATACAATATTGCAACACCGATGGCGCCCTTTATTAAACCAGCTTTGCACTGTAGGAATTAATGTTGCAGAAACAGTTGGACCAAGCTCCAGGAGCCTCTGCAATATTTTGCCCTTCTTTATGGATCGTCACAGCACAGTCAGGGCATTTTACATACATGCTGGGCTGAATGCTCCCAGCTAAATGAAAACAAGGATTTAAATGCAGGAATAAGACACTCTCATACAGCGTTTGGCCTCGTATCTTTGTGAATAAAGGGAATCTGGAGCAAGTAGCTGCTTCCGCGATGACCGACATACATGAGAACACAGCACTGTGTAGCTCTGTGTGTTATGTACACAGGAAGGCACAGAGCCTTCTGTGAGAAACAGTCTATTATTCACAGCTGTGGTTACAGTGGTGAGGAGCTCTCCGATATGATAATGTTGTTAAAGCACATAATGAACCGCAGCATATGGAGGCAGGGAAATGAAGCAGAGCCTCACTCTCTCCAGTCCTCCCACTCAGAACTGCTACTGTTTCACTCTTGTGTTTTTTTTCCTTTGCATACTCCTCTATTGTCTTTCACCGAATTTGATTCCGCTCTCAGGAAAAATGAGACGAGTTTGAGGCAAGAGACTGGATGACACAAAAGTTTAAGTTGACTGATTGTGTTTTAGAATGGCGAGAGTGCTATTGTGCATGGAGGATGTCGCGATGATGATGTGAGGAATGGCAAAAAACAGAGCATGGGCTGTTGAACATGTTGCCAGTACTTCTATCAGCAATTCACTTTCTTCTGATTGTCTCATTGCACATGATTGATAGCACCTATGAAAAGCGGAAATTGCAATGCATACTAAGCAGGCATGAATGCAAAGTAAAGAAAGCCCAAAAATGATAGAAGATAAGCTGTTGAGAAACAATGTGAACCATTTCAGTCTATAGGAAAATCCGACTTCTTTGTCACAATGGACGTGTGTCCTTCTGTCAACGCAGTCTTTATCCCAAAATCAGTTTGACAGATTGATTGATTGATTGAAGTTGCATGCAAATCACACAGCCCAAAGTCTAGTCACCTGTTGAGTCAAAGAGAAATCCCTGCCCATCAGTCTGGGGCTCCTCTCTGGCTTATAGAGGAGAAACGTCTCCTCAACAGCCATATATAAGTGAGCTTAACCATTACGTTCTTGAAAGGTAATTAGGAAAATCTTATCATCCTATTTAAAGTGACTGGTAGTCGTTGAAGAGAGGTGTACTTCAGCAATATCCTTGATTCCAGACGACTTTTCTCGCGGACCTAATGAAAAATCATGTGTCAAGAACTGAGCTGAGATTTAGAAGCGTCAGCACACAGTTATGCATCAGGCAGTAACTTTATGGTTGCAGATCCACTTTTATCGTATGATGATTTATTCAAGTCAGGGCACAAGGTTATTAGATTTATTTATACATTTTTAGAGGTGGGGGCATGACTGGGCCAAGCGAGTACAGAGATAGAGATAGAGATAATGTTTACACTGGATCGAGAACACTTGAAGAATGTTATGGGTTTGGCAGTTGTGTCAGTGCAAAGTTTGAGATCCTGCTCTCCGTACTTAGTCTGGGTGTGGTGTAAGTTATCATGACTTTACAGGTAATTGCTTTCCTGTAGAGATTTTGTATATCTGTTATTTTGCTTATTGCTTTTTTGTACATGCATTTGTGAAATAATAAGTGGGAATTATAGGAGCGCCAGTTAAAAATGGCCTCAGACATCCTCAGAGACAACTACACTATTAATAGTAAAACCAGAGGATGAGAAAAGAGTGTGTCTCGTTTTCACAATGTCTATAAAATCTAAAACAAAGAGGAACCAGGGGCCAAAAATGTTACAATCACCCAAACTCAAGACTTAAATCAAAGCCAACGAGCAAAGGTAAAATATAAATGAACTGTGTATTTAAACCAGGGTTGGATTTTGAGGGTTTTTGGAATAAAAGCACTAAGTAAAGGGACTTTCCCATAAAACCAAGTGAATGAGACCAATAAATGTATTCTAACAGGTGAATTTAGACAAAATAAACTGGAAAAACAAGACATATAGTCTATTTTTAATTCTATTTAACAGTTGGTCATTGATCTTAACCAACCACAAAATATAATGTGTTAAAATGATAACTTGAGACCATGGTTCCCAGCGTTGGCTCGTCCTCCTGATTCCTCTCAGCCAGTGTCAGCTGGGATTAGCTCCAGCTCCTGTTTCTGCACCCAAAGGATAAGCAGTACAGATAATGGATGACGGATTGATGGATGCATATTATTCACAGAAATCATAATGATCCGGACGTCTTTCGAGCCCTTAACACCATGTTCTGGAAAATCGCACATGACACTGATGTTTCTAATTTTCCACTCCAGGAACAGCACAGTTCTGAACTCCAAGGTTCTGTCAGTGACAATCAAACCTACGCCCGCATCTCTCTCTGCTCCGGTTGTCGTGGAATTCTCTCACCGGTATAACGTAAGTGACTTTACGTTTATTTTATTATTTATTTTTAAACCAAAATTCCAGTCTATTTGGACATGCTTTACCGCTGGACTCTGTGATGGTGACTGTGTGGTTTTCTCTGTTCTCTACAGCAAACCAACAACCAGACATGTATATCTTGGGATGAGAGCGAAAGGTAATCAGGCTCATTTTATTGTGTGATCAATGTGACATCTGATTATGTGCATGCCTTACATTTTTATGTGTAAAACTGGACTGATATGACGCTTTGAAAGCTGCTAGAAATGCTAAGGGTTGCAGTTAAAACTGTGAGCACATTATTGATACATGGATTGGGTGGATTTCAGAATAAAAGTGAGTGTTTTCATGCGAGTGAGATGATGTTTACACGATCCACCGGTAAGAGTGTTGTTAAATATCAGCGTGGATGACAATGTGATTGATTATATTTAGGAAAATATGAAATACTGCATTTTTTGGAGCTTGTACAATATACACAGAAGTGTGGTGTCTGTCTCAAACTGTGGTACGTGTACCGCCAAGTACGCTCTGGTGGTACTTGGAGGAAAAGCTGAAATGCTGTTGTACAGTTTGTACCAGGGTTTGTTAACTTTGGTGATAATGGTGTTACTCTGCAGAGCTCAATATTTTCTCAGGTGGTATAAAAACTTTGACAACCACAGATCTATATCAGTGTAAATTAAACTTTATTACATACTTAGCTGCTGTCAGACGCTCATATTAAGCTATATTACTAATCCAGCCATCAATGCGTTAGTTAAAAACTTTGGTCGGAACTGAGGTATTGTGAGAAACCACTGTTCGGATTTTTAAGACCAATCCCATTTTTCTATTCACATTACTATATCCAACCAAAGGATCCACTTGTACACATGTAATATCACTTTTAACTGGGCAGATTGCCAGATGAGATTTGCTGGGAACAGTCCTGCTCCTGAGATGACATGGAGGACAAAATCTTTCCAACTGCACCTTTTTCAGGCTCCTGAAGTATTAACAGTAACTAACAGTTCCACTATCCCAGGGATAGTAGCTGGGAGAGTCCACTATCTACTGCCAAAGCTCGAAGAAATAGATTAATTTCCACCTAAATGTATTTGGGAAAAATGACTACTGTTTAAAAAAAATTTTGAGAGAATTTCTGAGCATCCAGCAGGAGAATTAGTACCAATGAGTGTTTATCTTGATGTAAATGACAATGGTGGATGGAACTCACACATTTTCTTTTGTCATGTGTTTATTATGAATATTCAGATGTTTTATGAACATTTTAAGGGCTTCTTTTTATCGCATTAAATCAATTCCACCCACAGCCATGACAGACCTGTCAAACTATACACCAATGCAACAAGCTTGGCTGACATCGCGTGGTCCTAATTATTGTTTACTCCAGTATCAACATCATGAACACTGGGAAGGCCATTTGTAGTCTACACTTGTGGGAATTCCCTACAACTCACAAGTGGGTGTTTTAGAGACGCCATGTTCCCACTGAAAGTTCCCTGCCTCGCTGCAGTGTTTTTAATCTTGACACAGTCAATGCACTGTGGAGTATGTTGGACAGCTTGGCAGCTCTTGTCTGGGACGATGCTAACCCCGCGCTATCATTGATACGACACTGATGCAGCGTGTGGAAAATTAAAAGTGTCGCTCACAGCTTTTCCTCCTTCCACGGCGCACGCACGCGCATCAATGTGTACGGGGAGTAGTTTGAAGTAGAGAAAGAGAGAGCAGTGAGCGGGCGGGCTAAAGAAAGACTGAAGTATATAAACATCTTCTGCTGCCTCATACAAAGCACTTCTTGTATGCTCATTGTTCTTAAGTGCCCCCATTTGTTTAACACAAGAAAATAGTGTGAGCAGTTAGAGCATGACCAGGAAGTGAGGGGGAAAGAGAAAGAGGAGCGCATTTTGCTGCCTTATTGCAATGCAGACACGGATTTGCATTTAGATGGATGCATACACTTGTGTTACTGAGACAGAGAGAGGAACATTCGTAGACTCAGACGAACTGAAGTTGGTTATGGCACATATTGACCTGTCGCAACAACAACAAGTGAAACATGGAGAAATAAATTGGAAATAAATAAAAAAACTGGAGTAAATATAGAATAATTCAGCAGATGTTAAGACGGCAGCGTTCTCTAACAATAAAACATTACAAACGGCTTTAACATTATAGCTGAGACAATCGCAATTGCCGCTTGGGCTGTACTGTGTCATCCAAAACTACCATAAACTCTTGAATAGAGGTTTTATTTAATCCACGTCAGAGACAATCAGGCCTTCATTCATCAGACACACCCTTGAGACTCATCAATGCAAACGCACAAAGGCTTTAACTTGTGCCGTGCATTTATTTACACTTGTATGTCTTCAGAAAGCTTAAGGAGTCATATTATACCCTATGTCTCCAAGTTAACCTAGTTCCCTGGTGTCCTAATGAACATGTCTGTGACATGCTTTGGTCAAAATACCTTAAGGCTGAAGCACCACGGCAGTTCAATCACCCTGCCAAAACAGCCTTGTTCAGAACGCTCTGTTTAGTCAAGCCTATCTCTTTAAAAAAAATAAACTCAAGGGACAGGAAATGACATCAGCCACAGAGGGTGCTGGAAGCTAACAGCAGTTAGCATTTGGAAAAGTGATCATTTGCAGGCTCTAGCAGGCACATTGCCGTCATATATAACATGTATCCGCTGGACAGATAAATCTAAAAGTTTGTGTAGGACTCTGTGCTGCACTGTGGAGCCAAAAATAGAACTTTTCGCGGAGTCCGTTTTTTGGATTCCGTTGCCCTCGTCAACACTCTCACGCTTTTTACGGGCAAAGCCGAGCTCTGGGAGACAACAATTCCAGGAATTTAGCGCATTGTGATGTCCCAATGAGCGTGGAAGTCAACATCACGTTTTATCCCCTGTACTTAGACTGAGAAGGACCACAAAAACATGAGTGCGTCATCTTTTGTAACACTTTGCCGACTGATAGGTCCTCCAGAGTCCCAAATGTAAGGATTTAAATGATTAAAAAGTTGATTTTGCATAATATGTCCCCTTTAAAGATATACAGATGAAACAGAGCAGTACCACTGGAGATCAAAGGGGGGCAGTGCAGCTGAAAGTTCAGATGATCAGATGATTATGATTAATAACAACTTTTTGAGAGCCTAAGAAAATAATGACAGTACAGCGGCTTTTACGTCATTCTGAAAAGGGACATTATTGCGTCCTTCTCTGCCATTATCATGTTTGTTGTTGTCATAAACTATGCATCCTATGCTTAGCTAAAATATCTATGTAAAGGTCTGATAGGAGTATGTGGGCAGTGACAGTTGCATTGTTTGGAACGGACGTATTGCTTTTGATAAAGGCAGCTTAAATGAGCCCCTGTAATTAATCTCTCATTTCTATGTTCAGCCTCGAAAAGTATTGGGTTTCATCCACTGAAGGTCAACACTAATGAAAACAAGAAAACAAAAGAGCCGTAATAGTCGGCAAAGAGATTATGAATCATGAGTGGCTGAGAACAATAATGAAAACAAATTCTGGGCAGCCGGCAAGTGATGAGTAGGACACGGCTCATGATGCACTGATGGACTTTGTTGTAGTTCGCACTCACTCATTGCGGTTTCACACTCCAACAGCTTAGATGTGTTTGTGCAATGCTACCGAAGTTCTGGTATCATTGGATTTGAATCTAGCAATTTATCTACAGTATCTGTGTGAAGTGCGAAGTTTTACATACTGGACCTTGAATGAAAGGTTTAACGTATGGTTCTTCAATCCTGGTCCTGGGGACCCATTGCCCTGCATGTTTTAGAAGTTTCCTTCCTCCAACACACATGCTTGTTGATGTTCAGCTCATCAACAAGCTCTGCAGAAGCCTGATAATTTGAATAATCAGCTGTGTTTAAGAAAGGAAACCTCTAAAACATGGAGGGCAGTGGGTCTCCAGGACCAGGATTGAAGAACCCTGGTTTAACGTGTTAATAAAACACATGTTAAAACCAGTGGCATGTTTCTGTAAACCAGACATGTGAGCTCATGTTTATGATGAGGGTGATGATGACGATTTTGGACTGGCGACCTGTCCAGGGTGTAGACTGACTTTTGTCTTATGTCAGCTGGGATTGGCCTTAGCAGCCTCGCGACCCTCATGTGAGGATAAAGTGGTAGACACTTTGAATTACATGTGAATTGTTGTGGTTGGGTTTAGGTACAATGAGTAACCCTTTGTTTAGGCATATAAACCTGGTTAGGGCTAGGGCTGCTAAATCCTCTCCATGAGACAAACTACATCAACATAATTGTCTCAACATTGTTATCTCATCACAACCCACATTAAATTCAATATTCCATTTACCAGCAGACTCAGGGTGGCAGACATCTTATTGAGACATGAGATTGATAATGATATTATGACACGACACGGATTAAACCATTAGCGAATTCTCACTTATATCTAATTCCTCGAAAACATCCGTGAAGGTTCTCAGTCATGCAGAGTCATTGCATCTTCACGAGTTCGGATAAAGGCGACTAGCTTTTGTTCTCACATAAAAGTAACACGTCTTACATGTTTCTGTGGTTTTGCAGAAATGCAGTCTGGTGTGTATGCTGACCTCGGTCACCTCTCAGACATCACCACTGTCCACTGACATGTGACACTGTGGGAGAGACGATGACCGAGGCAAAACAAGGACAAAGAATCTAATTTGGCATGTTAAAGTCCGGGGGGGGGGTTGGGGCTGCGGGGGAGACATGCTCTATGCAAAATTAAAATCCATCTTGGACAGCAGCTGTGATTAATGAGTTAATATTTGAGAGAGAAATTGTTATCAGAGGAGGCGTCCTTGTCGTGCAGATAAGAGCTGTGAAGCAGTCTGAGCGTTCATTGGCCTATGCTTCAATCTCCCGAAATCAATAACATGACCATCAGCCACTTCACTCTCGCTCACTCTGACGTTATTGCTTAGTTTTTGTTTGCAGTCTCTCTTAACTGATGTACTATAAATACATGCACTCGATGTGATTTGGCGTGCATGCGCTTTTGTCTCGCTCAGAGAATCTGATAAGTCAAAAACACACTACAAGAAATGCAATTAGTCTATGTGGTAGTTCATTATCCGGACTTTTCATAATCATTTTAGAGGGATTAGATACTGTTATTAGAGACTTGACAGGAAATGGGGGGAGACAGATGGCGAACAACATGCAAATGTAGGTCCCTTGCCATACGTGGGCTACAGATGTTCCTGGTCAGTGCCTCTTCACGTTAACACACCTGATCACGGATTTAGATATTCCATGTTTACATAAATTAAAGCAGCGTTGACTTGTGCAGGTGCAGGAGAGGAGACCTTGCAGGAATCTTCTCTAGGTCACTACGAGGTAAAAAAGTTATTTTTATCAGACTCCGGCTACTTACCTGTCTCGCTTTGGATCTTCAATTTGACCTTCAGGGGTTAATCAGAAAGTGTTGGAGCGAGCCGCTGTGGTCTTGTCGTCATTTATTGCAATGTAGTTATAGGAGAGAGGGTGAAGGTCACTGAGCAGAGGTCATGTTTGTTTACAAGTGCATATGAGCAGACAGAGGCTGCATTGCAGGGAACAGGCTGCACTCAAATCCCCGGTGATTATATTCAGAGCATGCTAATCCATTCTTGCTCATATGCCAGTGAATTAAACCGCTCTTTGTGAATGAATACCCCTGAAAGTGTTAACTCTACAATAGAATGTTCAGAAAGTCATGGGGAAAAAAGTAAAGCCTTAATCATAACCACCTTTATCTTTCATTTGGAGGTGTATTTGTGTAGTGGGTGAAATCAGTGAGGCTGCAAATGAGAAAACCAAACCAATGAGCTGAATGATGCTAAAATGCTCTATAGCAGAGGCCACTAATAGGTGGTTCATGGTCTGGATCAGGTTCCAGACACTGTCCTATCTGGACCCGAATCTATAATCAATAAATAATTGATGGTTGCCACGTGGTGACAGCCTGTTTGGATTTAAACCGGCGTAGTTTCTCTAGTCGTGGCGTGTGTAGTAAATCATGGCACGATTCCACTCAGCCTTGTCAAATCAGTGATTTCCAACGAGCGTTTTAAAAAAATAAACTGAGGCAGTGAGCGAGGTGCAGACGAGACGAGAGGAGGAAGAGCAGACTCGTAATCATTGAGAAGTTAGAAAAGTAACTTCCCATGACGTGATCTGAGAAGAGAAAAGCAATCAGATTTTAATCAAGACTTGACAGACTCATTATTTAAACAAAAAAAAAAGAAGGATGGGAGAATGTAATTTCTTTTTTTTTTTTATCAAAAAATTAAGTTGTTAAGTTAAAGCATTTGTATCGTCATTTTTACGAGACCCTGTTGTATGTTTCATCTGTGCTGACACACTCCCTTTTCATCCATGTGGCCTGTTTGTTGGCAAGGGACATTCTTCCATGCGGCGCTGCTACACCAGCACCTAAATTATCCAGTTAGTCTGTCTGCAGGCCAGTGTGTGGCTCACGGAGAGGCCTAATCACGTCAGCCGCACAGAGAAACCGCAGCAGCTTTTAATATATTGGATTTGTGCTAAAGGTGATGTGCTAAAGTGTCAACACCAAGGCACCTCCTGGGGCTAACACTTTCAGTTTTGTCTCCTTTAATGTGGCTTTCTCATTCTAAGGAGCCACCTATGGCGGAGTGGCACGGACTCATTAATCTACAGTCATTTCTAAAAGTGTCTTAATAATGTTGCAGTAATGATGCCGTAATAATTGCTATTTTTAGCCTTTTGATACCATTAGAAACAAAGACTGTGAACATAAATATTGCAGAGAAATGCTTTAACCCCCTGCTGTAAGATACTCTTCTTGGTGTTATGGTTGACATTGATTATCAGTGCAATAGAGTGACTACAGTGGTACTGGGAAGAAGAAGAGACACACCTGTGTCTACTGGACCTTGGGGGCTAACTGGATTTGTGATGGTGATGTACAATATAATTTGATGCCAAAAGAACAGAACTGTAACTGCGGTGTCCCTATGCAGGTTCATGAAACCTGGAATCCTTTGCAGGCTTAGATTGAAGTGTCACAGCAACATGATTAGTTTGTCCCATTTCAGAGGATCCTCAAACGTGGCCTAGTAATGAGTCCTCCAGTTCCAACGTAGACAAGGATTCCCAATCCCTGGTGTCGATGACACAATTAGGTATACGTACTGTCTCAGGTAAACAAATCAACTGTGGTTTATGCATGTGTTTAATTGCGTGTTTAATTACATCAAACTATATTTATAGTAAAGTGCAAGCAACAGATTGACTCCAGTAACACACACAACTCCCACACTTACTTTCTTGCCTTATCTGTTGTTGATCTGTGTGAGCACTTCATCAGTGAGTGCACGTACGACAACACTAATTTCCCCCCCGTTTCCATAGCAACATAATGACAGTCTCATTCCTGAATTCCTGAATAGAACAAATAGAAAGTCTGAATGAGACAGAATGAGGAAATGATAAACAAACAGCAGCAAGAAACTATTATCATCGCAAAAAGATTGCGATCTTATCAATGCGGAATCTGTTCACAGTTTGTCTGAAACGAGTTCCCCCGATTTGTATATTGCTGAAGTTAAAACGAGAAAACATTCTGTAACTCGGACCCATACATCAACATTTACATAAATAATTGGCTCCTTGCTCTTCCCTTTATTTATGTGAGGCCTGTGTTCAAGTCTATAGATTTCCCAGAGCGTCTTTCAAAAAGCAGCGTGATTGACGTCTCAAGTGCCTGCTATTGTCAGTGCCTGACAAATTAATGTGGATTCCATGGCCAGATGGCAATTTTGAGTCAAACAACTGCACACTGCTCAATCAAGTCCATGTAAATTCAGGTCAAGTCAAGTTGATGAAAACTTGTGCAAGGAGCGCTCTGCTGCTGCCTGTCGTTTAATTCATAACCACCCGTGATTCTGCTTTTTCATCACTTTGACTTATTTGCTTAATTTCTCTGTGCACCGAGTCAGACTAATGTATGGTCCAGCTTGTGTCAGTTGCTGAGTCAAATGGAGTTTCGCAGTCTGCCAGCGATGTAAAATTAGCAAACACGACAGGAACAATGTCCTATGCGGCTTAGATGCACCATCTTTACATCCTGAATGGACTGCAGGGTTTTCTATGTACACAGTAAAGCAGAAGGGTCAAAACACATGATCATATGTTACATGCCAGATACATGCGTTCCAAGGATTTTTGGGGCTGTGTCTGTGAGTGTTAGTGCGCGATATGCGGGAAAGAGCCAGGCGTTTGATACAACAGCTCTGTGTGAGAGGGCTTTAGCAGGAAATTAGAGCCTTGTCGGACAATATTTACACGCACTCGTACATGGAGGTGGCACGTCTATGGGGAAAGAGTGTTGCTACTGAGCAGGGAAAGTGGGCAATTCCCCCGGTGCTCCCAAGTCGAGAGGAGGTACATGGAATGGTTATGTTCTATTATCAACTACAGGAGACTGCACTATGCTCAGAAACAACCTTACAAGGCTCCGTGGTCATGGCATGACCCACGAGTTCCCCCCTGCCATGAGCCCCCAAAATGCCTTGAAACACCCCTGTCTTTATGGAACAGTGTCTGTGCATAGCTGAACCATCCACACCACAGAAACACTCACTTCTTCTCTTTAGCTTTCACCATAGTTGAGTTAAAGACCTCGATTTCATCTTCTAATGTGCAACATTTTGCTTCTTAAATATTTATATGGTGTTAAAAGTTTCATTGCCTTTGACATGTCCTATTTAAACAATGATAAAACAATAATCATACAGCCTTGTAGTTATGACTTTGTATGTACTGTACGTGTAGACTTTGGCCAGTAATGAGTCTCCACAGTATTAGAACACATATCACATAAACGTGTTGAGCAGACAGATTTTCTCCAACAGCTTGAGGAGGTTCTCCCATCATCGTCTTTGAAAGAGCTTCTTTTTCTTCCAGCAGACATTTTGAAACATCATAGCAGTTAAAGGAAAGCAGAAACACTGATTGGCTTTGGTCCAGTTTACCATGTTCTGTCCTTTATGGGTAAATAAACGTAGAGGTTTCACAGTTCATCTGAGTAGTAGATGTTGTGGTTGCTGCTCTTCATAACTCTACAGCTCTTTCTGATATGGAAAGTGAAACTAGTCTGCCCCTTTTCTTCTTCTTCTTTTTTTTTTTTTTAATTCTGTCTGGTGTTGTTTGGAAGTAAGTCCTATAATGTGTACTGTATCGTCATTATTAAGACGGGTGATTTAATATATTATAAAAATTTATTTAAATAAAATAAAAATAATAATTATAATTAAGGCGTTTTTTTAAGTATGTTCAAAGAAAACTGCACAATGGCACAACTATTTACGTTAAATTAATGGTAAACATTAAGGTGTTCGGTATTATTATAATAATAACAATAATAATAACACTTATTATTATTATAATTATTACCATTAATATTATTATAATAATACATAGTATACAGTGGGGGTGATCTATAATGTTGGTATATAGTGTGTCCAGGCAGGGACCTGCAGCAGCGGCAGCAGCAGCAGCAGCAGCAGTGGTAGTAGCTGCTCGCCGCCGCCTCGTCCTCCTCGGCACCGCGCGTTCACTTCGCTCCGTGCGCTTTCGCCTGCACCCGGCGGAGATGTGAAGTGGATGAAATAGCCGGTGTCACGCGGTGGGATTTGAACCCGCTTTCTCATTTCTGTTGCCGGGAACTGTCTCTTTATTCACCGCATTGCTTCTTTTCTCTCTCTGGGTGTGCGTGCGTGCGTGCGTGTGTCTGTCTGTCTCTCTCTCTCCGTGTGTGTGTGTGTGTGTGTGCGTGCGCGTGTGTGTGTGTGTGTGTCTCCTCCTGTGCAGCTCCTCTCTGCTGGGATCCTGGTCTGCCAGGGGCTGCAAAACCGTGCTGGTCGACTCATTCAGAACCAAATGCGTGTGTGACAGACTGTCCACCTTCGCCATTTTAGCACGGCTAAATCTCGAAATGGTAAGTGCGACTAAACCTCCCTTCACTTGGTGTTAAAGGTATCCGAGACGCTGTGGGTGTTTCTTTTTTCTTTTTTTTTTTGGTTAGGCTCTTTTTTTCTCCGTGAATGCATCAGCTGTTTCTTTTTTTCCACCATAGGGCGTCATTGTCATTACATATCAACAGATCCTCCCCCTCTCCTCCTCCCCCTCTTCCTCTTTCTGTCTCCACATGCCAAAACCATGATGACAAAGGCTATTATGGGATTTAAAGACTTATTACACGTTCCATACTGTATATTCTCTATCTATATATATACATCTATGTTCAGCAATGCACTCAGGGGAGGACAGCACATCGCTGCTCTGCTAACCTGTGCGTGAAGCCTCACACAAGCCATTGTGAGTGGGATTTAAAGATGATGCTGTAAAAAAAAATCAAGATCATGGTCACCTGCATGCAACCCCCCCCCCATCCCCAAGCTCCCCCCTTTCTCGTAATTTCACTGTGAACACCCAACAATTAATGCTCACATTAGCATATTTTAACATATTAGACTGTCACCCGCGTCTCCATGGCAACCAGGCCCCCACAGAGAACATGGTGAATGGCGATTCAGTACAGAAAGAGGGAAAGAACGCCACGTTTTGATGGCGGCTCGGTGCCACATCCGAGTACAGGACACACTTCCTTTATGCGTTGTGGCCGCAAGTGGACACAGCAAGCCAACAGTGCATGTGTGTGTGTGTCTGTGGGTGCATGATAATTTCTTTCTATATACATTAATCACAGAAGAACCCCAGTGACTCAAGGTTGCCCCAGTTTCTCCAGGAAAAGGGCAGTGTCTTTGTGGGGAATTTTCATTCAGAGCGATTAGTTATTAGACTGGAAATTGCCTTGGAAGCAATTTGTTCACCAGTTGCCCTGGTAACAGCATGGGCACCGAGGTTTTCTTAAAGACATAGGAAGCAGTGGGCTGTTCTTCCTGCTGCCTGCGTGGCCTAGAAGGAAGGCTGTGCCAGGGGATGCTGTTGATGAAATGCCTTAACTGTGAGTAGAGCCTCGTGATTCTGTTTGCTCACGATGAGCTGTGCTTTTTCCGTAATCGTGCCGTTTTTAATGGCTTCAGCACCAGCAGTCGTCGTGTCGAACGGCTGCCATGTTGTGTTGCATTCGTGCTTTGTGCTCTCGGCGCCGAAATAGGAGTTCATTGGTTAATTAGATGTCTGACAGAGCGTCGGTCTGTGACTGTGATGACCTTCCTGAGTGTCTGTGCAGGTCATCCATGGCAGGAGCTGGAAGGGCCTCAGCCACATGGTCGCACTCAGCCGATTGGCCCAAGTGTATACAGTCGAGCTAGCAAGTCTGTGTCTGTGTCTCTGCACATTCACACTCTGCATGCACACGTCTCACAGTTTCCTGCAATCACTAATCCACTGGTGTACTGAACCTTCCCTTTCTCTTTTGAGCAAATTCATTTTGGATTTGTGTAAATAATGCTTAGCACGACGAAGCACAAAAGCTAAGGTTTGTAAAAATATCAGTGTAAGGAATTGGCGTGAGTTTCTCTGCTGGAATTATCATATATTATTTTATCAGGGGTGTGATTTTTCCGTTTTTTTTCGGCCTGAAAATGAGCCTCATGTGAATCATGCAGATCCACAGAGTTTTTCTTTTTTTTGGGGGGGGGGGTAAACTGCGTGTTTTTGTGCCGGTCCGGGGCTGTCATATGATTTAAAATGTATATTATTAATGCTGGGTACGTTAACGGCATTATAACACATGATGCGTTTCCATGACGACTGACCGGAAACCGTGACTCTTGATTATTAAAATGAGTTTTTAGTGGCGGCACTTGAGTCCAGGCAACGTTTCCCAGTTAGCTCCGTTAGCTGCATTAGCTCCTTGTGTCGTTCAGCGCGCCTACAGTGGAACTGCAGCAGTGTGTTTATTAAACGAAAAGAGCAGCGCCACAAATAACCAGCGTACCCGTGTACTGCGCGTGTGTGCCTCTGTTTTTAAAGTTTAGCGTTACTTTAGACACTCATTTTAACAATCGGGAGTCACGTAAACATGACGTCACATGCGTCTTTTTCCGGTCAGTCGTCATGGAAACGTGTCATGCGTTAACGTTAACGCCGCCCAGCAGTATATATTCGAAATATATTTTTGTATGATTTTTTTGTTATCATGTAATATCGGTGAAACATTTAGGTAACCAGTAGGGCTGCAACGATGAATTAATAGATTTTTGAGAGTTTTTTTTTTTTGTTTTTTTTCAGCAAGTAATACAAGCTTTGTGATTTTTCTTAAATGTGAATATTGTCATGTTTCTTTGCTCGATTTGATGAAAAAAATAATTAAAACTAGGTTCCAGGTTTGATAAACACTAATCAACATTTTTACTATATTTATGGGACAAAAAAATATTTTATTAATCTAGAAAATAATTGACAGATTGATTCTAAAACTAAACAGTATATCTCTAGCATTGTTGCTTTGACAACACTTTCACTTCAAGATGGAAATTGTGGCACTGAGGCCATCTCTACCAAGATGATAGTCTCTGTGAGTAGTGAAAGAGCATTTACATTTATTTTAAACGTGGTTTAACTCTTTTCCATGTAGGCTACTGCACTATTTTAATTTTTGAAAAAAATACAATGCCGCCGCCTCATGATAGGTGCACCGTATATTTTCCTTTTTTTTGTCCTTTGCCAATCACACCCCTGTATTATTATAGAAACCACAAATAACTGTTTTCACGTCTCTGTTTGAGGTCTAGGTCTTTACCTTTGGTCTGGTTCTGGTTCAGATGTCGTGGCAATTGGCTGGTGTTTCATGGTTCACCATGTTATTTCTCTTCAGCTTCATGCATCATGCACAGACACAATAACGGGGGTTTTCATTTAACAGTCAATTCACAAATTATTGGGGAACTCAAAAACCAGGACAGTAGTTTGCTCAGTCAGGTTGCTGCTTTAAGATCTCCCTAAAGTGGTGTCTGGTGTTTTTAAACTACGACTGTTACTGTGGCTGTAGCATAGTGTTGAATTATTTATTAATCGGACAGATGAATCAAAAATGGAAACATGATAGCTCTGCTCCATTCCAGACGTGATGCTCAGCCCAGTTACCTCAGCAGGGCCTGGCCAGTGTGTCACAGCAGCTTCACCAACATCAGCGACAGAACACAGCAAATATTGTCAGTGTAGAGCACATTTAGCATAGCATATGTTTTGGATTGTTGACATTTCACATAATCATCACATTATTTGAGAAAATATGGGAAATGAATATTGAAACTAACACATCGATGCACGGGGATGTGTTGCCTTGCTTATTGCAACAACCCTGCAAACGTGAAGCAAAACACTCCATACATTAAGGGCATGTTTCACTGTCCTTCATATACTCTACCTTTTGTCCTAGCAGCTACATTTTTAGAGGCATGGCTCAAGGGATGGCAGTGTTGGTCATTTTGACATCCATGGTCCTCATGGGATGAATCCTACTTTTCTTCTCTTAATGTTAAGTGACATTTCTCTTTTTAGAGACATGACTGGACTGCTCTTGGATGAATTGTCATAAATCTCGGCTCGGCTAACTGTAAGGATGACTCTTGGTGACTTTGGTTGTCCATCTGCAGGTTGAAAATGTTGATTTTATTGACTTTCACCATGTTTTTGTCCCTGTTGCCTTAGTCTTGTGTTTTCCAGCTTCTACCTCTATTTATCTTCCTAAGTATTAGCCCAGTATGGGAACTGTGATGTATGTGCAAAGTGCCCAGGCCAGCTTGAGTCCAACTCTGGTCTGACTGTCTGCAGGAGTAGTTCAATTCCCAATCAAATTATTTAGGTGTGTTAGGCCCATCCATCCATCCACTTTTATCTTCCACATGAGGGTGGTGGCAATCCCAGCTGTCATGGGGCAAAAGGTGGGGTACTTGACTCTCAAACTCACATTTATGGTCAATGGTGAATGTCCAATTTGTCTAATCCCCATGTTTTTGGACTGTGGGAGGAAACCAGAGAACCCGGAGAGAACATGCCGTTCGAGAGTGCTGCGGTTTTAGTGAGACTAGCACAATTTTGTGTCTAATGTCATGTAAGTCTACTGGTTGTGAGCATGCTGCTAGCATTGGCATTTAGCTCAAAACACTGTCGTGCACGTATCCAAGGCTACAGACTTTTTTAGCTGCTAACATAGCTGCTGAAGCGACACCGGTGCTCCCCTCAGTTCGCCGTCCTCCACCTGTTCACAGCACTGTTGCAGCCTGGCAGATCCACGCATCCTGAGGGAAGCTAAATTGTGATGGCTTCTTTTGCCAGAAATGGATGAAAAGGCAATTCACTCCTCCTCATGCTGCCATCCCATCCCCCACATTCCATTATTTTGTGAGACAGCCATGGCTACCATGCTAATTACACCTACCGCAACAAACAGAAGCCTCTAAATAGCTCGACCGCTCTGTCTGCATCCTGCCTCATACAGCCCCAGCATGACAAACACCCCCAGCCTCCTTTTTCCTCTATCTTCCGCGATCCCTCCTCTCCTCCTCCCATCTCTCTATTCCCCATTCCCCAGTCATTTCATCACGCCATTTTTCATGCTCCGAGACTGCATTATATTTGAGCTCTCCCTCTGTCCTTTCGTTCTTACTACATTTACTCCCTTGCTGCCACCTCCATTTTGCTCAGTCCAACTTTTGCTGCAGGCTTTCACGGGAAAAAGGAGAAAAACACACAGCAGGCAAAACGACCCCCCCCCCCCCACACACACACACACACACACACACACATGCACATGCACACACATGCACAAAAACCTTAGCTCAGTTTGCTGTCACTGCTACACCTGTGTCTGCTGAAGGCAGAGCAGATAACAGAGAATGCTTCTTCTTACCGTACCGCTTTTAATGTTGTGTGAGGATTTCACAGTTGCACATATGTTTAAAGATAGCATTAGTAAGTGTCCCTTATGGAGATATGTGAAGTGCAATAGTGCTAGTTTTGTCTGATCTTCAAATTCAAAGACCTGCTGTGTCATTTCATGTCATTTCACGTCATTTCACCTGTATTATAGTGATCATTATTTATTTTATGAAACTTTTTGTTTGTTTCATTTGCTCACGGTTGGTGTAGTGGTTAGCACTCTTGCCTTTGCAGCAAGAAGACACAGGTTCCTGGGTTCAAGCCCTGTTTGGAACAACTTCAGAACAAGGGCCTTTCTGCAAGGAGTTTGCATTGTTCCCCCCCGTATGTGCTTGGTTTTTCTCCGGGTTCTCCGGCTTCCTCCCACAGTCCCAAAACATGCGATATGGGGATTAGGTGAATTGGTGACTCTAAATTGACCGTAGGTGTGAAAGTGTGAGTGAATGGTCTCTATGTGTGACCTTGTGATGGACTGGCGAACTGTCCAGGGTGTACCCCGCCTATCGCCCAATGTCAGCTGAGATAGGCACAGCAACCCAGCGACCCTCCGTTGTAGGATAAAGCGGGGGAGTTTGGAAATTCAATACTGTCATCTTCAGGGGACAGTCATTTGAAATGTACATGTCGTAGTAGCTTAGGACAGGCATGTCCATAAGTCAGTCCACAGTCCGATTTTGTACGGCCCACAGCTTTGTATTACTTATGGCCAGGGACGGACTGACGGACTGGCTCAAGGGACATAAAGTCCTCCCCACTTGCTCAGCTGGTAAGGAGTTGTGATTTGAAACCAGAGTCCTGGGTTCCAGGGTCCAGTTTTACTGTGACACAAAACGGTCTGAAGGGACCATTGGGCCCCTGGGAATCTTCACTTCACTGTCAAATCTGGCCCCTCTTTGAAAAAAAATGTGGACACTCCTGGCTTAGGAAAAAGACTGGAAAGGGGGCAGTCTGATGGACTGAAGCCAGAGAATCTCCTACCAGCACCAAAGCCATTACTCTTCACAGTTTGCCTCCCATTCCAAGTCATATGTTTAATGCAAACTCAAAACAATTGCACTCCCTTTTTATACCACACATCATCACACGTCATGGTACCACTACATCTCTGGAAGTCGATTAGGGTGAAATATACTCAGTCCGCATGTTCTGTTTCCCTAGTTCTTAATATGCATGAAGTCTTAAATAAACATGGGTCTAGTTGTCGTTAACTATCTAGGGTGTAGTGTACAGAAATGTACTACTAAATGTACATGTGTTTATGACCTTCTAACAGAGCCAGGCCCCTTGTTTCTCAATTTGAGTCTGACCCACTTACAGAAAGTATGAATAAAAGTATGTGGAATTTCTGTAATAACTCCTTCATATATGGGTTTATCTCAAATCTGCAGGTGTCGCTTGTTAGCCAAGTCATTTATGTTTGTTTGTTGTTATTACTGATTAATAAGTGGCATATTTTAATCGAAAAATCAGCAAGAAAGTGATTAATGTCAATGATTCATCTGTTCATTTCCACTGTAATATCAGATCGTCTTCCACAGTGAATTTATCAATAAGCAGTTACACCCAAAGCACAATCACATATTTCATATTTTTTTTACTATCATTTATTATTGCTTTATTTGACTGATTAGCTAACGAGTTGCAACTGTGGACATAAATGCTGTATATACATGACACTGTGTTTGATTGCTATTTGGATGAGTTCTTTTTACCGCCTATTCATCTGGTTTATAGCTGATTCCACTGTAGATTGTTGTCATATTTGTTTACTGCTAATATTGGCAGCGGCTTCGTGTGATAGATTTCTGCAGGAAATGACATCCTGTGCAGCTCCTCTGTGGTGGTAGACGGAGCGTTTGTTGCCTCTACTCACGTGTAATAATGCAGTCTGGTGACTCCGTTCGAGATAGCGGTGTTCTTGTTTGGACACTGCATGAGACTTCCAGTCATTGGCTGAGAAGGAAGTAAAAATTTGTCCATCTCAGCAGACGTCTTTCCATTCCACTACCCACCTAATCTTTTTCTCTCCCCCACCCTCTCCTCCTTTGCTTTTAAGAGAAGGAACTTGCTGCAGTGCAGATTAATCAGAGAGATTTAATTAACTTGGCCCTGGCACACATCAAACCTGGAGACAAGACAAGGCTATAAACTCAGCCAATTATCTCCTATGGAGAGGGGGGAGGGGGACCCCCTTAGGTCCACTAACCTTTCACCCAAACCAACTGTGTAGCTTATTTTTTCCCCCATCCCTTCACCACACCCTAACTCTCTTCATATGACACCAAACACATTAAGAATGGATGGTTGTGTATGGTAATGTTGGGTTTTTTGGGGCTGTAGACTGAAGCAGGAAGTCTGTGAACTGAAAGGGATGCTGGTCAAGGTTCATTCTGCTGTGTAGAAGATCAACAGAAGGGTCGGATAACATGGCATATACTGTTCTTTATTGACTGTTGCAAAAGCAACTCATGGAAAGATGGAGGAGATGATTGACATTTAGGTGTTGCTGTGTCTTTGTTGGAAAAGAAACTTGTAAATGTGAAGGTGTATTTCTGTGGAATCAGAATTTCTCTGTACAGCGACGTACATTTTGCATTAATCTAGAATCTTGCTGATCCTTGACTCGAGGACTAAATATGTGTTTTTTTGAGCAAGACAGACAGAGAAAGAGACACAGTGCTGTGCTGGCTCGTATGAATCGTTGCAACGTGCACACATAGTCATCCTTATTCTGAAAAAGTAGTTTCTCACAAGTTCGGCTATCTCAATCTATGTTTAATCATCAGTCTCCAATAAAACTCTATAGAGATGCAAATAGCAGGGTTTGCTCAAATGTCACAATTCAATAAAGCTGAGTCAGCGACAGCTCCAGCCAATCAGAGAGGTAGGCAATACATTTTTGCACAGGGGATAGTTGTGTGCATTATTTTTGTTTCACTTCTCTTGCGTGTTATTGTGACCAATTGTGGTTTGATTCTACATTACATCGCATCTTCAGTGACACTATTCTCATTAGATCTGGAGAAAGTTATTCGTGTTTTCTCGCAAACTCTACGTTCATTATAAGGCAAACCTACTACTACAACTTCTAATCATAGTAATTATCATACTCTTGAATTCTTGAATGCCTTTTATTCGAACATTAATATTGGCAGACCTGAGAATCACAAGCCGCACACACATGAGCCACAAAGCCTTTACACAACACACCGAGCACCCTGCTGCAGCTGCTGAGGCCATAATAACGTGTTACCACGGCAACCGAGACAATGTCTGCTGCTCGATGCTTTGGGATGGTGCTAAGCTATCGCTTGTCAGGACAGGAAAGCAAGTCTGTCTCCTATCGTGTGTGTGCTCTCTTCCTGACCTTGACTTGGCACACATCACTACCTCAGCATGTTTGGTGTGTGTGCGCGTGTGTGTGTTCATGTGTGAGATTCTATTTATTTGAGTTATTCCGGTTTATTCATAAATCACCTTGAAGTCACCTTGCTCTGCAGCTGACGTCCAAAAAGCTGTCTTGCCATTTCGATGTCGACATTCCAGCTACCTAAATGCTAACTTTAAAAATTGATGCTGTGTGTCTGTGTGTGTGTGTGTGTGTGCGTGCGTGTGCGTAAATGGAGTCATTTTGTTAACGATTGCAATCGATCTCAAGCACATCCCAGTCACAGCTACCATTTTTTTAACTCATGTAGACATCCATCCATCCAACCATCAATCCACCATAATGAATGGTGAAATTACCAGTTTACATACATTTTGCCCTCATGAGATGCATCTCAGCATCCTCAGCCAGTTCTTTCGCGTCAGTGTAGTACATGCTAATGCTTTGATTTCAAAGCATTAGCATTTTACGACCTGGGGCTATAACTCAACACTCAACGTTTCTTACTTCGTGGGACCTCCAGAGTCCCACTAAGTCACCTGGCCACTGGTAGTGATGTCACCCAACGAAAACGGTTTGAGATTTGTGATGTTATGGCTATTGTCATGTTGAGGTTTTACAAAATGTTCAGTCATCTGCAACCCGGCTCATATCGGACAATACCAGCCGTCAGTCACTCTGACGTCCTCTCTTAAATGCCATGCTTTATCACCTTCCTCTTAACGGGAACGAGAAGACTGAAAACTCATGATTGGGATCATATAAACATTGTAAATCAAGTAAGACATGGGTAGATTTTCCCATAAACTCCCGTTCAAACAGAGTCCATTTTGCAAACAGCTACAAGTGGCTACTGTAATGAAAACTTTAGGGGTAGATTATACCACGACTTCCTGTTTGGCTTCATCTAGCAAACCGGAAGAATACATCCACTTGATATGGGCTTTGGTGGAAGGACACATGATAAAAGCATGAAGTGATGACACATAATGAGCAAGAAGTCCAGTGTGTACCAGCTGAGCTGTTGACTCACCCTCAGTAGCTTCTCACTTGGGTTGCAGGGACAAACATGTGAACTCTGAGGAGTAACAGATCACCATGACATGGGTGCTGGGTGTGATTTCAGGTGCGGCTGATCACACCTCTAAATAAATCCGTTCACACTCATCAGTGCTGGCTGTGGTCAGATGTTGAACACGTATGAAGCAGAGCAGAGGAGCACAGGTTTTTCACTGCGGTGTGAAGACACTTGTAAATCTTTTGAGGTAGAATCATGCCTCGATGACTTTTCTCCACCTAGAATCACGTGTGTTATCAGGCTATAGCTGTAACCTGTAGGATTGGATGCTTTTTTTTAATATTTGTCCACTGAATAGCTTCAGAGAGACTGAGACAATGTTAAAGAAAATGAAGTCCGCTGCATGTGAACCGCAGATGACCCAGTTATGAGGTGAGCCCTCAGCAAATCAGGCCAACAGGGAGTTTCACTGTTTTGCATTCACTGGCTGACAGCTCCTGACATTGTCTGCACACATAGATCTATACGTGAGACTGTTTGCAGCTACGTAGACCTGACATTGTCATTTTTCTGATTCCTCCCAAGGCTTCCTAAATGTGTCCTAATGTGAACTAATCGCAGAAACCACATTGGGAGGTGGTTTGAGGACACATTTTGTCCACATTGACAAGCTACGTGAACACAATCCATCCTCAGAATAGATTAGAGACCGCCTCCTCATCTGGTCAGCGGAAGTTTCCCACTAATCAGTACTCGCATGTTATTTATTTGCACCACCACCACTGCAATATTAATACTGATCACCGTATAATTTCCCTTTTCTAATCATTGAAACGTGTTTTCGGCACAAGGAGAACTTTAATTCACCCGAGCTCTTCTCTAGCACTCTACCTGTCACTCACAGACAGACACACAGACATGTTGACAGTGGACCACATCTGTATTTGTTAGAAATTTAATTTTGTTCTTGCTTTTATGATGAAGGAAGGTCAGGCTCTTCAGTTCCAGTCATATATGATCACATGAGACACATCCAGGACACATTTCAGTGTGAAGAGACCACACCTAGAGCACATACTCTGGTTATGATGGTTATAAA
The DNA here is from genome assembly GCF_963457635.1 of Microchirus variegatus. Classification (NCBI taxonomy): domain Eukaryota; kingdom Metazoa; phylum Chordata; class Actinopteri; order Pleuronectiformes; family Soleidae; genus Microchirus; species Microchirus variegatus. Next base: position 17,967,708 of record NC_139802.1, read on the forward strand.
TCTGCATTGAGCTCAACATATTGCTAATATGGTGATTCTGACATCTGTATGCTCTTAGTTGAAGCTCAGGTAAAGTAGCTGCTGTGTTTCCTATTATGGTTAGTGATGTTTTTTTTATATAGCAAGTTATATCTGTGTGTCATTATTATGTTCTCCACATGTTCTCTCTGGGTTCTCCTGCTCCCTCCTATAATCCAGGGAATTTGGCTTATGTTCATTGGATACTCTAAATTGAGCGTGGTTCAGTGGTCAATCATAACTGGGTTTTGGCTCCAACTCCCCCTGCAACCTTCAAAAGATTGTTGTATACATGATGGAACCTTGCCTGTGTCATGATGTTTTGGAAATGTGACCATGATAAAGTTTTTTTTTTTAACATTCTTCCTCTGTCTTCTTTTTGTTTTCTAGAACATGGATAAGACACAACTCCCGTCCGTGACGCTGATTGTGGGCTGTGGAGTGTCCTCACTGACATTGTTGCTGCTCATCATCATCTATATGTCTGTCTGGAGGTGAGAGACACAATGAAATTCATCAAAAACAGTGTTGCGAGTGTGCAATACAAACGCGGACGCTTCGGCATTTAACAAGAACAAAAAAGGGAAACATTATCTCGATAGCAGACTCTTGACAAAACGTTTGCCTCTTGTTGTGAGCGCACTTGAATCCATCGACCCTTCTCTTATGATATACGGTGTAAGATTTTTGTTTACATGTGCTTGTCACCACCAATTGTGAACAACAAAAATCTTAAGAAAGTTCATGGAGATTGTGAATAGAGCAGCGAGCCAAGAAGCATGGACTTTTACAACTGAGTGCACCTTTGTAACAGTGAAGAATCTACATTTTCATTGAAGCATTCTGTTTGAAACAATGACAAATGATTTACGATTGATTTTAGTAGTATCTCTTAAAAAAAACAAAAAAAAAAACTTAAGGGACAGTAAATGACATCAGCCACAGAGGCTACTGAAGCTAACAGCAGTTAGCATTTGGAAAAGTGATCATTTGCAGGCTCTAGCAGGCACATTGCCATCATATATAACATGTATCCACTGGACAGATAAATCCTGTGAGGCTGGAAGTTTGTGTAGAACTCTGTGCTGCACTGTGGAGCCAAGAATAGAACTTTTCGCGGACTTTTTTTTTGATTTACGGACAAAGCGGAGCTCCGCGAGACAACAATTCCAGGAATTTAGCGCATTGTGACATCCCAATGAGTGCGGAAGTCAACATTGCGTGTTTTATCTCCTGTATCTCCTTAGACTGAGGAGAACCACAAAAACATGAGTGACGTCATCTTTTTTCACACTTTGCCGACTGATAGGACCTCCAGAGTCCCAAATATAAGGATTTAAATCATTAAAAACTTGATTTTGCATTATATGGGGCCTTTAAATTGATGCAAAATGACCACATGAGATACCATCTAAATATGCAAAAAATGACAAGGAAAAGTGATAGTTTATTGTTTTTTTTAGGTTGGGTTGTACACACAAGAACCACCCTCTCACTGAAAATTTGTTCACATTAAAATCTGTGCCTAGTTAAATATAAGATATCTTATGGAGAATATATTCTCTATGAAACTTTATGTCACCATTCAATGGCTTTTAACTAAAGTTTGCATCACTTTGTGAGCTGTTCACTCCTCGTACTGAAGTGCACAGTGAAAATAAGACTGAAAAACAACACATCCCCTGTGTTCTGTGTATCAGAGGATAGCAAATGATACTCAACAAATGCAATAGGAAAAATAAAGTTTTCTAGAAGTCATTAAAAAGCTACAATGGAGTAAGCTGAACTCACATTAAGTGGCAAGCTGTTCCACTGATAAGAAGCTGGAAGTGGAAATGCACGTCCACGTACTTTTCAGTTTAATAAGTGCCTTTACCCAATTTCCAATATCAATAAAGGATTTTTGATGCTCTTTTTTGCAGGTGCCATTTTAGGCACATAGTCTGGTTATAAAACTGTAGACAAAGGATTTATTGTCCTTGGCAAGTACAAAAGAACACATTCACACATCTATATTTCTTGGGTATATACTGTATGTGCAGAACATTTAAGCGAACAATAAAATAAAAAATAAAAAAGTGCACCACTTGCAAGGACATCACTATTATGTCTGCTGTCCCATAAAGCAGGAGTGGGGAAACCACCAGCCTCAGAGCTGTATTCCACCAGCAAGGACATTCATATTTAAGAATATAAAGAAATAAATATACTTGTACATTTAAATATAGGAAAATTACATTAAATACACTTCGCTGTCCTTCTCCCTGTATGCCTGTCAGGTCAAAGTCAGGGGAAATGAAATGCTCGTAGCCGTTATGTATCACTGCTGACAAGCATCACAGCAGTGTCGCACATTCCCCTCGTGACAAATGATTTTTTTTTTTTTGAGTAAATGACAGGCCAGAGTGTGTGTAGTTTGTAGGGATGTGTTCAAAGTGATCACTAGCATCATTACGGCTGGAGACGTGCAGATAAAAACGGAGTGTGTTGCAAGGACATGTGATCTTGGATAAAGTTGACACCCAAGATGCAGCTTTCATGAAATGAGCGCTGTATTAATGATTTCACTGGCTTTAGGTGCTTTCAGGGAACATTCAAATCCGTCTTTGACGGTTTGGAACGTTTCTACAAGTCTCCTAATCATTCATTGATGTGTGTTGTGAGTGTAGTTATCTGTAATTAGGTGTCTTAGGATCTGCTGCAGACTTTGAAGATGGGCTTCTTTTAGTATTTCTGGACTTTAAAGTTATTTTGTGGGTTTCATCTGTGTCTTGTTATCTCCCCTCCCTTTAGAATGTTGTCTCTGAGCAGTGGTGTAACCTGGAGTTGACAAATTCATTGGTATCTAGATTTTTGAGGGGATAAAATAGTCATATTTTAGAGATATTTCTGTATGAAGCAGGCACATACGTCCATGCGAGTATCACCTTCTATACTTTTCATTCATTCATTCAGAATTCATTGTGATTTCTCTACCAAAGTAAGGGGAAACTTACAGCAGATTGATTTGGCTGAAAGCGATGTGTGCACTGCAGCATCACAACCATCTGAAAGCAGATGCCTCACACTTCTGGCCATCACATTAAAAAGGTGTGATAGAATGTATATATATGTATATGTGTGTATATATATAGTTATATATATATATATATATGTGTATATATATATATATATATATATATATATACATTTAAGTATGACCAGTTGAATGGATTTTATGAAAATTGGAATTGAGAAAGGTTATCCAGCCCTGAAGTGACTCGCACTAGCAGATGTTACTGTTTAACTAAATGCAGAGTATCCAGAGTACAAATATAAAATAAATAAACTATGCCCACTAACTCGTTTGTGCTTATAATCTACAGACAGCTGTTATCGTTGATGTGAAAGTTTGTTCTTTTTTTGCAAATGCCACTATTGGAACCACAACAGATGTTTGTTTTTGTTTTGTTTTTTTGTTCTCTGGAGATGAGACAATTTAGCTTTAACTGAAAAAAAACATTGGCATTAAAAGAATTACCATGTTGTAAAATACTACATCATATATATATATATATATATATATATATATATATATATATATATATATATATATACACACACTATTTTGAGCCCTTTTCACAAAGTGTGCAGATACCCTGGAGGAGAAACGTGCACATTTGTCAGGCGAGTTTTCATGCTCCAGCTGAATGATGTTAGCGTTGGTGTAAATTCTAAAAATATAAAGTAAATAATTAAAATAGATGTGCGATAAATGAAAAACAACAAACGAAATGAAGCGGTGGTAGCATACGGTGAAAAGTGCATCGCTGAAAGCCTGATCTTGGCCACAGGTAACACGCCGGTCTTCTCTTGTCTCTTGTGTTTCTGTGCAGGTACATTCGGTCCGAGCGTTCAGTCATCCTCATCAATTTCTGCCTCTCCATCATATCATCCAACGCCCTTATTCTCATCGGACAGACACAGACGCGGAATAAGGTACGCGCCGATCAGAGTCACGGTACAATCAGTATTGACTTAATGGTCATTGACTTATTATTTGTTGTTGTTGTTCCAGGTCTTGTGCACCCTGATTGCAGCGTTCCTCCATTTCTTCTTCTTGTCCTCATTCTGCTGGGTTCTGACGGAGGCGTGGCAGTCGTACATGGCAGTGACTGGCCGCCTCAGGAATCGCATCATACGGAAGCGTTTCCTGTGTCTTGGTTGGGGTGGGTGTCCTGTCTGCTCGTCTTCTGTGTCCTCCACATGGTCTTTGTCTTATTTATCCTGCATTAATGTCCTTTATATTCATATTTTAGGTCTGCCTGCACTTGTCGTGGCGATCTCGGTCGGCTTCACCAAGGCAAAGGGATATGGAACACCAAGCTAGTAAGCATGCTTTACTATAGGTTCTATACATCTGCTTCTTTAAGTATTAATGCAGGGTTATTATGCATGGATGGGGGTTTATGTTTGCAGAATAATTAACCTCTTTCTTTCATTGTCTCATCTATCTTTTAAATCCCCACTCTTGTCAAACATTATGGTCCTGTACCTTTCACCTCATTCTCTGCCTCCTCTTTGCAACTCCCATCAACATCTTCTCCTCTAACCATATCACTCTTGTCTGTATTTCCCTTGCTCCTCTCTTGTAGCTGCTGGCTCTCTCTGGAAGGAGGTCTTCTTTATGCATTTGTTGGACCTGCTGCAGCTGTTGTCTTGGTATTTCCCCCTTTTTTGTCATCTTTAGTCCGTCATGTTAACACCTCTGCACTAAACCCAATGAGACCAATTACCGGCGCCGCATGTAAAAGTGTTTGCACTTAAGTTTGCCACTTAAAAACACGTCTAATCTGCATGTGCATGTATTTACAGACTTTTATAAGTAAAATTTCAGGTTACCAACTTTATATTCATAAAGGCGATAATAAAAGTATTTAATGCGAGAAAAAATAGTGTGAAAAAGAGACACAGTTATTTTAAATGGCATGTAGACTCTGAACAAATAGGTGTATTTCTTCCTTCCCTGGCTGTTCTATAAGTTGTTTTATCCCTCTTCTCTTTCTTCCATATACCTCTCTATCTTCTTCCCCTTTCCTCATTCACTTCTTCTGTTGGTTCCCTGCTACTTTTATTTTAAGCCCTCTTTTGCTTTCCTTATCCATTCCCTTTATTTAAGTTCCTTTGTCTCTTGCCTTCTTTTCCTATTGGATATACCTTCGATTTGCTTTGCCCGCATTTTCCTTTCCATCTACTCCTCATAGTTGATTTTCTCTTCCACTTTTTATGTTCTTAAAATAAAATGCGGCGGCGCATCAGCATTTTGAAGCTCGCTTTTGAATTTCCGCGTCCCCTCTCTTCAAACAAATTCAAAAAAAATTATGTAACAAACCTTCGCTTACTACTGTATAATCGTCACTTCAGCTCCCCTCGCATTCAACCTGCATCTAACGGTAAAGCAGTGGCATATAATGCCTACAGGAGCCTCACCGTAATCACAGCGTGCCCTTGTTTCCCAATCAAATCTGTCCACAGAACTTGATGATTCATGTCCCAGTGCTCTGTTCCCACCTCCAACCCACCAGCTTGGTGTGGATGTTTTTTTTCCACAAGCTGCCTCTCACATAAACAGCTACTTCTTCAGTTGTCAGCCATGTTGGAAGCCCGAGCATCAGAACCCTCAAAGAACTAAAATTGTGTGAGATTGCTGCAGTTCAGGGTATCCCACAACCCCCCCGGTGCCTTTGATTTCACACTGCTCATATTTTATGAATGATTTAGTTTTTTGCAGCATGTATGCTAGAAACACATCTTTTCATCCAATTTATACTTCTCATGCTTCATCGGGTGTCTGATAGCAAACATTTTAGATGATAAACACGCATGTGTCCATCATCTCGATGCACGTCATCATCCATCATCCTCAAGAGTAGCGCTCGCATGTTCTGAAGTAATGAAACTGTTGTTTGCTCTGCTTTAATCCTGTGCCTCTTCTCTTTTTCGCAGGTTAACATGGTTATTGGGATTCTCGTTTTTAACAAACTGGTGTCCAAAGACGGCATTACTGATATGAAACTAAAGGAGAGGGCGGGGTATGCCTTATACCGCACATCCATTTTACACAGTGACCTATAACCAGGCTGACGTCTTAGGGGGGAGGAACAAGTGCCGTTATTGGCTCATTACTTGAAACTACCCTCGGGCATTATTCTAGACTTTGGCAAATTGGCTAAAGATGACATTTAATTTCTAACTCCAGGAGAATAATGAGGAGCAAAGGGAAAAAAGGGAAAAGATAAGAAAGAGGAATGTGACTGAATTAATCAAGAATAAGATAAAAGACCATAAGACAATGTGTTTTTTCATATAGCCGAGACTATGATCGATGCCTCTGAATTAGGGGTAAATGAAGGGTGGCAAGAATATGTGAGGAAGGGTGTCTGGTTATTGGTCCTTCACAGACTGAGCAAGATGACTCATCTCATTGCTTTCTTTTAAGTTTCCAATGTGTTGCATTTTCCTCCTGCTGTTCTTTGTTTGCAGGTGTTGCTATCGATGTAGAGCTCTGTGAATCCATCTGTCTCTTTTTGTTTCTTTTCTTTTTTTTGAATCCTGTTTGGTTGTTTCTAGTAAAGGGAAGCAGGGTAGGAGACTTGTCTAAAACCTGATCCAAAGGAAACCGGCGCGGTGCTGTCATAACCGATACAACCATTTGACCCAACAATATGGAAATTGCTGTCTTATTTAGAGATTGGAGTCAGGAAATGGAGATTGAGGTAAAAGTTGTAGGTTATCCAAACCGGACAGTGTATAAGTAGAAACATTGTTAAATGCAGTGTAAATGATACACTTGTGGTAGTCGGTGATGTCGTGTTGTGTGGTTAATGCGCTCTACCAGGGCAAATCAAACACAAGCCAAAGTGTGGACATTCAAAGACACCTTGTAACTATAAACTAAATATGAGATCCTGATGGTATGATAACCTTAAGCAGAAAAGTGAATCCAGCTCTAAAATGTGATACCTTGACGTTTGTAACACTGTGGTATATATTGAAACAGGTTATGAGCTCATGCCTGATTACAGTATGGATAAAAGCTATGTGCTCATTTATGGGACAACTCCCACAGAGGAAGGCTGGTTGCACTTAATACATCACTCCTACGTGATGTAATATCAAGCACATTTTCCCAGCATATCGCTGCAATGCTGCGGAAAGTTTTATTTTGCACATTATATGAAACCCTATCCCAAAGACATTTTTGGCCTCATGACTGCTAAATAGTGACTTGAGCCCCAAAAATGTCATCATTGTCAGCTTTCAGAAAATAGTTACACTCGTGCACCCTGCTCCCCTTTACCCTTGGGCTGTTTTGTCTCCATTGGCATAGTTGGTACATTCAAATGTTATTTTCTTTCTCTCTCTCTCTCTCCCTCCCTGTGAAAAAAAAAATGTTTGCTTTCTCCAATGATTTCTCTGTTCAACTGTACTTGTTTTTGCTGTCTGAAATGTCACGTTTGAGTTTGCACAGAATCCCCTCTCTCTCACTCAGGGCTCTCCAATCAGGAAAACATCAGTCTCAGAAGCCCCCTCCCATGTCATCAGTGATTGGGTAAAAAAAATAAACAACAAAAATTAAATAAAAATGATAATACCTGCCCATCCCACCCTCTTCTTAATGTATGGCTACCCAGCCCTGCCCATCACCAAAGCTGCCGACGCTTCAGCAATCACCTCTGATTGGCTTTCTCTTATTTCCTGCCTTTACCTCACTATCTCACTATTGACCTTGCGATCTTTACTACTTCCTAAAATGGATAGACAATAACACATTACTGCCTCCATTTCTAGTATGCTTTTAGAAAGAAAACCCACCTTTTTTAACACTAACAAATGGTAGTTGCTGTAATAGTATATTTGTTATTATTATTTTTAATTGTGTGGGAATGAGATGATGTTGTTTGTCTCTATGTGTGGCCCTGAGATGGACTGGCGACCTGTCCAGGGTGTGACCCCGCCTATCGCCCTATGTTAGCTGAGATTGGCACAGCGACCCCACGTGATCCTCATGTGGAGGATAAAGTGGTTGAAGATGGATGAATTGTGTGGGAATGTTGTGTGTGTGCATGGTAGGTAGTATCTGTGTTTCTGATGGCGTAGTCTGTACTTATGTCAGATTGTCTGATGGTAAATTTGGGGAATCTGGTGCGACTGTTGCCTTGTGTACTTACATTTGTATGAATGGTGGATATTAACAGGACAGTTTAATTTGGTCATGGTATGCTGAAATCTCAAATTCAGGCTTCATAGAGACAGATTTCTGTCAGTTTGTAGATTAAAACAAGAATGATTTGGTGTCTGTCTGGTGAAACTATACAACAACAACAGCAACAAAAAAAGCAGATGGAAGATGGAACAGTCAATGTCTTTTCTGACAAAAAGCGGCCATGAGGCATACTGCATTGCTTGTGCTGGTCTCCAAATATTACTACTCCATGTTATGTGTACACTTTCAATGAGAGGATGAAGCAGAACTAATTGTCCTCCAGATCGTGACGTCAGCTAAATAACAGTAATGTGAAGTGGATGTCTGTCCGTCCGTCTCTAGTCTGTGTGTCTTGCTAACCTTGATGTCTTTGCCGGGCCACTTAATGGCTCTGTGCTGTAACGTCCATAAGTGAGAGGGAATACAACGGTTTATTGTGTTTGATAAACAACGTCAGTTGTAAACATTTATGAACTACATGCTTGGGTTGAGTCAACTGAAACTCCTCTATGGGACCAGATCAGTCAATGTGTGGGTGTGATGGTAGTTTTTTTGTTTGTTTGTTTTTTTTAGACAAAAATAGTTTTATAACATGATAATGATTTACTTATCTTTCAGTCAAGGTTTAGATTTGACATGTTCAAGGAGAGCGGTGCACTGTAAAATCTGACAAGCTGCCTGAACAGCGACTTGACTCTGAAATATGATGTTTGCCTGAAGGTCCTACATGTAAAGCTTGAGTGCCGCTAGAAGTTGTAGTCAAAAGACCAGCTAGAGTCATGGTGGAACACTTTCTTTCATGGCGTGTTAAGTCATTCATCAAGCTTTCTTTGGAAGAAAAAACTAGGAAATTGTCTTCAGACGGGTCTCTCAAACTCATTTATGTCTTTACCGCACAATTACTTACTTGCTCTGCCTGGAAAACTAGTTACTAGTTGCACTAATAGCTTTGCACAACTATTAGTGCAAAGCTTTCTTTGGAACCAGAAAGGCTTTCAAATGCCACAGTTTTCAAGCATGGTAGGACTCCCCAATAACTGGTGTGTGGAAATTATTTAATTTCCTTCAAATCTTACTGTGCCATGTTCCAATTATGGTAAAGAACGTTCTGGAATGGTAAAACCCTGGGCCAGGGATGCGATTCAACTAAGAATAGTACTTGGTACACTCTTAGAAATAAGGGTTCCAAAAGTGTCCTTCTACAACGGCTGAGGTTCTACCTTCAACCATTTGCTTCTGAAAAACCCTTCCCGAAGAAAGGGTCTTAAAGGGTAATAAAGGATTTTAAAAGGTTTCTTGGTGGAACCCTCCAAAAGGGTTTATAAAAAGGTTCTACCTGGAGCCAAAAATGGTTCTCCTATGAGGACAAGCCAAAGAACCTTATATGGTTCTACTTCGCACTTTTATTTCTAAGAGTGTAGGCAGGGGGTTAGGCTGTTCCCGATGGCCACATCGCCAAGATGCGTAGTGTGATGTCGGTGTGACACCAATAAACGCAACACAGCAGACAACAATGGAGGATGTGAGCAGCTTGGTTTTTTTCTCACGTATTGTCAAAAAGACGGTTGCTGGACCATACCGTACCATTTTACTCTACACCAGGAGAAGGGTGCCAAAATCGGTACGATTTCTATATTCACGTACCAAACCTAACTGTTCCACTGGGTGGAAACACGGCTGTATGTAAAATATGAAGACAATTTTAAAGAAAAAGGTCTCCTTGAAGACAAAAAAAATCAAGATCAAAACAGGTTAAAACTGTAACCGCATTATGAATTAATTTGTGCTTTCCTCACCTAGCGTGTGGTATAACCTTTTAGAGATCCACTTCTATGTGACCTTGGATCTTCTAATATTTCAATCTACGTAATATTGCACTGAGCCACAATCTCTCTCAAGCATTTCCATATGGGTCATGGCATGTTAAGAATGCAAATCCAAATTGGAGGAAGCAATATGTTGCAGTTGGCTCTGGCTCGGTGGTTGTTGATTATCTAATGGGATTTCGCTGGTTTGAAATTAGGTTTTGTTCTTGTGTTGACCTTGTGCTGGTGTCGCTGAAGAAAAGAAGAAGAATGAATTGTGTCTGTTTTGGTGACGTCCGCTCAAACTCGGCCCGTTCACCTCTGTTTGCTCGTGTTTCAAATGCAAAACGCGCCTAATGACGCTAATCAATTTATTCAACATCTCCTTTAAAATGCGGCCACATCTGCAGCAGCCAGTTCGGCTCGCATCCCTGAGACGAGGCTCCCTGCTCCTTAGCCCCCCTCTCAAGATTAGTCTCTTAACAGTCGAGAGAGAGAGAGAAGTAAAGCAAGTTTGTTTCCCTCATAAAAAACTTGTAAACATTCGTTGAGTCGTGTATTAACTGCTTGTAACAGGAGGTTAATTAGACGTTTTCATTCCAATTGCTGCAACGCGTTATAGTAAATTGTGCAAAACAAGGCTTGTTTTGAGCTAGATTCCACCTTATCAATGTAATTGTTGGTTTATGTATTTATTCATTCTGCTATATATATATATATATATTAGTGGTGGGCACTAGGTTAATGCACGCTAACACACGACATGTTTCCATGATGACTGACCGAAAAAAGAAGTGCATGACGTCATGTTTATGTGCCGCGACACCGAGTCCAGGCACCGTTTACCAGTTAGCTGCATTAGCTCCTTTAGCGCCGTTAGCGCGCCTACAGTCGATCTGGTGTGGTCTGTTTATTAAACGAAAAGAGCAGCGCTACAAATAACCAGCGTACCTGTGTACTGCGTATGTGTGTCTCTGTTTTTAAAGTTTAGCGTGACTTTAGAGTCTCATTTTAACAATCGGGAGTCGCGTAAACATGTTAACCGCCGCTATCTTGTTAACGCGCCCAGCACTAATATACATAGATATTCCTTCTCTGCCAAGAATCTAACCACCTTTTCCTCCTGATCTTTACGTTTGAGAAAATAGTGTTGTACATCAGAAGTGTTGATTGCTTTTTAATATCATTGCCTACAGTGCACATTTAGCAGCTGCATTGGCCTTTTACTTCAAATTGAATTCCTTCTATTATGTGGTGTATTTTTCTTTTAATCCTGGCATCCAGAGGCTAAAAAAATTGATTCCTTCAGCTCTTTGGCTGCATTTGTTGTCGAGCACAAGGCCATACGGTAACAGATTAGTTCATTACTTGTCACTATCTCACACCTTCTAGTCAGTCTTCTGCGAGGAGCGAAAACTGTTGAGAGTCTGTAGAATTAGAAATGGAACCCTGTTGATTCAGCAAAGAATGGAGGAATTACATTTTAGGAGAACTGGGTGTTGGATCGGGGACAAACCTTGAATAATCTTCCATATATACCAATAAAAAACGAAGTAGAGAGTCAATATCAACCAATGAAATCCTTAAACGACTACTTTACCCAACAGCTATCACCACAGGGTGATAGTTTTGTAGTTGAGTGTCATTTTTGAAAAGAACTGGCCAGCGGCTACTATTGTAGGTATCACACTGAGATATTGCAGGTGCTGAAGCTATAATGGAATTTTGCTGTAGTGTTCCAGGAAAATCAATACCAAACATCAGATGTTGGTGTCACTACACTGACCGCAACCACACTGATCTTCCCAAATGGACACACTTTGGTTACAAAGTTAGAGAAGTGCTTGTTTCAGGGGATTTTTTTGTTTTTTTGTTCTATGGCCCAAGTCCCAATTGAATTAAAACACAAATGCTGTAGTCAAACTTGAAAATGATTGGAGAAAAGTGTCAAATTATAGTTTGAAATCAACCTCAACACCATAGCCACCGAGTCCAAAGGGTTATTGTAAGGTAATGAGCGTGTAATGGTGAACCAAACTTGCACTCATTGTAAGTAGTGCTCGCAGCTGAATATAAACTGGGTGATTAAGTGTTTTAATCTAAAAAGATTTCCCTAGCTCTACGGGAGAGAAAATGGCTGTTAGAGTGTTATAAAGTGCTATAGTGTTATGTAACACTTTAACTACACTACTTGGGAATATTTTTTCCTTTGTGGACACTGACTGTTTCTTCCTGGAACTTATGAGTGTGTGTGTGTGTGTGTGTTTGTGTGTGTGTGTCTGTGTTTGTGTATCCACTTTTTTGCAATCTTTGTGACGGCAAATTTTGGTTCCACGCCATTGTTGTTTGGCAGGGTTGTCACATCGGTGTTAGGGAAAGGAGGGGATTTTCCTGATTATGTTAAATTCACTCATCATTTATGCACAGGAGACAACAAACACCATGGTTGGAATGCCCCCCCCACTACTCGTTTGTTGCCAAAAGCGATGCAACATTTCAGATAATCTGGCTCGGAGATACAGATTAAAATGAGTCAGTGGTGGATGAAATTGCATTACATTGAATAAATAAGTCAATGCTAAGGGTTTCATTTGTAGCAGCAGAAACACAGAGTAATTGTCATTTCATCAGTAGATTAAAACTTCTTTCTTTCGTGATGACGTGTTAATGTTAACTTAAATGATCTGTTTACAACTGGTTAATATTAGGGGTTAAGGTAAGCTGGAGTTTGATTTCAATATCTGGATATCCCCACTTCTGAAGAAGAGCGCAGAGTAAACTACAATTTCACAATTTCGACATATTGAAGGATGTCTTTTGGAGATTTTGAAGATTTGAGGAAGTTCATAAGCAGCTCATGTTGTGAAATGTCTTCGCTGATGTGAAAGCTTGCCTCAAATTTATATGAAGCAATTGAATGGAAGTTAGCCAAAAGATAACATCATTTACAGCAGCTTACCTTTCAAAAATGTGGGGCGAAAATCTGTGTGTATGTGTGTAAATCATTGAATGTTGTCTTAGCTTTTGCTTACAAGAGGTAGTCTCCTATAATAAGGCATTTGGATAAAAAAAAAACACTTGGTTAGGCCAACACAGCAGTCATCTGTGAAGGGAATCAGACGTCATTTGTCGTGAAACATCCACCAATGGCCATATCTTAACCTTATATTATGTCCTGTTCCCTGAATCACTCACACAGGCAAACCCAAAAAAAATATATTCCATCAAACTTGGAGCTGAACTGTAGCCCTGAGAGAGAGATTGTGCGAGACCACTGTGACTCAGTGTTTGTGTGACTGTTTTGTGCGTGCACACGCGCGCGCACGCGCATCTCTGCGAGTCTGTGTATAGGTGCATTTGTATCTGTTTGTGTATGTTACAGCGTGTTAATTTGACTTTGCAGTCAGATGACAGTGCCACTGTACAATATGACGCTCAAATGTGCCAAGTGCGGAGTTATCTCTTCGGCTGACGTTTCCACCACAGCTACCAGTAACGCCATGTTAGTCACGCTAATTATTTTTCCTTAACTCTTCTTACCTCTGTTCTCTCCTTTACTACACTCCGCCCTCCTTCTCTGTTTCTTGATTGGTTCTCTGTCCCTTTATTTATTTCCCTGTCACTCTTTCCTCTCTTTCTCTCATGCCCTTGCTTAATATGAGACTTACTTAAGCTAAAACAAAATGTGATTACTGAATGTATATATTTAATAATGCAAATGTGACCGATCGTTGAATCGAATGAAGAGTGCACCGTATGTCTGTGTGTGCTGGGGGTTGGTGGCACTTTCAGTGTGTGTGTGTGTGTGTGTGTGTGTGTGTGTGTGTGTGTGTGTGTGTGTGTGTGTGTGTGTGTGTGTGTGTGTGTGTGCGTTGCCGTGATCTATGAATTCTAGGTTCAGCCCAGGACTTTACTTTCTATGTCTAGCTTTTGTACTAAAGTAATCTGTTCCGAGGTTAATTGTGGAGTTGTCCTCTGCACACCATCACGACACCACATGCATATTTATATTGACAATAATTATTAATTAATCCTCATATTGTGCAAAGAGACTTCCCTAATGTGCAACGTGGGGTTCGACAGACATTTCAGACTTTGGTTGTGTGGTTATTATAATACTGGTCATATGCATCATGCATGTACATGTATTTTCTGTTTCTAAATGAAGTGGATACATCTAAAAGGAATGGGCAACATTTTTTGATTATCCAATTTGATTGGTCAAAGAAAAGCATATCAGTTAATGCAACCATAATTTAAATAAGCCTTATATACAGCACAAACCTATTCCATTCATCTTTTTCCCCAGAGTAACATTCACTTCAGCTCAAAACGCTGGAGCTGGAGCAGCGTCTTGCACCTGCCACTGTGGACAGTGCACATGAAGTTGCGTGCGTTGCGTTCTTCCTGAATCTGAGGCACAAACACCTGAGCGTTACCTTTAAAAGTGCTGTGCAGACAAAGGTGTGCACACTCTCCTCTCTGAGAGGCTGTTCTTAAGGCATAGGGGAGACGCATAAAACACTGGAATTGGATGAAATGAAGTGGTGCCCATCCCTAGTAAATACAATAGGAAACACTTTCATATAAAATGTTAGGTCCATTTCTGGAGTCTGACCAGTACAGTAGCCCAAAATGGACAAATCAGACAGTGGCTATATGGAGGGCTTTTTTTCCTTTTATGTTGCCCGACAACCAACATAGTTAGCCCTACACACAATACCACAAAATCCTGTACAGTGTTCCTTTAATTCTGAAATGATCTGTCATATGCAGCCACGTCAATATCAGTGGGTTACCTGCCCCGTGTTAGCCTCTTGTGTTATGTTTTGTCGATTTATATTTCAAGTTTGTGGTGGCAAGGGAAAGCAGTTAGCCATGACAGTTAGATAGTTAGTTAGTGCTTCACACTAGCATGTTCATTACCGTGTGATTGCTTGTGGATTTAGGTTGTTTCCTGTCACCAGTGGATTATTTTTAGAGAGCAGTACTTCCTGCAATTGTGGGCATACAGTCAAATACTTGGTTATAAATGATTTGAAAAAAAAAAAGAAGCCCAGATTGAAAATAACTGACATTTCTGGTTGTTGTTTGCTGTGCTGATTATCAGAATCTTCATCCGTGACCAGGTACACACTGAAACTAGGATCTTTTATCCACTGTAGAGTAGGCAGGGCCATTAGCCTATAAACAAAGCATTCGTATCAATATATCAAATTTCAAATGAGGTCAAGGCACATATTCAGCCAGCATAAGCAAGCCCATTAACTGTAGAATTGCCTTTTGTCCAATTTATTACCAGAGGTGGAGAGTAACCAAGTACTCTAATGCAGCTGCTGGTTTGTGGACATCAACTACATTTAGTGGGAACATAATACGTCTGTACCTCATTGCATTTATCTCGTGTTTTGCATTTTTACTTTATTGAGTAATGCATTCAGTTCAAACGAGACAGACTCTCTGGAACGTTATGATCTATGTTTGCAAAAGACACCTCGTCTGTCCGGCAACGATACTATCTCGATAACAGTAATTGTTATTTGTGATGTGATTTTAAATTATTTCACACCATTAACTCGTCATTAGTGAATCATTTGTCCCGATGACAACTTGTGCCTCATACGTCAGCCAGGGTCAGTGAGTGCACCATTCGTGTGTCTCTGTGCACGAGAACAGCACTTGTTATTAAAGCGTTATGAAACACTGAGACAATAAATGCTCACGAGAAGTTATTACAGGATTAATAAATCCTTTATTGAGGGAGACGTATTAGAGACAGGTTTCCCAGGTGAATATCTTAATAATTAATGCAGGATTCAGGGTAAACTACATTCTTTATTACTGAATTAGTGAGCCTATAAGGCTGGGTGAAATGGCCTAAACGGTAACCACATAAGTTGATATTGATAATTATGACATTGAATATGAGATAATTAAAGATGTTTATTTGCTTCTGGGTGAAAAACAGATTTACAAATCTGTTGTTCGCTAAAATATTCAAAGTGGGTATTTGTTTGGTCGCTTCAGGTGTGTTTGTTTAATACATAAACATCACATCGATGCATATTTTCATTCCAGTTCATTTCTAGCGGTTTTCTGTTACATTTTGTTTTGTGTAAAGCCGTAAGAATCACAAAGACACGCTGATCTTTGACAATAAAACCATTGCAGTAGCTCAAGATCCATAAACCCTCCTTCCAAAACAGCAGCCTAGCACTATGCTGATGTAATGGAAAAGGCAAATAGCAATAACCTATAGAAAATAAAGTATTTTTTCCAATGTCACTTTGCCTTCTGTACATTTTCCACCTCTGGAAATAAAATGTAACACCCTTTCAATAGGTTTTCTCGGAGAATCCAAACATAAATTCATCACTTTTATCAGCTTATTCCCACGTTGTAAATGAAAAAATATAATAAATCAGAGAAAAAAGGCTAAAAAAAGGACAACATGGGCAAGGGGAATGACATTTCTCCAGATTATCTCTCTCTCTCTCTCTGTCTCTGTCCCTCCCCGCTCTGCCTCTTCCGTTTGTCTGTGTATTCTTTTTCAGCCTCATTACACTTGTTTTTCCCCCACTGTTCACCCTCCTCTCTTTATTGTTTGACTGAACCATCTTAAACATACATGCATGTAATATATGTGATTTATGAGCATATATATATATATATCTGCAGATAATGTATGTATGTTTTTGTATGTGATAGTAACACAATAATTCATGCTAGTTGAAGTCTAGTAACACTATGCCAATAGTGAAGGGCATGTAGGAGATTGGTTCACTTTTTAATGAAAGAAAAAAAAATCTGTTTTTATTTCTGTTTGTTCATAGTTAGAAAATGTCAGAAAATATGTAAAGTTTTACAGCATAATTGTTAAAAATAAGCATAGTTTTTTTTCCTCTCTGTCATGTTCACACCGTTTTGCTTCTGCTCTTCTTGACCGCTATTCCCCTCCCATCCAACAGGGCGTCACTGTGGAGCTCCTGTGTGGTTTTGCCCCTCCTGGCCCTCACGTGGATGTCAGCTGTCCTGGCAATTACCGATCGGCGTTCCGCCCTTTTCCAGATCCTCTTTGCCGTCTTTGATTCGCTGGAAGGCTTCGTCATTGTAATGGTGCACTGCATCCTACGAAGAGAGGTACCACATGGCACCACCAGCCATTTACTGTCTGTTCTTCCTGGTTTTGTTTGACATTGTGAACGCAGTTTCATCTTGGAATTTTGTTTGGGTTTACTTCAAATCCATGTCCATATGGACCAGTTGACACAGTTCTCTGTGTCCACATGATAGTGTAGAATCCTTATAGGAAGATATTAAGGATTATAGTGTACACTAGACATTTCAATAACAGCTCAAATAATCTGGTAATAATTGCCGTCATGATGTGCTATTTCCCAGGATGTCCTTAGAAAAAGCACCCTATTGTTTTTTTGGGAAAACCTTATCTATCTTGTTGCCAGAAGTCTAATTAGCCAATAGAGTCCCTCGATCACAAGATCAAAAGCACATAATGTTTATTAGTGAGGACATTCATCCTTCCGAGACAATGATTGTTGTGTTTTGGAAAGTTCTGCTCTATCACCACCTCCCAAGGCTGTGGTGTTACTTGAGCACATTAATTTTCCCAATGTTATGAACTTTTTGTTTGTTTAATAATTCCAGTTGTTTGAGGTATGTGCTCATGTATTACAGTACTTTGTCCTTACTTTGAACAAAACTCCTACACATGCTGAAGATGTTCTACATCAAAACCCTACCTGCCTGGTATTGTTACTCTAACTCTCTCATAAGTTATGACGGTATGTGGTCTGAGATCTGGCCATGGTGCTTCTTGAACCATCAGGACTCCAAATGGGTTGAAGCGTTTTTTATTTTAATGACCTGACCAAAACCATTGTATTTCCACAGAACTATCCACAGCCCAATGACCTGTAGGCCTCTATTATACTGTATGTTGCTTACACAAACAACTTACTGTATACAGATGAGCCAAAAATGCATAGTCTGCATCGTACAGATCTTGGAGTGGAGCTGATGTGTAAGTTTTTGATTCTCTAACATGTTTTGAAGTTTTTAAGTTTGTATGGTTTGTTGCAGGTTCAAGAAGCAGTGAAGTGTCGTGTTGTCGATCGCCAGGAGGACACAAATGGAGATTCAGGAGGATCGTTCCAGAATGGCCATGCTCAGTTAATGGTGTGGAAATGCATGTTTGTTGTTGTTTAGGGTAGTAGTAATGGCATTATTAGTAAAAGAGTAATAGACGGATTTTGGAAGGGTCTGCACAGGTGATATTATATTTCCCATTTTCTGTCCTCAGACTGACTTTGAAAAGGACGTCGACATGGCTTGCAAATCAGGTAAGCTCCAGGTTGAGTGAGTTAAATTTTGTTGCCCGTGCATGCTGTTGATGTGACTTTTGGGACGGCAGCTAAAACCGTTACAGATGCCTATTTTGTGCCTCGTCTCTGTACTTCCACGGCTTCAGATTCCTCAGCATTGCCGTAACAGATGCGAGCCGTATTCCCCCTCAGTTCTGCACTTGTGTCTTACAATCAGCATCACCGCAGTCTCCTTTCACCAAGGAGTTGTTTTGACAAGAGATACAGCACATTACTGCTACATAACACAGTTTAGTCTGGGCTGATGGGAGTGGGATGAACGTGTGCTGAACAGTTATATGCAGATAAATAGGGCTGTCAGAGTCTCTACTACACTGCAGCTGTATAATTAAGTCCCTCCCGACAGTGCCACATCAGATACTGGCTCTGCTCTGATATCTGCTGGGAGTGAAAATCTGATTATCTCTTGAGACAGGATATCAAGGAAAGCATCTGGAGCAGAAAAGCTATTGAGACGCAAACAGGCCCGATTGAGAAAAGAACAAAGAACCATGATTGTTTTGTTGATGTTCTTTTTCCATTTATGTCAATAGAAGGAGGAGTCCCGGTATATCTACATGGTATCGGATATGCATACCATGGGAAGTAGGCACAGTCAGTGCTGTGCCATGCATTATTTTTCATTCGTAAATAAGTTTTTAACCGGCTATTTCATAGCTCATGCTGCTCATTTAGGCCTAAACATGATGTGTGTGTCAGGGAACTTGGGAGTTGGGGGTCCTCTGGTGCTTGTGCACATACATTATACTCTGCATGACGTAAACTATAACTTTAGATTACGAGAGGACTACCTGTGGATGATGCACAGCATGCTTCTGAAGATCTCAGAGTTAGTAAAATGCTATGGCTTCTTGTCAAGTTCACATATTGGTCAACACAACAGATCCCAAAATAGGGAAAACCTGTGGCTTGCACATGTAAACCAGGCCATGGCAGAGCTGGAAAGTAGTCCAAGGACCCCACAGACCAATATGACAACTGAAACCTTGAGTTCTCAGTGTATCAGTTGATTTACTAATCTGAACATTTGAGAAAATGCAAGCTATTGATGTCTACTGGGTTTTCTGTCCCTCTGTTCTCACCAGGCACCATGAAACGCTCATCACTTCAGGGGGAGGAGAAGGCCTCTGCAGGGACCCTCACCCTTCAGAAGGGTTCTAACTTTAACACCATGCCAGCCAGCATGGCTAAGGTGCATCTCCAGAATGTTGCCGACTACAACTGTCACACTCTGACGCTGCGCAGGGAGAAAGGCGCTGCAAAGGGAATCAGCACGGAGCTGCCGGGTGCCAAATCCATCTACATCTGCGACGGCGATCTCTTCAAGCAGCTGGATGGAGACGTGTCGAGAGGGAATGGTGAGGGCAGCAGCTCAGAGGGCACTGGCAAAGGTCCAGGATACATGATTCTACCAACCAACAACACTGCCACTCTGAGGCCAGCCAAGGGGAAAGACGAGCAGGCAGCCAAATACAACATCAGCATCGATCAACTGCCACAAACCAGGCTCATCCACCTGGCCAACCCTGTCAGTGGAGAGCCGGTGCCTGGCTTTGGGCTGAAGACCCTGCCTGCTGACCAGGTCAGTGTGTCATGCTCTGACAGAGACTCACCTGCACACAATCTTCAGAACATGCCCAGAGACTCAAAGGTGGTCAACAGCATGTGTGATGGAGGAGACTCTGCAAATTTTGGTGTGATGTCCAAGAGTGAGACCGTCTCCACACTGTCCATGAGCTCATTGGAGGTACGTCACCACTAAAGTAGTTAGCATACGTTTGTCACAACAATGCATTGTCAGCTTCATACTTCACATTTAAAATATGATTTGCATATGTAACATTTTGTTTTTTACTGCTACTACTTGCCATACATTCTCAAAAACTGAGCAATCACCATGTTTTCTGATCTGCTCCTGTTAGAACTGGCTATTGATGCATTTTGCTGTTAATGACAAACTAATTTTTTTGTTAACTTTAATATAATATATATATATATATATATATATAATATTTATACAGCACCAGTCACATCAGTACAACAACAGGCCCAAGTCTTTCCTTTCAAATTTTGTTAGTTGGTGCTGGCCAAAATAAACTTGAGGCTTCAAAGAAAATACAAAACTAATTGGAATAAATTAGTAAAAAAACAACAACTAGAAAATAAAATGTGATACATTACACAAAGGTAATATATACTGGAGGTAATTAGATATTTTATGTCCTTTTTAACTTGCTTTTGTTGATAATTTACAGCAGCATCATGGACAACACGGTCTCATTATGTCTCATTATTGTCACCTTCTCAAAACGGAGACATAAAAGTTTTATTTTTCTCATCTATGAGTTTGCATGGACTACAGCCATTCATACAGTAAACTATAGAAACAAGGGGTGTAACGTGACACAAAAATTATTGATTTGGTACGTACCTCGTTATTCAGGTCATAGTTTGGTCCGATGTTGGTTCAGCAGAAGCCATTTTGAGTGTGAAATGGGCTACGCGCTACATATCTGTTTGTAGTTTCATGGTGTCGTCATATATTAGCTTTTGTATGATCAGTTTTTCTGTAGTTTAGACTGTGAAACAAAAGTGTTCTACAACAGAATAGCGAAGAGAAAAGGTCTTCCATGTCTTCGGTCACCATTAGCACTAGCTTGCTGGACTCAATCTGCACTAACTGAACCATCAGCACCTGGTCCTTTAGCTAAACTTGTCCCTTGAAATGTTTGACATTGTCTTGTATTCAAACCAGTTTAGATTAACAATGGTAACTTTACTCATGGTTAAATGGGTGCTTTGGCATAAGTGAAAGATGAATTGACGTGCTACAGAAATATATTGTGTAACTTCCTGTTTTACTGGTGTTGCGTTGTTTGCTAACACACAGGTGATAATCCTAGCCAAGCATTTAGCTTAAGCTACTGGCAACCGCTGTCCCTTTGTCAGGTGTCAAAAAACTCAAACACAATTGTGAAAGTTATCAAAGCTTTACAGGCAGTTATACACTTATGGAAGAACTCGAGGAAGAAATATTAGTGAGGGAGGACAGAAGGAGTAAAAAAAACTAAAAACTTTTGAATGTGACAGTCATATTTCCAAAGTTGTTCCAATGTCATTTGGGTCATGTCTGTATCCAGCCTATACCTAAAATTCTTGTTTCATGTACCGTTACACCCCTATTAACTACGTACAAACGTGTCAACTAGTATCTGTATTGTGCCACAAGCGGATAGATCAGCTGAGATATTGATAAACTGAATAGTTATCAGTTATAACAACAGCCCAGCTTATCTCTGTCCTGAGAATGACTCCATCCCGTGTAGCACCCCTAGCATTGTCTGGCCCCATTCAAAGACAGCAACTTTCCTTTTAAAAAGGATATAGTTTTCACTCAGCACCAAGCCCCGACAGCAGTGGCAAGTTGGGATGACACACACAGTGGTGTGGACATCTGCCTGCTGGTGTCTTTTCACTTCGGGGCAAAACAAAGTCCCATAATGCCATGTGAGGCAGCAGCTGACACAGCTCCCAAGCAGCTTGAAGGTCAGGTTTTCCTTCATCACTCTGTGACAGAGCACTTAAAGGTCATTTGGTCGCAATCTGTTAACTGCAAACTCGTGCCAACAGAGTCCGAATGACCAGCAGCAAACCGTGCGTGTGTCCACCCACATGACTTGTTCCTCTCCTCCCAGATAGTCTCACAAACACAATTCCTTGACTGGCTGATGTGGAGACGCACACTAAAATACATAAGAAATAAGGAACTCAAGACAAATCTTTAATCTCTCTGTCTCATCTCCCCCCCAGAGACGAAAATCACGCTATGCAGAGCTTGACTTTGAGGTAATTTTAGTTTTTTTGATTCCTCTAGAGCATTTAAGACCGATACTTTTGTCACTCTAAATTTTGGGTGTGACTGTAGTGTTGAGATAAAAGACATAATAGCATAACAGGATTAATGGTAGCCTGTGCTGTTTGCCTTGTACGTAACGTCCAATGTTCCTGTGTAGAAAATAATGCACACCCGGAAACGCCACCAGGACATGTTTCAGGACCTGAACAGGAAGATTCACAATGCAGACAAGGATAGAGAATCTCCACCTGTTGATGCCAAAGCTGCCAAAAGATGGAGTGTGTCCTCTGCCAGCAGTGACAAGACCAACATGAGTGTAACGAGTTTAACTTTATTCTGTCCTGCCCCCCCCCACTCCCCTTAATATTGTTCTCCTTTTCTCTGAGTATTAGCAAAAACCACCACGAGTGGAGTAGGTTGTCCCAATCAAATGACCCAGGTAGTAACTGGTTGTCCTATGGCCACATTTTAATTAGGGTTTTTTGTTGTTTGTTTACTTCAGAGCCTCTCCAAATATTAATTTAAAACCGTGTGGATATGAGCATTTTTCTGGCTTGGCATGGCTTTTAGCCTACACAATAATGATTTGTGCTTATTTTCCCCACAACTAGGCTGGGATTGGATTATAATTTTTTTGGGCGATAGTTACCAACTGCAAGGTGGCACATATTGGCTAGTAGTTGCAGTCATCCCATTGCAGCAGTTTCTATTTCCTTCTGCTGTGAATCCCCCCCTGAGCTCCGTTTGTTTCACTTTACTCTGGCTTAAGTCCAACTTCACCTCCTACATATCAAGCCTACAGCTGTTTGGCATCACATTTCAAAAGACAGTCACATATTTGTGATGGTATATTTTTTTTTGGTTCTTTTTTTAATCACTCATCATTAAGTTCTTGCCAGAAACATGTGACATAAAAATCATACAAGAGGCAGAGAGATTGACTTCTCCACACTCAGTACGAGATGTGTTTTGAAGGTGTGCTCATCAGCCAATATCATATTTGTATCCCAATCATTATTTGCATGCTACCTTGTTGTGCATATGCTATACTCGCCTATAGACATGAATTAACAAGTCCATGTGTATATTGTATAGGTTTGCCTAAGGCCTTCAAAGATGTTGTCTGTTACAGACTGTGTATTCACTTTCTTGCCGAGTGTAAGATGACACATCACTTGAGAGGTGGTTCATTTAAAGCTGCTTTTGTCTCTCAGCTGTCTATGCTCATATTCTCCTCCCTTCATCAATTCAGGAACAATTCTGGAAGGGCTGCCTCTTTGTAAATATCTCACAGATTTGCCATTTGATCCTCAAGACTATGGCCGTGTTTAGACTGCAGGCCAAATCGGATTTGTAAGCATATCTTATCAGAATCAGATCTTCCTGACCAACTGTTTATATTAAATATATTCCAAGTGATCAGATCCGATCTGGGTGTGTCCATATTGACATTGTCCAATCTAGTATTCCACGACCTGGAAAGACAAGTGGCGCTTTATACATTATACAGTTCTAGCACGGCTCGGTTTGACTCTAGAGCTGAGTCATGAGCCATTGATCTCCAACATTTAGCATGGCAATTTCTAAAATCTCAATTATCAGAGGAGTCTGGTGTATTTAGCGACAGCACTGCTGACACATTCCACCGTATTTCAGCTCAGCGACTGTGTCTGGTGGAGTCTGCTGTGCGCCGTCCATGCAGGAAGTACTGAACTAATCTCCTTACATTAACTGATTGTAATGATTCAGTTACACCAAAAAGAAGTTTGTGGCTGATACCAAACTGAGTAGAGTAGAGAGCCGAGTAGTGCTAGAGCTGTATAGTGTAAAAGTGCCAAATTAGTCTAAACAAGACAAACTTTTTCTGTTTTTTTGAAGACACTTTCAAATCCTATCTGAGGGACTAGGACGTTCCAAATTAAGTGGATCTTAAAAAAAACACTTCCATATGTGGTTTGAGTCAGATTTGGAAGAATCATGTTTTTTTTAGCTGTCCACAAAATCCAATCAATACATATCAGTACAATCTGGATATGTGTAAAAATCAGATTTGGGCTGCACTCTAAACAAGGCCTAGATCGTGGTCACAGAGCAAACACTCAAACTGACAGCAGCTTTAAATACAGCATCTAAAGCCATAGTCTCTGTGTTTTCAGATCCCAGGTTATACATTCCTGTAATAAATGAGTGTTTTAGCTTGCAATTGATTTTATATTAAACTAAATGAGATCTATTGTGTTAATTAATGCACTTTAGAAGAACTTGCAGATGTCTCTTTTTGTGTTTCAAACAGAGTTCGGCTACTTCCCAATAATGTTTTCATTCCTCATACTAAAGCAAGGTCCAGATCTGCAGCCTTGTTAAGACACACAGTGGGAGTGATATTATTGTTTACTCTTGGCAAGAAACTGAATATGCACTGCATTTTATTTTCTAAGGAAGCCAGCATGACATTGTACAGCTCCACTAAAATAACTAAAAAGCACAGATTTTTAATCATATTCAAACATGTATTCTGACTCTGTTTTCCATCAGGACAAGCAGCAGACCCCAAGTAAGAGGGCATGGGAGGGTATTCGGAAGACCCACTCCCCTCCATCCTGGGTGAGGAAGGACCTGGAGACAGTGGCAGCCTCTCCTCTGGAGCTGCAGACAGTGGAATGGGAGAAGACCAGCGCCACCATTCCTCTGGTGGGCCAGGAGATCATGGACCTGCAGACAGAGGTGTGACCCAGATACTGACCTCATTCGTACACCTCTTTTATTTGGGTTGTTTTTTTTCTCCAGTCTTCTCAGACAAACAAGCAGACACATCATATACACTGCCCTGCTCTGTACTTATACACCACGGCTCGATTAAGTCCACTGAGAGAACACGAGGGGAGGAGAGGAGAGTGCGCAGGAAAGAGAAGCATCACAATATCAAAAAAAAATAACAATTGAATCAATCAGAGAGAGAGAACAGAAACACAGTGTTTTTCTCTGTTGTTTCATTTGATGTTTGGACTGTGTTTTTGTCCAAAAAATACCCGTCATCTTCTTGTGTAAGGTCTCAGATACCATGCTGGCTTACGTGGGAGACAGATTGCCAAAGTAGCTGATTGAGCTGCTATATCTGCATCATGTAAGAAACAGCACAGCAAAGGTAATCATGTATTGTTTACCCCCCTGTACTAAATGGTTACAATGTAATAATCATGATTATGTCTCATTTTTTCCACTGTTACGAGTATTGTTGCTTCTGCTCTCCTGATGAATGCTTTCGTCGTACTTGGCTCGAGTTGCATCTGGATGTATTTCTTTGTCGCCATCAATCTAAAAAGGGAAAAATTAACAAGGGATTGAGGAGGCAGACTGCCAAACAAACATCTACGTGCCCCCTCAATGCTTTTGTCCCCCTTCTCCGACAACTCATCCCAATGCTTTTGGCTCGAAAACTTTATCGCCTCGATCCCTGCAAGGCCAGGTCGGCCCTGGAGCAACAGGGTTAAAAAAAAGAAAAATCAAAGGCATCAACTTGAGCCAAAATGGCAGGTTGCCTATCCATCAACAGACACCTCAGAGACACCAGAGAGCAGGCCACTGCGTTGTGTGCTCTAATTGGCCTTGGACCTCGACCTCTGTCAACCACGGAAGGACAACATGGACATCAGTGCAACCTGAAGGAGCCACATTCAACAAAAAACATGCTGTTTGGGTGAGTTTTTTGATGTATAAGCAGGATTCGAACAGGAAAGGCAAACCATGATGGTGTTTCGAAGACGTAAAGGGAAACGATACTTGTGTGTCTGTGTGTGTGTGTATGCTGAGTAATAAGAATACATGCAGGTGGCAAATTAAAGGGTTAAAAACACCAACAAAAACTTGTTGTAGAAAAAAAGTGTACAAATGTGCTGTTGTTGCACAATTTGATGATTGATGTTTGGCTTCCCCTTACTTCCTTAGGTTGTCTGCGCCATGCATGAGCACCTGGTTCCATGTGGACATCCACTTACTGTCCTTGCCTGCAGTTGCAGACATAGATGGATAATAATATGTATATTATAGGTGGACTTGCTGACCCAATAATAAGGAATTGGCCTTAATAAATCACTGAGGCTGAGATCTAGTGATTAGTAAGTCCGTAATATATGAGTCACATCATTTTAATAATCAAAGAATTCAGTGACACCTCACGCCCCAAGGACAGAGGCATTGTCATTTTTTTTCAGGTTTTTCCTTAAATTTGTCCACCTGTCCACAAATGACTAGATTTTATGAATATATAAATATGGAATATGATGATTAAAGAAGATGTTATATACACGGCTGAGTTCATGGGAGGGATGGTGGTTGCACACGGAGAAAGCACAAGGCTCATTTGGAGTCCTGATGTACAGCATTGTAATTATTTCAGAGTTCTACAGAATGGATTTTAGCCTATAAATATCTTTCTTACTGTGCTTGGGGATAGTTGTTATCATGATTATAAATATGAACATAAATATTCTGATACTCGCCCTGCCCACACTCACCACCCCCCCCCCCCCCCCCCCCCATCCCTTCAGGTTACTGGACTATAAGAGTGTTCTGTATCGCAATGTAACTGTGTGTTGATATGACCACCAGTCCCTCAGATCTGTATTAGTCAAAACCCCGCCCACTCTGGCCCCTCCGACCTCCAACCTCAGAAATCCCCCCGCCCCCCCACGTGTGACACACACCCCACCTTCTCCTCTTCCTCACTAAGATCTTTTTTTTTTTTTCTTATTGGGGTTGACTCTTTGTTAATGTACAGTTTTCTGAGCACAAAATGAATGTGTTTTATTTCTAATAAAAACATATCTATATAATAAAACCTTAGTCTTCTTGATTTCTCACATTTAGTAACAAACCAAGATAGAAACATGACCAATGCTGGGTTCTTTCACATTTTAATTACACTCTCAATTACAGTGGGAACATATTTCACCTAAAAAGTCACACATTTGCAAAAAAACTGATATTGCATATTATGTCACGGACCTCCTGGACTTTAGTTGGCCACCTAGTGGTTTTCTGTGAAACCTTTATGTTGACCATCTAGTTAAGACTCTTAAAGGTTTTGGTGGGCCATCCTTTTTTTTAATTCTCCTTTACCTCTGCAGTTCAGTTCAGACCATACCATTCCATCCTTGTCTCTGTCAAAGCTCGACACTGCCTGTAAGTCGTTTGTTGCAGTACTTTGTTTTATGTATTAAGTATTTATTATTACCGCAGCATGTTAAAAATAGTAATTATTTGTTCGCTTGCCAGCATACTAGATATAGCAACTTAATTATGTTATCCACATGTTAGCCACAATGTGCCCAATGTGTCAGTATGCTACACTCTTAGAAATAAAAGTGTGAAGTAGAACCATATAAGGTTGAAAAACCCTTTCATCGGGAAAGGGTTTTTCAGAAGCAAATGGTTCCAGGTAGAACCTCAGCACTTGTAGAAGGACCTTTTTGGAACCCTTATTTCCAAGAGTGTAGTCATGGTGTTAACTTATTAGCTAACTTACTCAGCTTGTATAGTAATGCACCTGTTTGCTGTTTAGCATAACTGAATAGCTGAGCAGCCTGTGTTCAGCGACGGCAGCACAATATGTTCCTTTAAAACACAATTTGTCATTTTTTGGTGCTCATTCAAATGAAAATAGCCCTTTTTCATCAAATTAATTGATCAAAATATTCGACAGAACAATTAGCTGCTCAATCCCTAATCGATGAAATGTTGTAGCCATTGATATAAACGGCTCGTATCGAGTCAAAGTCTGTTCAGCAGCATTGATTTTTAAGCTTTAAGAGTGTGGTCTAAATGTGTTCCTGGAGGTCGTCTGCACTGGGTGAAAACCCTGCTTATTCTCCTGCTCTTAATGTGGGTCCTCCACAGCTCTGCTGTAGAACTTTATAATTTACTAATACAATGGGATTATGCTTTTATTAATCTTCTTTATTACTGGAAGCTGGGCGTTAATTATTCATTATTTGTCCAAATGATTGGAACGAAATTCCATGAATGTCGACGCACACCATCTGGACACACAAATCAGGGAGTGTGTGTGTGGTGGTGGTGGTGGGGGGGGGTTGATGCTGAGAATAACAATAGCAGGCAGTTTATCAGTTTCCTCAGCTGAGTTCAAACCTGAGCTATGGACTAGACAAATGGTGAGTTCAGTGAGTGAATGAATGAATGAATTTTCTACATTCTGTATTCCTGATATTTAGTATTTTGTTATGTCATATACGCATAACAAGTGAAGGTCAACAGGGAATCCAAATCCTCCATACCAAGTCTTAATATAATAGGCTCCAGGGGGAAGAGGAGCACAAGTGGTTCTGTGCGAAATTATCTCTACTGCTTCAGACTTCATTCGAAATACAAATGAGTGAAATACTTTCTCACACTTCAAAAATTCACACAAAGAAAAGAGAAAATGTGTGCACAAAGCCAGTGATGGAAAGAGTCGATCAACAGGATGATTAATCAACTTGATATTATTCATTTAAGCTTAAGACTATCAAGACTGGGCCTTAGCACTTCCAGGTGCTTTGTTAAACTTCCTGTTGGTCTATTTTTGTCCCTGGGTTTCTGTTTACCTTGTCTCTTGTTCGTTCCTTGTTTTATTGTGTTGTTCTTCCTGTGTCTTGTCTTGATTTACTTCCTGTCATCTCCCGCCCCATCCCTGTAATTATCAGCCCCGCCCTGATGTGTTTCACCTGTGTGTCGTTAAACCTGCCCTGCACCCCCCATGTGCTCCCAGTCTAATCTGCTAAATTAGTTTTTTTGTTCTTTTGGGTTTTTCTTGCACATGTGATTAAAACAGGATGCTGGGTTTTCTAGAAAAGTCCCTCTTGATTTGTCACCGTGTTTCTTATCTTCTCCAGATAGTTGTTGATGAGTTTTTACTTCCCCCTTCTTTTTTCCTCTCTTGTGTAGACATAGGAATTATAAAAGATGTTATATAATTACTTGCATTTCTCAACTGGATCCCAATCTAGACAACACAATGGTGAGAGTCTTTTAGTACCAGATGCAAATTGTGTCAAATCTGCTGAAATATCGGTCAGTCTTGGGGTGAATTCCAATTCCTTGCTTAACCCTCAATCTCAAAAATGTGCGCTCCCTCTAGTGCAAGTGCTGTCCTGATTGTCAGAAAATTTAAGTTGAGGGGCAAGTTTAAGGGCTGTATCGCCCTCAATATTGAGATTTTCCGAGACCACCCTTGGGAGCAAGGGCTACCCAGAATGCATTGCGTGTTTTGACAGAACAAAGATGGCGCCGAAAGCAGCGAAACAAGTACGCTACAAATTAAGTATTTTCTTTGTTAATAGAGAT
The DNA here is from genome assembly GCF_963457635.1 of Microchirus variegatus. Lineage (NCBI taxonomy): Eukaryota > Metazoa > Chordata > Actinopteri > Pleuronectiformes > Soleidae > Microchirus > Microchirus variegatus. The sequence goes on from NC_139802.1 coordinate 17,997,375, forward strand.
ATAAAAATTATGAAAACCATTGTATTATCTTAGTTTAGTATGATGTTATTACTGACATCATTGTTTTGCGTAACATTTATTTTTATTTTACGATCTTTTGTCAATAGCCGGCCGGTGCGGACAAGCGGTCATTTGCTATGGTTTACTTTTCAATAAGCCGTGGTGTGTGGTAACTGTCAGCTGAATGTGTCCGTGGTTGTGGTATTTGTATGAGTATCATCTTATAACTCACTGACAACCTAATAACTTGACTGACAAACGGATCGTAATAAATAATCGTGACGTAAATGTGTTCTTCTTCTTCTTTTTTGGAGTTGACAGACTGGACGCAGCTTTCGCGTTATTCTGCCCCCCACAGTCTGAAGACGTATCTGCATTTAAGGGGTGTCCCATTTCTAAGTGACAAAATAACCCTCGCCACTTGGTTTTGAGGGCCAGTTAAGATTAAGGGTTGAGCTTGAGGGTTAAGATAGGAATTGGAATTGGCCCTTGGTCTTGTCAGGAAGCAGATGTAATGTGATGACGTGCATATCTGTGTTGTATTTGGTGAAGGCAGAAAACAAAGTACTTGGAAACTTAAGAAACCTGCTGCCACATGACATTATTGAGTTGTATTTAAATCTTCCTTCACTTTCATGTCACAAATGTAGAGGCAGAATGATTTCCTAGCGGAGAAACTATTTCTGGAGCAGCTTTTTAAATAAATAGTAAAGTAGTACATCAGGAATAGTGACTAAATCAAAGCCGTGCCATTAAATAGAATGCCAAGTATTATAAAAGGACCTCAAACTGAGCTCTTCGACTCACTGTACTTGACCTAATTAACGGAGCGAGTCTACACGTTTATATACCTCGCAAATACTGTTCCATTTTTAATCTGCCAGTCATCAAATAGAAAGTCGCGCTCCCACCCAGCTGAAGTTACAAGCACTTAAATGCCTCTTCAGAGAGCTCATTTGGCATTTGGATGGTGGCAGCATGTGTGAAGGTTCAGGTTGGAGGACTGTGCAGCAGCTGCTGGTCATCAGCAGCCAGAGCTTCTCTGCCTCCTCGTCGGCCTGCAGCTGCAGAAGCACAACCAGACTCGATGACAGCTGTAAAGATCAGAGACAAGTGTCAGGGTGTGTAGCCAGTGTGCCAGTCCATTAATGGCCATTGTCAGGCCTTTGTGGGACCTGGTACTAGCGAGGCTAATGCCTGTTAATTGTCTAATTAACGACATGAGGTTAATGTGTTTGGATGGATAATGATGATGCTGCAGTCCAGTACCTCCTCACGCTGCATCGCTGCACCACTGACGGCACTGCGGCCCAGTATGAGCCTCTGAGGTATGAAAAATCGAGTGAAGTCGGTCAGTTCACGGTTATTTCACCATGAGTCAAGAGTTCAGGAGCGGGTGCGTTCATCACGACAGCCATGTGCAGCGACATCTTCCATTTTACTTAACTCAATTTCTAAATCAAAATAGTTGTTATTTGGAAATCAAATGCTCTGGTAATTGCTGTGCAGTTCTCAATGTTATTTTATCTGTCCAAGGTTGAGACCTTGTGTTGGGTGTTGCGACTTTGTTTGATTTGTGTTTTAGTCTGTGCACGCTTTTCTTTTCACTAGTGGAAGTTCGTTGTATTTATTTATTTATTTATTTATTTTTCTTCAGACCTTGTCTCTTTTCTCTTGTTGAACACTTCACAGGTAGCTTAGATTTCTAACACTTCGGAGCCTTGAAGTAATCATGCACTTTAAGAATGGCTTTTTATTCTGTAAATAAATGTCCTTAATTAATTAAGTTAATTTTCTCCTATGACATTGCACAAAAACCTCTTTTATGCATAGAACCAGGTTAACATGATACATTTTTTGAATGCACTTACTTATAATGTTGATTTGTCCTGTTTTGACATTGATAGATAGAATATTAAGACACCCAGAACTACTCAATGTCTGAAGGCAACAGGAGCCCAACTGTGTGTTACATCATGCCAAAATCTGCCACCACTTTAGCCTTGATGTTTCTGAAGCTCACTCAGATTCATCTGTGGAGGAGTTTTTGACTGTTTCTAAATTCTTTGCAAGATCATCTTAGAAACTGCTCCTCTATCATAACTGGTTTTGACCTTGATCCTGTATTACACTGGTAGGAAGCTGTGTTTAATGAATTTGTTGTATGTGACCATGCTGTGCTGCCTTTCTCAATGAGGCTTTTTCTTTTTTTAACCTGATATGTTATTTTGAATTGTGTGTCAAAACATTCTACATTCTCTTTTTTAGTAATACATCTAATGAAGCCAGTTATCCCAGAGCCTTTGTTGTGATATTTTATATTTGACGGAGATCATTTCCGTCACTATTAATTTGGCACATCTAAAACCAGGCGTGCTGCAGCTGGACAGGGACAGAGAGTGAAAACAATGGCTGGAGGCATCATCATTGTTGCGTGTTGAAAGAAGAATTAAATGAGCATATGCCCCCTAGCTTTATGTCCTAGGTCATCAGTTAATTTTTCATGGGTGCCTCACTAATTCATGAGGACATCTGTTTTTGCAGCTTCCATTTTACGAGTCCCGTGTTCCGCAGTTATGAGCAACTTCTGCTGCAAACTGATTAGATGGGACTTCTGAAACTCGGCATGAGGAAACACAAACGCAGCAAAGACGCATGCTGGCATATGTTCGTGTGTCACTGTTAAGTGCAAAATCTAAAGTTTAAGGCTGGCTAGTTCTCCACCTGTAGCCTCCAACAGCCTCATAAAGTGCACAATAAAGAATATGTTGGTCAGAGGTTTACCAGCAACGTGTCATTACAGTAGTGCTACAAGAAAGGTCACACAATCACTGAATACATACGGATGATGGTTTTCCTGACTGATTTTACCACACAGTTGGCGTAGTGGTTAGCGCTCTTGCCTTTGCAGCAAGAAGACCCGGGTTTGAGCCCCGGTCTTTCTGAATGTTTGAGTTAGCATGTTCTCCCTGTGTGTGCGTGGGTTTTCTCCGGGTTCTCCGGCTTCCTCCCACAGTCCAAAAACATGCTGTTTTGGGGATTAGGTGAATTGGTCACTCTCTAAATTGACTGTAGGTGTGAGAGTGTGAGTGAAAGGTTGTAATATGTGGCCCTGCGATGGATTGGCGAACTGTCCATGGTGTACCTCACCTATCGCCCTATGTCAGCGAAGATAGTCACTCACTGCACCCCCGCAAGGATAAAGAGGTAGATAATGGATGGATGGATGTTTGGTCCATAAAAAGTCAGAACAATGGGTTAAATCAAATTCTTGGTTTGCAACGAAGGAATAACATGAGATGAGAGAGAGAGAACTATATAGGAAAACCATGAGGAAAGTGTATGGCCATATAAACAGAAACTTCATGAAGTAAGGTAATGTCTTTAGAAAGTTGAATTTTATGACTTACTTACAATGCAGGTTCTTACTGATTGCTTAGTAAAAATTAACGCTCGACATTAAATCAAGTAAAGGCATTCAAACTTCGTGGAGCTCCACCACAATAATGACGGCTTCCTACCATCTGGATTTGTCCACTGAAAAAAACATCAAAGCAACTTTTCACAAAAAGACACATGAAACCCTGACCCTAGTAGAAGGCACCCTAACCCTAACCCTAACCCAACCCTTTGACTTCCATTAATTTGTACAAAAGCCTTATACCCAACCGTAACCATAATGCATTCACCTAACCACAGGTAAAATTTTAGTCTGTAACATAACCAGTTCCTCAGAAATGAGGCTCTTCCTCATTAAGACCAGGCTTTAGTCGCCATACTGGTCCTGAAAAAGTTAGTATTTATACAGGAAAATGGTGTAATACACACACCCCTTACCTTAACTTTAACCATCACAACTGTCAATGTCAACTGTCAGTCACAAGTGCCTAACCTTAACCCAATTCAAACCCTAACCCTAAAGCCAAGGCTTAAGCCTGAAAAAAATGGGCCCCAGAACTTTAAAGGGATTTTTACATTTAATGTCCCCACAAAGATAGATCTTTAAGTGTTTTGTAGTTCACACACACAGCGATACACACACACAAATTGACACCCTTATCAATGACCAGGCTCTGGTGGCGTGGTTGGGTTATTATAGTAGTAGAAGATAAGGCCTTCAGACAGGGGGAAGGTGGCCTGTGCTATAGTAGCCACTGGCTTATCTGTACAACACCACCACTGACAGAGAACAGTTCAGACCTGTAAAGCAAACCCTGCTACTACATAAGTCCGCCTTTCATTTCCTCAACACCAGCTCTTCCATTGTGCAACCAACACCTGAAGCCTGTGATTCCACTGCTTCCGAGAAAGAATTGCTGGTGAGAAGTGAATGTCGTTGTGTGTTTGTTGTGGTTTACCCTGTGTTAATAAGGGGGAGTGTGCAACACATAGAGACACTGGCTGTTTTCACTCCACACAACCAAACTAATTACTGTAACTCTAATCTGCAGGAGAGGCCCATATCCAATTACATAGTAATAAGAGCTCCATGTGTTTCTGCTGTGCTATTAGTCTGATTGTATATGATTGGACGATCTAAGCTCTCGTTGTTTCTCCCCATACATCTCTGCATGTGCATTTCTTTTCCCCCAGGCGCGCAGCGCTACTCGCATACGTGCTCAACAAACGGAATCAATAAGATCTCATTGAAAAATAGCAGCGTCTGTCTTTGCCGATCCTGCTCATTCCTCTCCTCTGCCGGACTCTGTATTCAAACACAGAAAAATAATGAAAAATAGGAAATCAACAAATATTTGTTGTAGAGGATTAGAGGCAGGCTGAGAGCGTATCCTCGGGTCAAGACATCACAGAGATTACAGTGCTCTATGATGTAGCTTCCTTTTATTAAAAAAAAGCATCACTTGTATCTTGAATTGGTCAGACAGTAGTAGTACTGTGCAAGTCATACACTTATTTGTACATTCTGGGTCTTCTAGTTCTCTGGTACTGACGTATAAAAAGAGATAGTAATAATAATAATAAGGTATGAATATATACATATATAAAATGTCTAAAGGCCTCATCTTCTACTACTATAATAGTACTACAGTCTTTGTATAACTTATAACAGTGGTTTTAGAAGCATTGTGATATATAAAGTTTATTGTGGCTCCCCAAATTAAAGGTTAATAATATTGTGTAACGTATGTTCACAATGACACAGATCGCTGACTTTTTATATATACAATAGTGTGTGTGTATATTTTTCAGTGAGATATAAAGAAGAATATAAAATTCAATTATTGAAAATAAGAATGCTGTCAGTGATCGTTGTATTTTGCCTAAATTGCAGTCCATGGCCAGGCTCATTTTTCCGTGGAGCGCCCACTGCTCCTGCACTCGGTTTGTGTGAGTGTGTGTGTGTTCTCTCTTGGTGTGCAATAAGGATAGGTTAAATACAGAGGTTGAATTCACTATCACTAATTGGTGTATGTGCAAAAAATACTAATTCTAAAATATTGCCATTCCCCGTATACTCAGTGATGAGTAAAATGAGAAAAAAAACGTGTACATTTTCTGTATTTGTTCCTTCACATTTACGTCGCCAACCGCTGCTAAAACCTGCCACTGATCCGACAAACAAACTCTGATTTAGCGCCTGTCACTCCGACACTCTGACTGACTGAAGATCGTCTCCAGCAGGGACTGTGGACGCAAACCCTTTCTGCATCGATCTGAGTCTGCTCACAGTCAATGATTAATGTGTCCGTCAAGAATCAACTGACACAAACACACATGCAGCTTTGCTTCGGTTGCATTCCTGGAAGTGAGACGGACTCTTTTTTGTTTTTCCACTAAACACAAAGAGAATTGTGTGTTTTTTACGATACACCTGGATCCTGTTGTATTTATTCATTCAGTCAAGACTCTCCATCCAACATTAAATTCCCGCTGTGCTGCAGCTGAACGGAGAAATATTGTACAGAGCAGGTCGGCTCCACGCCAGCGTCCTTTTGTCAAACTTCTAATGGAGTATTATTGCATGCCTAATTGGAAAATTCATTAAAAATAAATCAACAATAGCGCTCAGCTCTACTGAGTCATAACTGCTCAGCCATCAACTGCTTGTTCGTTTGAGATATGATGGCTGCAGAGAATTTTTTATTTTTTATTTTTTAATAAAAACTTTAAGATTAAACTAAAACTTTACGTTCAGAACAAAGTGTACTTAAAGGTCCCATAGTATGCTAAATGGTAAATGCTATTATGCCTTTTAATAATTTAAATCCTTATATTTGCGACTCTGGAGGTCCTATCATTCGGCAAAGTGTAAAAGATGACTCACTCATGTTGTTGTGGTCCTCCTCAGTCTAAGTACAGGAGATAAAACACACAATGTTGACTTCCGCGCTCACTGGGACGTCCCAAAACGCACTAAATTCCTGGAATTGTTGTCTCGTGGAGCTCCGCTTTGTCTGTTAATCACGCGAGAGTGCTGGCGAGGGCAGCGATGTCCGAAAACTGGAAGTCCGCGAAAAGTTCTAATCTTGGCTCCATAGTGCAGCACAGAGTCCTACACAAACTTCCAGCCTCAGAGGATTATCCTGTCCAGTGGATACATGTTATATATGACTGCAATGTGCCTGCTAGAGACTGCAAATGATCACTTTTCCGAATGCTAACTGCTGTTAGCTCCCAGTAGCCTCTGTAGCTGATGTCATTTCTTGTCCCCTAGCTACAATATTTATGGAGTAATGAAATGGGTTAAAGGAGGAAACTGGAAAAGGCACATGCTAGAGTTGGTGGGGGGAATATGCAGGACCACAGCTGAGACCGCGACAAATTGACCTTACTGTGGACATTTCTGATGAAGGTAAACTATACTGATGTTCTCTTCTTAAGCCTCCAAAACAGAGAAAGTTTGAAAGCTCCGTTTTAGTTTGAAAACTCTTGGGCGCCACTTTAGTGTCGACCAGGCAGAAACTTTCAAAGACGTTGCCAAATATACAGTAATTCACTGTTACCTGTAACTTTGAAAAAACAACTGCTAAGTAGAAATTCGGCTTCCCAATGCCCCCCTGAAGGTGGCACCCGTGGTTGTATCTAATCTACTATAGGTTTCTGTGATTTGAGTCCATGCAGTTTTTGCTTGAGGGCAACTCCTTGCTTCAAACAAATGCACAGTGGGAGAAGACCATGCAATTTCAGGGTTGAAGGAGAGCACATGCTTTTGATCTGGGTTTGAAATCACCACAAGTTTACTTATATCTTCTTATCCCTAAAGGACCCAACAAACTTCAGAAAGCTGTGGCGTGAAAACCACAATTTAATCACAACTCTATTTAACGCCAACACGATCCCTTTTTTTCCCACCTGAAAGCAGCTGCTCCATGAGCAAATAATGAAGCGTACCATCACTCACTATTACCTCACCCGAGATAACAATAGTTACTGTATGTTCCATTGCGAACGTCTCAATCTGAATCTGAGGGATCCACAAATCTGGGGACGCCCGTTACAGTCGACAAACTACATATAAATAGGTTAGCTCCACGGTTCTCAAACTGTGGTGTGTGTACCACCAGTGGTACGCGTGCTTCCTCAGGCGGTACTTGAAGGAGTCTGTAGAAAAAAGGATATAAATGAAATAATAATAATTAGAATCACCTTATCTTATTCTTAATCTAATCTGATCTAATGTCCGTAGCTGACTTTGCTCGGATTATTTACACCACTGTATTTTAACGTTGGTATAATGGTGTTACTTCGAGAGCTCACTATTGTGTAAGATAAAAGAAAGACACTTACTTTATATCCGATAACTGCTGATTTTTGATGTTCATCAGAAATATTCCATGGTTATTTGAGTTTAGGTGCAAACTTTATCTTGCAACTGCCATACCTTCATGGCCCACTAGGGGGACAGCAGCCAAACATAATGCAACATAAACAACAATGAGCTAAAATTGTGTATATTGTACACAAATCTCTCTGTAGTCCATCTATTTCTACAGTGGATGTTTAGAATGATGTAAGTGCTGTGCATTTCGCAATTGGAAAGTCTGACAGGAGATATTAATGTAAGAGTTAAAAAAAAGAAAGAGTCTGTCTTTTAATAACAGAAAAAAGAAAAGAAATAATGAAAAGGGTTCTGCCATGGTTAGCTCGCTCTTTTCCAGTTTTTCGCCTCGTGGTCCTGTAGGGACGAACATGTCTTGGTTGGTTGTGAAATATTGTTTTCCCCTACAAAATACAATTCCCCATCACCGACACGAATTAATCACCACGCGGCGTGCCGTCGTTATTAATTGCTTATGGTTACCTGCTATAACAAATACGACAGGTAATAGATTCTGAGAAAAACTGAGGTCTCACTGAGCAATATGGCCTAAACTGAGCCATAATACATTAAAGTCACAAGTATTAGATATTTTAATGTCTATTAACTCCTGCAGCATGCCATAATTTTTAATCGCAGTCAAGCGACTTCAGAAGTTACAAATGATAGCAGCTTGGACCGTCATTAGTCTTAATAGAGACACTAAAGGCATTTGTGTGTGTGTGTGTGTGTGTGTGTGTGTGTGTTACGCACAGCTGCATGATGAAAAACTTTTTTGTTTTACAGTGTTTGAGTAAGCTACGGCTGTTTATTTGCTGATTATGACTTTGCAAGGAAAATGTCTCTTACTGCCTTTATTATGTGCTGTATGTATGTTTTGTGCGTGCATGCATGCATGGAATAGTAGTAGTAGTTGTAGTAGTAGTAGGACTGATTGTTCAGTATCAGCACATCCGTTGGCATATCATCCCAATATGGTACGGTGGTGATTGTGGGACCTTTTTTTGCTGCTATTTTTAAGAATACAAATCATAAAATCCCCTTTTAGTTCCTCTTGTAAGTATCCCTGCAATCAGTTCACCTGCGGCAGGAGCACACCTGCTCCCAGAAGTGGAAAAGGTACTTAAATATTGTACTCAAGTAAAAGTACCAATACTTTGATGAAATATTACTCAAGTAGAAGTAAAAGTAGTCATCTGAAAATGTACTCAAGTAGAAGTAAAAAGCAGTTCATTTGAAATGTACTTTAAGTAAAAGTTACTTAGTTACTTTGCATGGGGTGTGAGGGTAGTAGAAATGTGACAAGGGCTCAGAAATCCAAAACTATTTTGGAGCTCACGCGCCCGAGTCCTCTATGTTCACGCACCAGTGCTGGTGCAAATCACATCATCATTTGTTCTGATGTTTATTTTCCCCCTGTAGGTCTTCATTGTGCTGAATTTTTATTTTTACTCAGTAACGGATAGGATTTATAAAGTAACTAAGTACAATACTTGAGTAAATACATACTCAAGTAAAATACAAAATCCTGATTTTAAATTGTACTTAAAAAATACAAAATGCACAAAAAAAAGTATTCAATACAGTAACTTGAGTAAATGTATTTCGTTACTTTCCACCTCTGCCTGCTCCCAATCCGTTCATCAAGCACCACTACTTACTTCCTGGTTCTCCACTCACTCGTCGCCAGATTGATCCAGACCCTCTGTACATCATGGCTCTCCTGATGATATCTAGTTCTCTAGTGCTTAGTTATTTGTTTGTCTTCTGCTTCGTTTACCCCTCTGCTCTCAGAACTTCATCCTGCCACTGGCGCTTTCCTTCGCCCGCCGTCTGGATCAGGATTCACCTCTTGCCTCCTGCATTAGTCCAACTCATCTGTAAAACCCATTCATCAATAAATCCTCACCCTGCTCTTGGCTCCTCGCCTTAAGAAGAGTGCTTATGCTGAAGACGAAAATACAATACTACTATAAAACCCTGTTGTACATGATTTACATATCGTTCATACCTTGAACAGTTTATTATAGAAGGGGAAAAAAAACATGTGTGATTTTTACAGCAACTTTCTACAAATAATGAAACCTCAACATTGACGATTCCCAACACACGATTAGCTGTGATATCAGTGTGCTGCAGATAACTGTGGCGTATTGATTGGATGTCCCCTCCCTAACCTGCAATCACACCCATGGCGTGTGTGTGTGTGTGTGTGTGTGTTGGGAGATCAATGACAGGCATGGCAGAATCCTCCCTCGGGGACTCTGTAGAGGTCAGTACTGATGTGGGTGGTTGGTAAAGGAGATAATCTCTCAGTTTCCCGCTGCAGGGTGTTTGTGTGTGTGCATGGTTTGGTTATTACTCGACTTGTGGGGACAAATCTGTAATATTACATCCTAATGGGGACACCACAATGCAGAGCATTTCAGGTTAAGGTTTAGGTAAGTGTGATTAAAACAAGAGAAATGACTATAAGTCGATGTAACGTCCCTTGGAGGAAAGAGTGTCCGTGTGCTGCAGTAAATGCCTGATTGGATTCAGTCAGTAAAGCTGTAATATGATATTCTTCTCTGTTGTTATTCCTCTGTATACAGTAGCTGTGACACTTTAGCTTGTGGGTGTTTGCTGGAGATGAGACAATGAACTTCCATTTGATCCACTGTACAAGTGGCGATTAGGATAATTTCTCAGGTTTGAGCATGAGGTGTGCAGCATGTACTGATAACAAGCGACGTTTGAGAATTATAAATTAGCACACGTGAGGGGAGGAGGAAGAAAATGTGGGTGCAAGGGAAGGAAGGAGGAAAAGGATGGACAAGGGAAGGAAAATACAGATTTGGTTTTGATATGGTGCTCTAAGACCTTGTTTATGTTTAAAATGTATGCTTCACTTCTGTAAATGATCAAATAGTTCCTATTTTTATTTTCATTTCAGAACATCATACTTTCATTCTCAAGAACAGTTAATATTGGGACTTTAACTTCGTGGTAAGGTTCTTCGGCTTGTCCTCATAGGAGAACACTTTTTGACTCCTGGTAGAACCTTTTTATAATGTTCCACCTAGAACCCTCCAAAAGGGTTCCAGGTGAAGAACCCTTTTAAAACCCTATTCAGGAAAGGGGTTTCAAAGGGTTCTCTTGATCAAAATGGTTCTTACTGGAACCAAGTGTTACCAAGAACCCTTGAAAACCTTTTCTTCGGGAAGCAAATGGTTCCATGTAGAGCCTCAGCCCTTGCAGAACGACCCTTTGGAACCCTTATTTCTAAGAGCGTACACAACTGCTTCAACACTTTGATGCAGTGAAAATGCAGACTATCGATGCTGCAGCTGTGGTTTTTGAGACCTTTGGTTTTGTTTACATTTGTGTTTGTGAGCAACACAGAGTGCCTCTTTCACCTTGTGTGTTTGTTTTCACTCATGGGAAAGAGAGCGGTCCTCCAGGGAGTTACACTGGAGATAAAGGTGAAACTGAAGAGATGGAATAAATCTCCCACTGGAAAGACTGAAAAATGTTTACATTTGACTGTGGCAAAGGTCTCTCTCTCTCTCTCCATGTTTGTGTGTTTCTCCCCCCCCCCTTCTCTTTTTCAGACATAATATGCACACACAGCCAGCACTGGGTTGAGATGCTAATGCTGCTCCATGAGCCGTTGACCTCCCAGTGCCATTCAGAGAGCAAGCACTCACCATGAAGTGCTGAATTATACATTGACAGTATGTGGAGTACAAAGTGGAGCATCTCTACTTGGGAGAGCGACTACAATGAATCACACATGCTTGGCAGCTTGTTGCATCTCTAAAAGTCAAATCCCTCAGCCTGTCTGCTCGCACTGGCCATGACTCCTCCCCCAAAATAACCTTCACCTGGAACTGCAAGTCACTGAAAAATTTGTGAAAGTGCTGTATTTTTGTGTAACATGCGAGTGCCATTTCCAGGTGAGCTTTCAGCCTGGTCATCTTGCTCTTTTCATGTTCCATTTTATTTGTGTTTTCTTTCATTTCAGACATCTTTACTTCCTGCTCTTGTATATTTCAGCCTCCTTCGCCCCCTGATTTGATTCCTCTGTGTATAATTGCCCCTGTTGTGTATTTTCTCTCCATCCTTGTTTGTCTCACTTCTTCAGTTTGTGTCAAACCTCTTTGTCGTACATCCCAGCCTTCTCTTCTCCTTGTGTCTCTTTGTGTTTCATTTGCTTTAGACGCTTCTTCGTTGTCTAGAGATTTACCTTATGTGCCTTTGACTGTTGGACTGCCATCTTGTGTACTTAAACCTGCCTCCTTTTACAAACCACCTTAAGCCGGAGTTTGTCAGTCAAGCCTTTTGAGCCCAGCTTTGTCAACATTGAGTGATTTATAGCCTGGAGACCCACGCAGCTCAAATACCACATTTTACACCAAGCAACAACTCCATGTTTACCTCGCGACTGAGTTAATTTGTCAAGTTACTTGGTGTTGCCGGGTATTTAAAACCAAGAGATGCCAAGATATTAGCTGGTGATTCTGGGGCATGTAGCATCAAGAGCCAAATATGCTTCTCTCAGGTGTTGAAAACCCATAAGAGAACGTCAGACTTGTGACAACTCGTGACCAAATGTTTGTGCATTTCCCTGAGGAAAGAAAGGAAGTAAAGGATTAGATGGTTCCCTCCTAAAGCTGGGGACACACTAGACAACTTTCCCAGTTGTTATCAATTTTGAAAAGTCGAAAGACTAGGGATCACACATGTAACGACTCTGTCTGATGAGGGATCACAGGCTACATCGAACTCTTGCAAGAGCGACCATATCTACGACCATGTGACCCACCGACTCTTTTTCATTGGCTGTTGGCAAAGTTTGTTTGTGGTTGGGTCTCTAATCACTATAAGCACCTCTTGATTGCGTCAGGAGTCGGCTCAAAAAATTCTAACATGTTAAATTAACTACAACTAAGGTGCCAACTGGCCATGCCGACTGTCCCCAACTAGTGCTGACTGGTGCAGACTCACCTGCCCACCTGTGAATTGTGGGTAAAATCAGGCAAAACAAAGCTTGTACAACCATTTTGTATCTGGCAGCAAATGTTGCAGTCTTCCTGGTTTGACATATGACAATATGCGAATAATTGTACAATTCTACCTGCCAAGATTTAAGTATTTCATTTTAAGTGTACAGAAGAAATATCAACAGATGACGTTTCATTGTCTTTAGCTGTTGAATACAGCCTGGATCCCGCAACAATCCCCAGCATATTCTTTTTATTCAGAGGGCAGTTTAATGATAGTCAGTCAGCCCTGTGATTCATTGAACAGCTTTTTTTTTTTATAATGCTACACAGTCATTTGAGAATATAATTTGACATAAACTGTCACAACAGGTTGTCAAACACTAGTAAACGAGAGCATCACTCTATTTTTAACCGGGGAGTAGGAGGACGTTTCCTGGAACAATATGAACCATTGACTTTAATTGAATTACTATAATTCTATTCACTGTGCTATCATTCATCTCAATGCTTCCCAGTTTTTTTTTTCTTTTTTGTAATTTAAGATCATGACTTCAAACTTTCAGATTGCTTCAAAGATGGGAAACTTTTCATGTGATGTTATGTTATGCCCCGTATGTGTGCATTCTTAGTGGTGTGTGAAAAATACCTTTTTTTTTTTTATTTTACACGTCCCCGAGGATGTGATACTTAAATCTGAATGTCACAGTGGCAAACGTGGTAAGCCCAATACGACAAGATGAATTATGTCACTGCAATTAAATGCTGTCCCTGCTGGATGACTACAAAGAGTCACTTACACCATTACGTTAACTTTTAGCGTTGAAAACACCCACAGCATCCACTCTGCTGCTACGTCCAGCAATGTGGAAAACCCTCTTAGAATGTCAGCCTCGAATAATATCTTGGATCTAATGGAACTCCTGCCACTGAGTTATACTTTATGATATGGACATTTTTAGACTCAAATTGGAGAATTAAAGTTTTAAAGTGCCCATTCCCAGCTGGTACATCTTATATAATGTGCCTTACTCGGAACCCAAGAGAACACATATATAATACAAAACTAAAATCTGTCTTGTCTGAATGAGCTGATTAATGCTGCTGCAGGTGGGACGGAATTGGAGAGAGACGATATAGAGAGGAGACAAACTTACATCACTCTGTGTGGTAAAGTCATTCAGCATAGTGTAAATCAAGTGATCTGAGAGAACCTTTGGTCTCATCACATGAGACTCTGACCAATCACAGGACAGTTCAGAGAGACAGAGCATGCCGATAGGTTATTTTGCTACAACTACTCAGCAACAAACTGCTTATATCTTACTTTTTTTTAGCTGCTTGTATTGCAATGTTCAAGCATCCTCCGGAGTAGAATGAGGAAACTTTAATCAGAAAGTTGTAATCCTGCAGGTCTGGGATCATGTTTCTTTCCTCCAGCTGTTTCCATATTTGTGAAAAGTGCCTGGGTGAATTGTAAGGTTCAGTCTGTCAGGTTCTTACTCAATCTCCATGGATTTAAAGTGCACAGAGACACACTTAAACATTTAAACTGGCACTGGTACCACACTCATTTTTCAGGAGCTTTTCCTGCCAATATGGCAGTGTGAGAAATCTGAGTCATGTGATGTCCAGAGTTCCTCAAACTGTGAGTTCTGTGACGTATACGTTCCCCGACAATTGCACTTAAGGGTTCACAGCAGTTTCACTGGATTTGCAATTAGTGACCAGACTTTCTTTGAATAAAAATGAAAAAAAAGAGGGAACCAGAGTCTAGACATCTCTGGATTGAGCCATTAAAGAGTTTCAAGGAAACATATTCATTTGCATTTGCATTCTGAGAACTACTTTGTGTTTTTTAACATTTCTTCTCATAGTTTATTTCAACCCAAACTGAAACTAAGCTTGATTAACCTGCACATTTAGGAAATGATGGTGTCCACAACTAAAACTGGTATGAGCCCATCTCACAACACCGTTCACTGACAGCAGCAGAACTGTCTGACTGACAACTGATTGGTAAATAAAAATGTGTTAGAAGGAGGATAATGAGTTTGATTGTATAAAAATATAAGCAGGTTTATGTTTGATTAGTGAAACCTTTGGAGAGCTACTTGGAGAGGGATTGGGAGCTGACTGGTAGTTTGCCAGATATGTGCCATAGAAGAACTTTGGCTTGATGTTGGTAGCCCCAAGATTTTGGCAAACTTGTTCTGGACCAACAGCACAGTACAGCATGTGGTGTGAGCTTGGTACAAGAGGTAATTATTTCAGCTGCTCAATCAAATCAAACTCTATGTCAATAAGCAATTCCCGATCCAGGACATGTTTGTTTTCTCTTGTCAAATCAATACCTTTATACAGACTATAGTTCAGGGTCCTCAGTGGGCACCAGTCCATCACAAAACTCACAAGGATGGCAAATACAAATTGGATGACTGAACTTGATGTCAGAACTAGGCTCCAGAACCACACATACAAGCATTCCTGGCAGAACAGCGTCTGTCAGTGTCCTTCACAGAAATATTACTTTTACAAAGGTGGAGTTAATGTTTGTTTGAACCTTACAACTGCTACATTCTGCCCCCTGCTGGTAATGCAAACCGATCTGATGATTTTAAGTTTTTCCTTGGGTGAATTCTGTTCTGCCTAATGGAGCAGAAACTGATAAAGAGAGGACAGGAACTCTATCTCATCTCACGTCCCAGCAGCAGAAGCAGCACCAGGAGTTGTGAAAAATGTTATAATTATGTTTTGTTACAGGTTGGGATTTCTGTTAATGGGTCCAGTAGTTCTATATCCATGCCTTTGTTTGTGTTAGGTTTACTTTGGGGATGTAGGTATAGAGGGAAGACAGCAGATCCAGTGGCTTTTTATGCAATGGTCCATTTGGCTTTTTGTTTTTGTTCATTATTTCTGGTCCCTTGGCCTTAGATACTTTTATTAGTTAAAGTTGATTAAAATTACATGTTTTTACTTTTGGAAAAAAACCCAGCTTCTTTTGTCCTTAACCTGACTCAGTATTAATAATGCAGCCTGTTTGTGAATATTGGGGTCGTTACAGGCACAAACCCAGATTTCTTAAGGTATTTAAATGTCATGGATTTGGATTAAAATTCATGTATTCTCTTAACAAACAATACATCATTGTCATCGAAGTTACAGCAATTTCAACTAGCTACTTAAAGTTGAATTCAACTGCACCAACAAAGACCTGCAAGTATCTCTAAGTTGAATTAGGACTATTATATATAACCCCTGCTACAACATGTGATTTATTTACAATTATGGCATTTAAAAATGATATAGCAATATAGTGATTCACTGTGTTCTTTCTTCCAATAAAAAACTAGGAAGGAGTATAGAAAAACAACTCAAACAAAAATAGGTTTATTATAAAAAAAGTTGTCGTCTTTATTGTCTTTATTGAGTGCAGCATTTTGAACTATAAATCTCATCCCTTTTACTGCCGCGGCGCCCTTGAACGTTCCCTTGCATTGTTTTTGCTGTTTGAGCGCCGCTGTTTTGTTTGCCATTTATGTCTATTAAGGTTGGTTAACGTATTTCCTTATGTGGCTCAAAGTAACCACAAACATAGTTGCAGTTCCTCCTCGAGGTCTCTCACTACATACAATATAAAAAAAAGGTATAAATAAAGGGCTGCAGGTGAAGGAAAGGGTAAATCTGCTCATCTGTATGTGCTATACTTGCTATTTGTGGGGGTGCTGATCAAATTTACAAAGGATTATTTGCTGGAGACTGCACTAAAAAATCTCTGATACCATCTGACTTCTACCCCAAAGTCAATTTGTCACAGGCATCTGAAAAAGCTCCGAGGAATGCAATTAAAAGTTTTGTCAGAGCTGCGACACCATGTAATGGTATGGGCAGAAATGAGATCCATTGAGCTGACTCCATCAGTGGGAAGGGGTAGCTCAGACATTTTATTGGCTTCAGTTTGTTGCCCTGTTTACTGTAATGCAACACAACACATCACCGCTATTTACTGCAACCTTGGTCTGACTTTACCAGCGCCTTTAAAGATCCTGTGAAGCAAATTCAGCATTTCTTTTGACTTCACACGTTATATATGTTAGAAAAGAATGGCTGAAAACATGTGGATTTTGGAGAGTAAATTATTATGGAGTTAAAACTGAAAATGCCTCTCTTGTAGTAAACACACACTACACTCACATTTGGTAAAGTGGTGACAAAGTCAGAAGAGAGACTTTAAAGTCTAGTTATTTCACACATTAAATGTCAAACTAAAGTAGTAAGAACTTATGTAAACAGCTGGAAAGAGAAAGTAATAATAAACTGGTTAAGGTTACTTTATTAATCCCCTTTATTGATCCTCTACATTTCCTGATTTGTATAGAAATAATGTAGAGGAAAGAAGGACCACAGAAGGTTACAAAGACTGGGAGGAATGTTTGTTTGCAGGAACACGGACGTTAAAAAGTGGACACTTAAGTTTATGGAAGAGAGCAAATTAATTACAAAACTGTAGTAGGATGGAACTCATGGACTATTGAAGGCAGACGGAGTCACTAATGCAAATTAAACGATGCTAACTGTTGTAAAAATCCAAAGGCAAAGTAACTTGTCAGCATGTCTTTCTCTAGTGTTCGATAGTGTCTGCTTCTCTGTTAGATACATCTTACTGGTTGATTTGTCCACCTGGACATCAAATCAAAAATACTGCCAAATCATCAGTCATGGGGTCCAAGCCTCCCTCAGGGGGGCGCTAGAGATGACAGAGCTTTGTCTGCTGGGTTTGGATCATCAGAACATGGTCAAAAAATAAAACAAGGCAATATCTCAAGAATTACCTCGGTTTGGATTTTATGGAAGCACAGGACAGTTTTTATCCATATACACTGAAGAATAGGAACAAAAAAACTACGACTACTGTTTATATTTGCATATAAACATTTATAATTATTCACTTTATTGTTTTGGTGTGTGTGAGTGGACAGGGGTTTGGGTTGGGCGGCCTGGTTTGTCTTGGACACAAGGAAAAATGTTGGGAACCACTTACTCTAAGACAATGCATGAAACTGAGCATTGGTTTGCCTTTTTTCCTAAATATATGCTTTAAAAAGTAAAACTATACTGAAATGTACAAATAGGTCAAACTCTACCAAGACAACAATATAAGTCAAATATCTCATTAGGAGTTGTTTTAAAGTTATACATCTCTTTCTTTGTGCTATTTGGAACAAACATGCCAGTTTTAAAGGTTTCACGGGCGTCTGTGTTGGTCAGCATCGGTCAACGCGGTATCTCAAAGGTTGAGTTGTGTAATGAGATAATGAGGCCTATTTGTTACTCTGTTGTTTTCTACACAAGGAACATTTCCCGTCTTTGAATTCCCCTTGTCTGGCTACGCAGCGCAGCATCACTCAGGCTCATCGACCCTCCATTTGAAAGGTTCACATCATAAACCAGTCCATCTGCTCAGATCAGCAAAGGTTGTGACCTTCAGATTGGTATTTCACTGACTTTCATGCTTCTCTCCACCAGGATAATCACTCTGCTTTCCTCACAGGCGAAGGACATCAGAAAGCCATCCAACCACTCTCACAACTAGCTCTTTATTTGCCAGACTGTGTTTTTTTTTTTTTCTAAAGTAGCTTTAGTAAAGCTTCTGTAATTGCTCTGTGAGAATGTGCCGAACTGTGGATACACTAGCTGTTGCTTTATCACCCCGAACTGCCATCCAAAACCAAACCTGTGAGATATAATCTAGTTTTTGTCAAACTACTTACATGATTCCCTTCCTGCACAACTGTCAGGTATGATCCCTGAGGCACTTAGTGTTGTGACAAGCTGTAAAGTGAAATAATGAGTCTTCCTGCCTCCTGGTCACTGTATCCCTGTGGTTCTCTGAGGAAAGATAAAGTCACAGAACATAGACAAAGAGATCAATGCGTGACACTATATCGATATCCAAACCAGTGGACACCTACAACAATGCTTAACACATTCAGTTAACATTATTTCAAAAGCACATTTAAAAACAACCAGGGATGACCAAAGTGTTCTATAAGCTTCAGTGTGGTGGACCTGACAGCAGGGACAAGATGCTTTCGTGACGATGTGAAGAGGAGCGATGCTGCAGCTGACAGTGATGGGAAACACAATGACAGGTCAGCTGGTGTGATGCGGATGTTACACATGACATAACTGAACTGAATCAAACACGATACCCTCCCCCGTGGAGACAGGTGGATCCAGGTAGAGTAGAAGCAGCCTGAATCTGATTATGAGTCAATGCAAAGTCAGGATGAAGATGTGGAGCGGTGTCAGACGCAGTCTACCGAGATGTAAAAAACGTCAGTCCCCATGCTGTGTCTGTGCTAAGATCTAAACACAGTAGTTAAAATATGGTTCTTTAAAAGCATCACTGCCTGTCAGCTGGAGCTTCCCCAAAAAGTGACAGCTCAGAATTTAGTAGCAGAAGATACATATGTACAATAGATACATATCGTCTATATGAGTTAGGGCTGAGTCATACTTTAGTGTTTCACACTCGCATGTACATACACACATACATGTACATACACCAGCCTGTGGGTCCATTCAAACTTAAAAGAGGGAATGTCAGTCTAGCATTCCACACCTGGGTACTCAAGCTCATATTCCATTTTAGTTGAGTTCACCCTCATTGTATGTCCTTGCATTAGCGTCTGCTAAATGCTTAAATGTAAATGTAAAATGTGGTGGCACCAGTGGACGTCCTCACAAAACAAGCTGTCAGGACTCTTGCCTTAATCATGTGTGTGTGTGTTTTCTCAGTTCCTGTTTTATTTTGGTAATTCCTGTTCCTGGTTTTTGTATTATTTTCCCTGCTATTTACCTGACCACACCCACTTCCTGTCCCTGTAATTTTCACCTGGTCAACCTGTGTATATATAGTCCCTCATTCACCATAATATGTTGGTTTCATTCGTGTGCGTAGCCCTCTCGTGATTTTTGTCGTGTTTGCCTGTTAATCTTCGACTTGGTTATTTCTGCTGTTTTTGGGGGGATTTTTTACTTTGCCCTTATACCTGACTTGGATTTACTGTGTATGACCTTGCCTGCCCTCTGGATACAAGCATTTGAATTTTAAATTGGACATCTGAGTCATCTGTCTCCCAGTGAATGCCACACAAGCAAGTTTCCATGGTAAGCGTCTTTTTTTGTGTCTCTTTTTCACCAAATCATAAAGTATTTGGAAAGTATTGTCCTGCAGGGAGTGTGTCACATTTAGGAGAATGTCCACTGACATGAATTGAGTGTGCTACCTATAAATATGTGTTTACTGAAGCCACCGTTTTGCTTGTAACTGTAACACCTGGACCACAGTGGATGCAAGTAGTGTTCTTTGTTTAATTGACTACTTTTTGTGTTGTCAGAGACTTGCATAAAAAAAAGAGAGAACAAAATCATAGTTGTGTACTAGACCTATCTGTTTCCATCTATGTGTTTATTTCTCCCTGGACAAATAAACACTCATAGATAACATAACAGTTGTGATTCATGCAAACGTAAGCACTCACATTTGAAACTGAATCAGATCCAGACAGTTTTTTACTCACCAAAGCCAGCTTTTTCATGTCTATTCCATAATTGTTGTATTTTCTTTGCCTGTTTTATTGGTTCCTATCCTCATCACATCACTTTCATTGATATTGCACCTTGCATTTATTTGTTTCTTCTAAAAGGAGATCCTGTTGCATGAGCGTTCGTATAATGACTCTAAAGTTCTTGTCTAGTTGACGATACAAATGGTTCTTTTTCGGCTCCGTTGTCTGGTCAGTTGGTGAAGGTTGGCGCTTAATGCAATGACTGCAGCAGAAAAACCTGCCCAGAAGTCCCACCTGTGGCCTTCTTGTTCTGTTTTGCAATATTTTTCCCTATAAAAGCTCTCCTTTGCTCTTCAGTAGAACACATTTCAGCTCTTAATTGTGGCACTAAAATTCACACTAAATTATCTGGAGAGAAATAAAGCTGGGAACAGGCCTGTGATTTTCCTTGAGGGAATGGCACGATGCTCAGTTTCCATGGTGCTGATGTCATTTTAATCACTGCTGCCTGCTCACATAGCTGCCGGTTACAAGCTCTGAGCAGCTCTCAAATGTCTTTCTCTGGGCTGGTCCAGACAGCAGCAGGGTCGCTGCAGTTAGCTTTTATTGTCCCTGTGTGTGTGTGTGGGTGCGGTGAGGAGCTTCTCTTCTTGTTGAATCACCAGAAGCAGGTATACACTCAGAGGGAGGAAGATTATAGGGTATTTTGCATGTTTTAGCTTATTTACCTGGCAACCACTGGTTAATTCATGTATTTATTCTAATATGAAAATTACCTGTGGCTTGTATCAACGTTTCAGGTGGAAATATGTCACTTTTTAAAAATAAAATGTACACGATTAGGGATTAAATGTGGTTCCAAATTAATATTGAGCAGAAAGGTAAAATAATAATAATAAAAAAAACAGGATTTACACCCAGTAGTTGTATTGCACCACTGTTTCAAGAGGCCAAAACTATGCTTTGTGACCTTCTCTTAAGATGTTCTTGGGATATTGTGGATGGGTGGAACCTGAAATTATTATTGTTTTGAACAACAATTGGTAATACCTTCATATCTGGAGTCGTCACTATTAGATTGGTCAACAGCAGAGCAGGTGAGGGGAGGATGAATTTCAACTTCATAATATTATGGTAACATTCATGCGAAACATGGATATTTTGGAAATAACCTGTCACCGTCAAGTTATCATCACATTATTACAAGGTTAAATTGCATTATAATTAGATCACCTTATATTGTGCTATATAACATAGAATTACCACAATGTTTTCCATATCATTATATGATGATCCTACTGTCACTATTACTGTACTGTAACATAAAATGTTAAATTAAAGGAACATACAGTAGGCGGAGTGATTATAATGGAGAATCTGAGAAACAGCATCATTTAGCAGAATCTGACCATCATGTAGAAAACCTTTAGAATGATTTCAGTGTGTTTTCCCGCTCTCAGGTCAGGTCTGCTGACCGTCACTGATGTTCCACCTGATTACAGACCTTATTGTATGTAAGAACAGTCGGCCGTTAATGGCACTTTTTTATGCGTTCAGTCGGGAACAGGCCCAGCTTCTCCAAAGTCACTTCATTACTTACCTACTACACCCAAGGGACATATGTTCTTCCACAGTGTATCATAACCTTGTCCTTTTGTGCCGTTAAAACACTTTGGAGCAAGTGGCTGTAGGTTCTGTTTAAACTGTTTGTCATGTCACTGTCACTGGAAAAACAGTCTAATAACTGAGGGACACGGTCAGCAGCGCTGGTTTATGGTCAGTCCGTGTTATTGAGGTCAGTGTTACAGGTTACTGTTGTGTGCTGATGAAAATGCTCAGTCCAGAGAAAGAGACAGAGAGAGGAAGCATACATTATACTTATAAATGGACTGCCTACTTACCTACATAATCACACATGATTAGGCCTCGGTGCATCATGTTTAAGAGGAAACTCTGCTCTCTACAAAGCTGTAGTTAATATGGTGCATGTAAATTTAGCACACGCTAAAGAGTAGGTCATTGGTTGTACTGCATTTCTTCAAGTGACATCCTGCAGAGATAAAAGCTGACAGCATGTAATGTGGCCATTTATCGTGTTTCGGGCAACAAACAAAATACAAATTATATGATGCTATTTATGATCTCCTTCAAAAAGAAATATAGAAAGATTATGTGCTTTACAATATGGCCAACAACGCTATTTTGATTTTTTTTAAAGTATATAAATTCACACAAATGGTTTATATGCTGCTGAAATAAATGGACCTTATTGTTAAGTTTTGAAATTTGATTTAAATCAGTACCTTGTGCCATATACGTCTTCCTGATTCATTACCAACAGGATTATTTGCTGGACGCAATCGTCCAAAACGCCCCCAACAGTTCCTATTTCTACCACAGACGTATATTAAAAATGGATGTAGTCTTCTGGTTTGCCTGAGGATGTCAAAATGCAAGTTAAAGTATTAAATAGTCAACAGGGAGAGTGGCTCTAATTCTGCTTAAATGGAAGTCTTTAGGAAAATTAGCCGATACTTCCCACTTACTTCATCAGTGCAAAGTAAGTAAATATTAAATATTCCAGAGGAGTTAACTGTTTCAATCACAAGTTTCAGGTCTTCCGCAACAGCACATGATGTCAGTTTTGTAAATTATTTTCACATGGAGAGGAACAATGGCTGAAAATGCATCTTTGCACATATGAGTCATGAGAATGCAGGTGTCAATATCCCTTTTGCAAAACCTCAACATGGCGCTGGTGAAATCACGAATCTTGAAGAGTTAAAACAGGAACTTGGATAGGTCGAGTTGCCATTTGGTTTCCATCACAGTCAGTCTATAGTAAGTAAAGCCTGCCCCACACTAGAGGATAATTGGCCAGATTTTGGTCCCGCTATTGGCCTTCTGACAATCGTGGATGTCTTCCTGATTTGAGGAGTTAACAGATGCCATTTTAACATCGTCAGACGCATCAAGTGTTGAACATATGCAAGTTGACCGGGATGTTGAGTACTTTTATGTAGAACCGTGACACAGACAGTCTGCCTCCATGGCTGTTTATATTGTATGGCGAAGTCATGTTAAATCACGCAAATTGTGAGATCCCATATCCCTGCCATCTCTACTTTGAAATCTTTGGATTAAACGCCAAGTGTGTGGTCCTTCGTCCTGACTGGATCGCTGAGTCCGTGCTTTCTCAGGATTAAAACATTGAAAATTGGTTTCAAAGTTTGCTGCGTCTGTGGTCTCCCATCATCAAGTCAGACTTTGAAAACCCTCCAGTGACAGTCAGGCTTAAAGGAGAGAGACTGATAAAGTGCTGTATAGATGGGTGGATCGGCAGGTTATAGGCTATAACTTGACACTCATCCCACTGTGCCCTTTTGGCTCAGGCTGAGGACCAAGCAGAGTGGGAGACTGCCCTTTGGAGGCTCTGTTTGAGGTGTTCTGTCAGAAAGATCGCCCACCTTTTCTATCAATTTACAGACCTTTTGTGAGCAGGCAGCTCTGCTCTCATTACCACAGCCCTGGGTTCACACCCAATCTTTTAGATTCAATTAGCTCAGATACGCCGCAAAATATCGAAGGGCATTTTTGCTCCAGCAAAGCCTCGAGGAAAGTAGAAAAGGTCACGCTTCCGACTTCCTCTCTGAGAAGTACAGGGAGTCAGATGGAAGAAAGTGTCACGTTCAACCGGGTAAAATGGCATTTCATTCCCTGCACTACTCCACCACAGTGACCAGGCTTCATTTCCCATATGCTGCCTGGAGCAAACAACACTTTCAATTTAATTCTTGGAACGGTGGTCTTTTAATATTTCAAGTAATATTGTTCAAAGTTTAGCCCTTTATTAATATTCAAACTTGAGCTTCTAGCCATCCCTTACTGCCAAGGAAAAGGCTGCCGCTGCTTGTGTCGCAGTAAAATTACAAGCCAGGAGGTGAGCCACTTCGAAACTTATATATGTGTATATATATATATATATATATATAGGGAGAACATAAACAGCCGCTCCAGTGAAACTGAACACATTTTCTTTTCCTGGACACAGTGTTCTCTTTTGACGAGGCATTTAACACAAAGATGTCGTATATTGCATGCAAATCAGGTAGCCCTGTTATCCCACGTGCAGGGTCTTATTGAGGGTGACCTTGGATGGACGACAGGTGTTGGGGGGGGGGGGGGGGGGGGGATAATAAGCCTCCTGTCACCTGCATGTGACATAAAATTCCCAATTAAAACACAAGGTGGGAAAATTTATGTGAACTTAACAAAATATGCGCGACAACGGCAATGAGGCTGACTTTTATTTTTTATTTTCACGCCAGTCACTGATGGAAATAAAATTCACTATGTTAATATATAGTTATATTATAATACAGGATCTTATAGCCAACCTAAAACAGTCTTCCCCCTGCTCTTCTTCTAGTCTTCTCTGCAAGACAAAAACTACAAAACATGAAGGCATTTCATTAAAATGGACAAATACAAATTGCATGAAATTAGGGAAAACATTTGTCAAAAATGATATCTCCTCACATCTCCTAGCAGCAGCTGCATATTTGCATAATAATAACACACACGCATATACACATATGCTTCATCTTAACATCATCATGCGTCATATTGGTGTGCGTAATGATTTACTTCTTTCAAATGAATTCAGGTACTGAATGTACTAGTACTGTGTAGCTTTACCTGCTCTTTTACTTTGAAGGATCTCTGCCTCATGTGCATCATGTCTTGTTTTACTTCCTGCCCTTGTGTGTTCCTTGATTTCCCACAACTGCTCCTGACTGTTTCCACCTGTGCCTCGTTATCTACCCTCTCTTCAGTATTTAGCGCCTGTCTCTCCATTGCGAGTGCCAGTTTGTTGTGTCCATTTCAGTTCCGCTATTGTTCTTTAGTAAGCGTCCATGCATGACTCTGCCTGTTGTGTCCTAAACATGCTTTGAATCATTGTATCTGCAATTCACCGGTGTCCTGCTCCTGCATTTTAATCCTCGCTTCTCTAACCAAAAATGTTACAGGGGATGTTGTTGACTTTACGTTGGCAGAGCAGGCTGAACCTCACACACTTTTGAGTATACAATTCTGAACATATTGCCTGTTTGCACATCCAGCAGACATAATACCACCATCATATAGGGGTGTCACGGTATGAAAATTGAACCTCACGGTTATTGTGACCAAAATTATCGCAGTTTTCGGTATTATCGCGGTATTTTTTAAAAAGTGTGTGAATATGTTCAGAAAGCATTGATAGTCCTAAAAGCTATGCATTTTTAATATGCTGGCGGTGGGCGCTGCAGCTGTACTATCATGTTAACATTATTGACACAGTATTGTGGGTCTTAAAACCATAAACTTTGTGTTTGAATTAAGGTTGTTTTATCGCTGTGAATCACTAGTTTGGGTGTGGTTATCTCACATTCCAGAGCTTTTGTTGCTTTTTCAGCCAATCAGCTGACGATCACAGAGAATACACATGGCTAATTAATATGCACGCAGATAGAGCGAGAGAGAGGAGAGAGATAGTGCCTAGAACTTTCCTGTGCTTATGTGTGCAGTGTGTGTGTGTGTGTGTGTGCAGTGCGAAATTAAAGCGTGATTGTCATCAAAGCAGTCATCAACAAAAGCTTTGTTTGACAAAGGAAGACAAGGAGAACATGACACTTATTGTCTGTGGCTGAACATCTTCACATGGACAGAGAAAGCACAGAGACTGCTGGTGTGTGGACTGTTAGCATTTTAAGCTAGCGATCTTTATGCTAACTTGTTAGCAGACTACATCGTCACAAAATCAACAAACAGATGGATTATTAAGCGACTGAAAGAGAGCAGGACACACACGGTAGTTGTCTGAGATGATGATGTGACGCCAGCACTGCGCTATACTGTTATGGGTGAGTTTTCATATACGTATATGTCCTGAGGGCTGTCGTCTCCTCCTTCGGCCATGATTCCAGCTTCGATAAAGTTTGACGGAGATGCTGGAAAGGCTCACGGTGCCTACACCGCGGGCGCGGTTATTCACCGAGATAATATTATTTTTTGGAATGAAGACGGTAAATATTATCGTCAAAAATTTTATCGCGGTTTACCGTTACACCATTAACCGTGACATCCCTACCATCATACTAAACTTGTCTCGTCTATATTCTGTGCTGGGATGGTACTTGGTACAGTGGTTTTGGCAGAACCTTTTCACTGCTGTTGGGGAAAGGTTTAATGAGAGCTATGAGACTGACAGTGCTGGCTATAAAACCAAAGAAATGAGCTGAAAGGTGCAGTTATGCTCCACAGATGGTAATTCATGATACCTTTCTCTTATGTACATTACACTGTATTAAAAATATTGATTAAGCTGCCACTGAAGGGGGATGATATTATGGCTCAGGAGGTAATGGTTGCATGTTTGGACCCTGACTTTTGTCCTTGGGCATGACACGGATTCTCAAAGGACTCCTGACAGCTGTGCCAACGTTGTGTGAATGGCATGAATGATGTGTGATGGTAAATGACATTACATGTTAACCCATTGACGCTGGGAAAGCATTGCCGCATTTCTACCATTAGAGACGGGAGATCGGCTGCGCGTTTTATTCTACCATAGATGCCGGTAAAGCGGATACATAAATTTTTGGGGGGGTACAAGGGTTCCTCACGACATTGTTTTGAAATTACTTCGCGCGAACATGGAGGACTTTGACAGCGGAGAGATTTCTGAAGGCAGTGATTTGGAGGAGTTTCACGTCATCACTGATAACTTCGAACACGCTAAACAAATCGACCGGGATTTATGGTTAAGACAAAATTATGTTTGAAGACGACGAGGTCGGCAATAACGACGATAAATACCACCATAATCGACGGCGTGTTTACAACCGCGCACCAGGGGTGACAGTGGATTACAGTCATTGCATGCTGTTCTTGTTCTTCACACTCCATCAGGACTAAATCAAGGCACTAACACAAGTTGATATTACTTTATTTACTTACTGTTTTTTAATTGAAAATAGTTATTCACTTTAATTTTACATTTTTGTATCTAAATAAACTAAATTTCACAGGAAAGCCACAGGTGTAAGCTCTCAAATACTTTTTGAATTGTGTTCCTATATCTGCTACAGAGGCTGAGAAATCAGTCATTTAGTCGGCATTGAAGCTCAGGTTTTAGAGACATTTTTTTCCAGGAGCTTCAGGCCTTAATGGGTTAAGTAGATGCACAACTATGGACTGATAGCAAAACTGTAGAGTTGGTGGTTTGGAGTGCACCATTTGCCCATGAGGTAATATTTAATAATCATCCAGTAACACCTGGTTTAGTTTCTTTTAAAGTAAAATTAGATTAAGAAAATCAAATTACATTTACAGAAATCATTCCTTTTCTCAATGAGAATCAGCCATGCCCTGTTTGCCGGTTCTCTTTCATGTTGCTTGAACAATGAATGAAGAATGAAATCATTCCAAGGTTCCCGGCGAGCACTTTGCTGGTCCTCCTCCTGACTAATTACCACACAAAGGTTGTGAAGAGTAACTGCACGAGTCAAGGAGAGTCAGACAAAGCCAAATTAACTGCCTAAGAACAGCAATGAAGAGCTATTTGAAAATAATTTCAGCTCCCGTTTGAACACGACAGGCTGTAATCTGGCTCCATATCGCACATATTCCCCCTCAGTGGCTTTGAGAAATGTTGCTGCACGCGGGGAACATATTTCTCCTGACAATAGAGAACAAGACATTTATTTAATTTCACAGATTTGCTGCGGCTTCACAGTTGAGCTAGTCTTGACTTAAAATTAAATGCTATCATATATTAGTTTCTTTATAAAACAGCGAAATGAACAGTCTGGCTGAGATTCGTGTCGCACACACTGCTGGGCCTGTTGGACGGTCCGTCAGTTCATCCAAAGTTTATCCCGAGCAAGATGTCGAAGCGACTGCAACCTAGAATAACAATACCGTTTAGTGTGAATGGTCCCTGAAGGTTTCCTCTCCTCTGATTGAACCAAGTTGTGTGTAAAAATTGTAGAGACTCTCTTCACCTGGAAAAATGACAGTTTAAAAGCCTAGAACCAAGTGGGGCATGATGACGTGCTTTTACTGACTGTGGATTCTTTATTCCTGCACAGTTTTGTTTGGAAGTTTTAGACTCTGCCCATGTCCATCACAGAGGGAAAATCTTGGAAACAGTGGTGAAAGCACGTAATGTGTCTTTATGTCTATTGATATTTATGGAAATATGTAAACTCACTCATCTTCTACTGCTTTATTCTCCACATGAGGGTCACTGGTGCTAATCCCAGCTGGCATACGGCAAAAGGTGGGGTACACCTTGGACAATTCACACTTCCATCACAGGGCCACATAGTGAAAAACAACCTGGAGACTGAAGAACCTGCAAACTCCATGCAGAAAGGCCCCTGTTTCGACCGGGTCGGGAACCTGGGTCTTCTACCAATTGCGTGGCCCATAATGAATCCTCATTACTCGTATTTGTTCAAATAGATAGTTTTGGTTTTATAAGGTATTATACCCCTTTTAATTGGAAACAGAGGTTCACTCGCACTGAAAACATGGCTGCTACTAGGTTTACCTTGCAATTAGACAGTGATCCACTCACACCATTGAGTGTCCATAGAGAAAATTCACATTTTTAGCTATTGGCCTAATGCTGCCATAATAAAGTTTGAGTCACAGGGGAATCTGAATGATGGATTTTAAACAAGATGTCACAAAATAATAAACATTTCCTTGGTGCCATTATGTAAACTTGCTGAATTTCTTTATAGAATTTGGAGGAAGTGAGCTGTTTCCAAAGCAATATAAACTTTAGTTTACAGAGTCTCTTTGAACTCTGCTGCCATTACTCTTCAAATTATTGCAGTTTCTTTCTTTTCTTTTTTTTACCTGATCATGTATTGCTATAAAGCACATTTTTGTTTAGTTTTTTTAAAAATGTGTGTTTAAGAAAGGGTGAGTCAGCACTATAGCTGTGATAAGGACAAAGATTTTATAAGCTCAGTGATGCAGCCAGTATAACAATGTGTTAATTATATTTCTGCTCATGCAATGTGACTATATGTTGCACTTCCCTTATGACATTGGGAATTATTGAAATCTTTCATGTACAAGAATAGTTAGTTTAATTAATTCAGTCATATTTAAGATTGCAGGCCATCTCACAGAAGAAAGTCCATTAAAACTCTTGAATGTGCCACTCTTTCTTAAGATTCATTCTCGATGAGTTGGCCTGATAATCATTGGGTGATAGAAGAAGAAGCCACTGGAAGCACCGAGTAATTCATGTACATAAATGACAGACGGAAAAAAATGGAAACTTCCCAGATATGGTGAGTTAGAGTGGCACTTAAGCTCTTTTCATGGAAACTAATGAAGTATGGAAACACATCCATTGTCAAAGAGCTGGCAAAAAAAACAAAACATCTTTGATAAGAGATCTGCTGAAAGGGTTCAGGCCGGTCTCCCAGTGAAATGTTGCTTTAACAAAACCATGGGAAACATGACATTGGTAAAGGAAAAAAGTTTCACCTGTTTTATTGTCTTATCAGTGTAACTTAACATGGATCACAAGGATTGTGGGGCCAGTTTTGCAGGAAATCATGTGGTTTTTTTTAAGAGAATGTTGTGACAGGATGAGGGAAAAAACATATTTTCCCCCGCCTGAACCAAGTGATGTGTATGCCTAAATCATTCTTGTTGTAACTTAACTCGGTCAAGACTGTGTCTGTGGTTTACAAAAACTGACAATGGCAACTGATTTTTGGCTGATTGTTGCAGTTTGAACCTATTACTTGTCATAATAATGGTAAATGGACTGTATTTGTATAGCACATTTACACCTCAGTTTTGCCAGTATACATCAGGAGCAATGTGGGCTTAAGTGTCTTGCCCAAGGACACATCAGCATGTAGACGAGTAGAGCCGGGATTATTATATTAAGTTATGCATAACATGTGTGAAGAAGATGGGTGTGTTTTTAGTCAAACACTGGGACCCTGATTTACAAAATGGACATCTCACTATATTATACACCTGCAGAGTGTGATCAAGACCATAAACTTCTCATGAAAATTATCTTTTACTTATTTCTCACACACAAACTGACTTGTTTTTCCAACTCGCGAGTTCCCTCCTCATGACAACTCTGACACTTCATTATCCGGTCCATTGTTTTATACACAGTCTATAACCTATAGCCTTAATTCTAAGACCAGAACTTAATTTGACCTCAATAAATGATATGTGTTCTCTGCAGCCTAATGACTGCATGTGTATCCTTTCACACCTCGCACAATACATGAGCCACATGACCAACACCAAGTATTTTACTACAGCTGAATACAATTATACACCGTGTTGTATCTATCTCGAGTCCTTAAATTACCGTCCTTGTATCACACATGTACATAACATCTAAAATAGCTAAACTATAGCGAGGAGAAATAATGAAATCTGGATGCAATATGCATCTCACAGGGACAGGAAACTTTTTTTTCCCCACTGGCAGTTGCGACTCATTTTAATGGAATATATTCAAAGACGACACAATATAAATTGTGGAACAGTTGACTCCGGAGCTGAGGCCTGGAAAAATAAAATGAGATATGTGTTGAGTAAGAGGTTCAAGTCTGAAACGGATACAAGAGCATATTATCACTATTGTTATTTTTTTTTGAAAATGTCACAGAGGGAGTGTAGAGGAAACTTGCAGGGGGAAGAAGGCTGATGGTGAAATAGCTCTTAAAGGTTAAGTCATATTCAACATGGGGCTTTTCTACCTTTTTACAAAGGTTACATTTTTTTTGCAATAAGGACTTAACATGACTCAGCAGCACAATGAAGATGTGCTTTTGGTAAAAAAAAAAAAAAAAAAATGCATTAAACTATTTTTTTAAGTTTAAAGGGACACTGTGTAGTATTTATGGGTTTATATTACCCAAAATCCACTTTTGTATACATATTATGTGCTCCTGCATTGTCTAGTCGCTGTATAATCTTTGTTTCTTTGGAAGGGAGGGGGTGAGCAGAGAAGCAGTTCTATGTTGTAAATTTCAGCCTCTCCTCTAGATGGCACTATAAACTATTTACTTCACCTTTAAACGAATCCAAACTGCGTTAAAACATGATGTTAAGTGATAATAAAGAGTTGTAGCTTAAGAAAATTTTTTTAATAACTGTCCTTTAAATAACGACAAGTGGTGAGATGATGGTGTCTTGTATAGAACAAAGAGAACTTTATTTATCACAAGCCAAACATCAGGTTCAAGCTCTGCAGTTGGCTTGAGAAAGAGCGAAAGAGTTTCAGCCAAATCTAGAACAACTCTGCTCTTGTTTTCCAATAACCACACATTTTAAAGCCTGCTTGACATCAATTTCATACATGTTATTTATCCTATTTTACAGTAAAATATAAAGCCAACCCTCTGATCAAAATTGGTCATTGCTCGCTCCAGTTCCGGAAGCTCCTGGTCTTCATATCCTAGGCTTTCCAGAAAACAGGAAACACCTCGGGTCTCTCCTATCAGATCCAAGTGTCCCTTTATTATACACTCTTACAAATAAAAGTACTGGAACCCTTAGTGCTACCAAGAACCCTTTTAAAACCCTTTATTCAGGAAAGGTGTTTTTAAGGGTTCTCTGGATCAAAATGGTTCTTACTGGAACCATTAGTATTACCAAGAACCCTTTAGAACCTCAGCCCTTGTAAAAGAACACTTCTGGAACCCTTATTTCTAAGAGTGTAGGTTTTATTTGGATTCTGTTTAATTTCATATGTGTGTGTACTCAACTTCTTTGGTCCTGCCAGAATGACGGCTTCCAGATTGCATTTTCAGCGTACTGCACGTCTTCCCAACCTCATAACAGCACATACAACAATAAAAATTAGCTGTGTTGTGCTCTTCCAAGGCAGATACTAAATAACGCAGTGATTGAGATACTAACATGTAACACACAATGCATACTCTATCGGCAAAATAGCAGATGGAAACAAAGTTCTGAAGAGACACAACCTGGTCACATTTCACAGCAGCCAGAAATCAACACTGGTAACTGTGGATAAAATATGGCTTTGTTTACTTAAACCCTTTTCTAGTGTCTGCGAGTGTCTGTGTGTGTTTTATGATAAAGGTTGGCTTCATTTATCCTGGTTTGGTGACTGAGAGAAACTTTGCATGTGTCTATTTTAATAAGGACAACAAATGGAGGGATATTTATTTCCTTGACATTTTTGTTATTTTATAGTTAGATCACGAGGCACTTTGTACTCCCACAAATACACTTTATAATAGGTGTTAGAGACGGAAGGACGGAAACAAATGTACAATGCATGATAATGAGCTTAAATATAGCTGCTTTTCTTTCCTTTTTTTTTACCTCCCAATGTTCAAAACAAGAAAAACAAAACACTTGGACCTTTCTTAGATTGTCAACTTGCTTATTGGATCAAACATCACATATTTCCTCATCTGTATGAAACATAAAGGCAATGAAAGTCATGTTTTGGATGTGTGATGATGAATGATCTGCTCGTTGCCTACTGCAGGAACGGCTTGTGATGGTGCGGTGACTACTCAGTAACCGTATTTTTGTGTGTTCTTTCTTTTTTTATTATAGTACTACTAATAGTAATACATTTTATTTATATGGTTCTTAATGTCACAAAATGTTCTTAAAGTGCGCACAGTAACAATAAAAAAACAAGGAGTAAATGCAAGTAAGATCAAAACATCAACATTTTAGTCCTTTTTTTTAAACACTTTTAACAGTCCGTGGTGTCCTAAGATGGTGAGTGAGTTCCCTTTCACATATGGAGAAACAATGACTCATAGATAAGAAGTAGTTGAGTAAACCACGGTTGGTTAGCCCTCACTCCTTTGCAGCAAGAAGGCCCGAGTTCCTGGGTTCAAACCCAGGTTGGAACAACTTCGAGCCCCAGATGGAACAAGCCTTTCTGCAAGGAGTTTGTATGTTCTCCCCGTGTGTGCGTGGGTTTTCTCCGGGTTCTACGGGTTCTTCCCACAGTTCGAAAAAACATGCGATGAATGTATATATGAATGATGGTGGTGGTCGGAGGGCTTACCACCACCAGTGAGAATGTGTTCATTAAAAATGGATAATTTGTAAAGCGCTTTGGGTGTCTAGAAAAGCTAATGTTCAATGAGATTTTTACTATTGTAGACTAATTTCAGTCAGTGTTGATATCAGAACATAAGAGCTGAGGATGTGGTCTTTTTTTAAAACTTTATTCTATAGTTTTCAAATTATTGTACAAAAGAATACAGGGCAGAAGGCTCCCCCATGGCTTATGGTAGGAGGAAAAAAATAACAAAAGAAGGAAGGTTAAAAGACTCCACATAGTCTTCTTACCACAATTCCATGTGTTGACTGAGGTTTTGATAGCGATAAACAAACATAGATATGTGTGGATTGTATATAATTACAATCGGTAAGCAACACCTTCAACAAAATCTAGGACATGGCTTCAGGTCAAAGCAAAGTTTGAGTATATATAGAACAAAAAAGTTATTTGCATGTTTTGTATCTGAGCATTTCTAGAGGCAATAAGGAAAGAACTTCAACCAATGTAGGAATGATAGAGCTTTATTTTACTATTTGGTTTGCCAAAAAGGGAGTGATGGGAATATGGGAGAATGCATCAAAAATATGACCCAAGTTATCATTAAGGCATGTCCAAAAGATACGTCCAACCGAGTTTAGACTATAGTGACATCTCGGACAGCTGGAGTCAGTGAGGGAAGAGATTTTAGCCAGTTAAAAACAGTTAATGCAACAATACAACAACTGCTCTGGGTAATGCCTGTCGTCCACATCGCCTTAGCGTTTTTGAGCCCCCAAAATGGATGAGTTTAAAATTGCTGCTAGATCTAATGTTTTAGTGTGGTCAGAAAGAATGGACAAACAAAAAAATTGCAAATGATAATGCAGTTACCCCACGTTCACTTCCTGACTGGTTCTTATCAGCCATGGAAATGACTCATGTGGAGAAAAATTAAATTACCACTTACTTAGAGTGTACTACTTACTTTCTGTTGTAGTACACTCTTATAAAAGTACTATGTTGAACCATTAAAGGTTGTTTGGCTGGTCCTCATAGGAGAACCCTTTTTGGCTCCAGGTAGCTCCAGGTAGCTAGAACCCTTTTTGAGGGTTCCACCAAGAACCCTTTTAAAACCCTTTATTCAAGAAAGGGGTTTTAAAGGGTTCTCTGGATCAAAATGGACCTACTGGAACCATTAGTGTTACCAAGAACCCTTGAAAAACCCTTTCTTTGGGAAAGGAAATGGTTCCAGGTAGAAGGACCCTTTTGGAACCCTTATTTCTATAAGACTGTAGTAGAGAGAGTTTACCTTGGTTGGTGGTCTAATAAACAAACCCCTTCTCTGATTTGTCAGCATTGTTTTTCATTAGAAGAAAAGGATAGAATCAACATGAGTACACTGGTATGCACGTCGTATACTTTGTATAGGTGCTTTAGTATGGACAGGGGTTAATTCTGAAATAGAGCATGCTTTTTATCTGAAAATGTTGTTTTTTAAAATTAAGATAGTGTGGATGTAACCTGGGAAGAGATGTAAATACCACTTCTGAATGGAGCCCTTAGACACTCGTGCTGTTACGGAGATTGTTCACGATCAGGTGCGATGGCCTATGATGGAACCTCTAGAGTCAGTGATGAGTTAAATTGAAATATTTTATTGTAGATGGCTCAGATCTGAGGAGACATTAGACAAAGCCTGACATTTGAACAGTGAGGAGTCATCACAGCGTGCCAGGACTGATGCATAATAGTTGGTAAGCCAATTGAGATTGTGGTTTCTAGGAAGGGAACCTTGAAAGGCACCTAGTTTGTGACTCATCCTCGGTTATGGCTGTTAATATTGAACACCAGCTCTGGTTATAAGACATTCATGATGATGAATAGTGCAGTGTTCGAAACACCCATTGTTAACACGATCGGCTTTGCTGTGATTGCGTGCCAGGTGGGTCACAAGAAGGCAAGGTTGTCAATGCAAATGCAAACAAGAATATCCAAATTAGACATAGGAAAAACTTGGGTGTGTTTGCTTTGCCAACTTCATCAGTTCTCAGAGGTCGCAGCGCTGCTTTTCAGGAACTTGATTTGTGGACCACAAGTATCTTGTTTACATCCAATTTTTACAGCCTATAAAAATAAGATTTAATCCACTGCTGTTTACTTCAGACTGCTCATCTTGTTCGGGGAGGTCAGCAAACAACCACCCAATCAGAATGTAGATTATATTCTTTAGCATACTATTATCACAATTTTGGAAGTGTATTATTCACTCTGGGATTTGTGGAGGACAATCAAAAAAAGTAATTTACTGCATATATGCTGAGCAGATTTATTGCATGTTTTACTTTAGTTGTCTCAAATGGCTAGGAAATCTTCCACCTATAATTTTAAACTCTAAAAGATGGATTTAAAGTGGCATATCCTTATCTTTGTAATTACCTACAGAAATGACACTTTGATTCACATCATTTTCATTTGAATGACTTGATTTACGAATAACTCTCTTTCCTCCATCTGCATAATGCAGAGGAAGATTATGATAGAGGATGGTAGCTGACGTCTACAATAGCCTGTGTGCTCTATTTTGTTGGGGCTGATTTATAATTTATGGGAGTGAGTCACTCGTGTGTGTCCATTGTGACCTTTTGTTGCACTGATTTGGAGTTGCCAGGATACATTTTCTCCTGTGGATACAACGAGGGAACGAGAAGAGATGAAGTCATTATCGGTATCAGCTCGACTCAATGTTGCGTTGCAATGTTGTGTCTGTGGAACAGTAAAGATGATCATTGTGTGTTTTGTTATTAACTGTGGCTGCTGACATGACCTGTTAGATGAATTTGTTGTTGCCTTGTATGTGTTGGGCTTTTATCTACGTTTGTTGAATATTGTCGGCCCAAAAATTAATTTTTTTTTGAATGTGCGGTCCTTATCTGCTTTTTTGTAGGTAAACAAAACAAGAACTCAACGATAAAAGAACTCCAACCTCCATCATAGCACCTGCAGAGAAATACTCCAAAGCAGTAATTACATTTATGTGTATTGACTTACAAACTATGAAGTCAAGTGATACTGTTCCAATGAGTGTTGTCAAAACACCTACACCAAATGTCTTCTGTGTTTGCCCAAACACTGTCACTGTCTTGGCAAGTATCACCGGAGGTTGATGCAACCACCGGCAACTGAATACTGTTTTTTTCTCTGTCTGTACCTTTTGTTCTCGTCTTATGCTTGTCGTAAGCTGACTGGAGAGAAATTACAGGAAATTATGGCAGAGAAAAGGATGAAGAATGACATGCAATCGAGGAATATTGTTCAAGTTTGGCTCCCACCATGGCATAGCCTTAAATGACATAACACTGATGCTGTGTTATGACCAATGTTACCTTCTTTTCTCTGCTGCCCCCCTTCAGTCAGTGAAGTGAAAATTGCAGTCCAGTTTTCCTCTACTTTATGTAACACACTGACTATGCATGAGAACCCCCCCCCCCCCCACACACACACACCATATCACTTTAAAGACAAAAATAATATAATTTACATTTGATTCAGCAGAGACTGAAGTGTTGCCTTCACTTATTCCGCCAACATTCAACCTAATAGAGAATTGTCACCAAGTCTGCAGATCTCCCCTCACATTATGCAGCTTCAGTGAGTTTCAAGCTCCTTGTTTTCACCACATCTTTGCCCGTTTTGGCAGCAGACAGCAGTTGTCAGCAGAGAAAAGAAGATCTTTAAAAGAAACTGTACATTTTACTGCTTACCGTCAGCAGAAACGGAATCCTTCGGCATGTAAGGATCGAGACAGGCATTTACCTGCGTGTCAGGATTTGAAAAGACCAAAAACACAGCAAATGCAAAGCAAGGATTTAACTGACTGACACACAAAAAAACACACTCGAAAATAAACATCTCCTCTAAATAAAGCAACTCCCGCAAGTTCAGGCAGTCAACTTGAGATGCACTGCTTTACTGGCATGCCGTGAACTCCATGACCTTCCTTTTAGAAGAAGAAGAACCATTTTATCTACTAAGCCACAGCTGCTTTTCTGCCTAAATATACATGTATGAAGTGAAAACTTTTCACATTGGAGTTGAACCAAGAGAAGACCAAGCAGTACAAGTCGGTTCAGTTTGATACATCAAACATGGAGAAGGGAACCATGTTTATACCATCCCAGTTTTTGGCACCCCTCCACTAAGCACAGTGGTGGAGCTAGAAACACTAGGTTCCAGTAATTTTTCAACAGAGTATCATAACTAAAGCTCGCCCCAACTAGAGGATAAAAGGCCAGATTTCGGATAAATACAACCACATGCCAAGAGACAAGAACATGGAATGCTGCATGTCCCCCAATGTTGACTTTTGTTTACTGTGTCTTCTTCTTTGTGGAATTTATTGGCTAATTACACTGGTAAGATGTCGGGCTATTTACGTAGCTGACACAGCCGCATACAATAGCTATGTAATTTATGTATCCGGCGCACACATCCCGCTGTGGAAAACGCAAGCCAGATCAGGATGTACCGTTCCTAACACCATGGGGAGCTGAACCGTACTGTACTGTGTGGTGGAACTGAGGCTTAAGATACAGATAACACCTCAGGAAATGGCGAGTGAGTGCAAATGCTCCACAGATTCCATGAACCTCTGATTTTTGGGTTATGGGTTAGTTTTTCTCTGAGGTGTCAAACCAAGCAGATTTTTTAGAATAATCCTGACTTCCTTAGGCTTCTTCACAGTGCATCTCCCACGTCCCTGGTGATCTTAACTGGTTAACTCTCCATGTTCATCCCTCGCTCCCCCGAGCTACCATTTCTCTTTCAGTCACTCACCTCTTGTCGGCAGAAGAAAAACCTTGTCATCTAAATGCCCCATATTTTCAATTCACCTTAATGAAAATGGCTGTGCTGAGCCATGATGGAAATTACTTTTGAGTAAGGGAAGGCTGGCTTTTTAAGCCCTGCCCCTCCCCTCCTTAAACACCCTCACACCACTGTTCTCGCACCCCCCACAAAGCCCATGATGGAACATCTGTAACGATGGATTTAGCTTCACTGATAACTTTCCTAATTAAACCACACAATATTTAATTAAGACCCAGTGTCGTTTAATTACTGAGATTTTTCTTTTTGCCTCTCTCTGTCTCTTTCTCTCTTGCTCCCTTCAGTCTTGCTGCTTGCAGACAATCTCACCTGCTGAAATGAGAGAACCTTCACTCTGCTCTGGAATGAGACGGCCATTTGTTCTTTCTTTTACTTATTGTCAGCGTAAAGAACATGTTTTTTTCTTGCCTTCATCCAAAAATAGAGAAACCAGGCAAAATACAATATCCAATATCTGTGCTTTTAATATTGTCTTTTACAGTTGCAAAGGTTTATGCCATAATTTATGCCATTATGTGGTCATGTCATTTTTAAGTAAACACATGTCAAAAATAGTTTTTTTCTTCCAGCTTTTTGTTTTGACATGAAATAATAATTACACATTCAAATCTAATCAAAACACAGCCAAGTGTACAGACTTATAAACATAACCATTCATTTGTAAGGGAACTTTTTCTTAAAGCTCACATAGAGTTGTCCTGTTGCACATATATGTTAGTTATGGAGGTCTACTTACATACTTTAACTTGTTTTTATGGTCAAAAACCTCCTTGTTGCTGTAAACGAGCCGATAGGAAGCTGTCTTTTCTGATGCTGTGCTGAGCCGCGATATTTCAGACATAAATCTCACACCCAGAAGACAGAGTGTGTTGGGATTGGCCAGCCAGCGTAGAGCCTTCCCAACTGTCTTGTGATTGGCCAATACCCGCAAGTGACATTATCAGCACACCCGCTCTCAGAAGCGCTCAGCTCCTCCCTCTGGAACGGTAGATTCACTGCTACTCATTATCACAACGTTTAAAAATAGCTTTGTCATGACTCCCTGCCGCAGTCCCTTTTATGACTTTGACCCAGAGTCAGAAGACACTGTCACTCGTGAAACACCTCCACAACGGACGTTATTCTTCTTCTGCGGTTCAATGTACGCAACCGGATGTACCCGGACTAGTGCCCGGAGCAGGAGGATCTGCTGTTCAGGAGAACTGCTGTTTACGTAACCGGACCGGGTTTTTTCAGAGATCTCGCTGAGCCCGAGATTACAATAAAACACAGCGTTCTCAGCAGTGGCTGAACTGTTTGTTTAGAACCTTCAGTGCTTCGTAAACAAGGTAATGATGCAGATACGCACTAAAAAACAGTGTTAATTGGAACTTCCGGTCTAGGTCCGCTTTAATGAAAGGAAAAATGCCTAATTTATACCAAATTTAGTCAATGACATAGCCATAGACATAGAGCCACATAGCTCCAGGCTAGACTGGCCTATAAACAAATAAAGATAAACAGGGAGCTGCAGTTTGTCACAATAAACACCACTTTAACATTTGTATTTCCACGCCGATTTCATTTTATGCTCAAAGTTTTACGATCCATGTAATGGACAAAAATATAATGTCTCCAGTTCAATTACTGAATATAAATTAGTGCTAAATGCTCAAGAAAAGAGTGAGTTTATTACAACTTGTATTGATGTTGTACAACTGTGCTCTAAATATAACAAAGGTTAGTAATTACACATAACAACACTGTTGTGACAACTATGATCACACACACATAGTAAGCATTGTAATTGGGAAGTGAGCCTTAAAGGTGGAGAAGGCATCATACTTTTAGCATTACTGATTCATAATTCCATTATGTACTTTGGGCATAATGTCAGTCAAGTGATCCGAAAGAGAACTGGGTTCATGTGCCTTCTGTGGGTTCTGTTTCCCCCTTTTGGGGGAAGTTGTACCATGGCAGGAAACCATTTTGCATTTACACAACCCTTTGGTGAATAAATGGAGAGATTGCACTCCTTGCTCATCTGGTGGAAGAGGCTCGACACTTCGAGAGCTGTAATCCAAGATTGTTGGTATTTAAAGGATGAGAGTGAACAAAGAACCCTCCTTCTCTTCATGTGATGCAGCTCAGTAGCACCTTTCACAAGACCTCCCCTGCCTCCCTCC
The DNA here is from genome assembly GCF_963457635.1 of Microchirus variegatus. Taxonomy (NCBI): domain Eukaryota; kingdom Metazoa; phylum Chordata; class Actinopteri; order Pleuronectiformes; family Soleidae; genus Microchirus; species Microchirus variegatus. The sequence goes on from NC_139802.1 coordinate 18,037,850, forward strand.
ATTCTTGGGAAATACCATTCCATCTTCACTGCTTTTTTAATTGCCTGCAAACCACTCCTACGCTTACTGTACCAAGGTCTGCTAACATCTGCGTATCAACATCAACACTCCACTCTCAAACCTGCACAGGTCCAGGAAGTCTTCATGTAGCAGACGTGACGCTCGCTGCTTCCCACACATATCTCCCTCTTGTGCAGAGGAAAGTAGCTGCTCCAGCAGCACACAGAGATATGAAGTTAATTAAACTGCCAATCCCAGAGAGGACCATGACAGCCTGAGGTGTGGTGGGCTGCTGGTATATAGGGGCAACCAATCTGCAGTGTGTCATTAATTCTATTTACTCTGAAATTATATATATATATGTATATATGGTACATTTCTGCAAACCATGGATAAGTTGAACTGTATTTACTGAACGGAAATTACGTTGTTAGACATCGAAAACATTTCTAAAGACGCCGTTTTAACCACATCGCATGGCTACCATTTCCAAATGTTTGCATGACGCATACGAAGCAATTTGCAAACCATTGAATTCCAACTGTTCTTCTCCTGCACGTGATGTTCAAATGTAGCATATGTCACTTGATGTGCAGGAAAGTAAAATTACAAACATTTTTTTTGAAGTCAGGGTGTGTATCAGGTAAGGTGTTCATGCAACGACATCAATTAACTCAGCCTAAGAAGTGAGAGATGAGCCTTTCACGGTGCATGTGATGATGTAGATGTGGAACAGTTTTCAGTGTGACAGCAAAGGGAAAGTCACATGGTATAGGAAGCAAGGAAGGTAGAGGAAGAATGTCTTATTTCCCCAATCTTGATTTAAACCCGTTAGAGCGCCATTGCTTTCATTACGCTTTTCAGTTGAACCTACTTGCAATCCTTTTTATCAGCTGTGCACAACTGCTTTATTGAGGCTGATAAGAAATAGTGCCTTCTTCTTTGACCTTTGACCCTCATTGGAGCTGAGGGACTCAGCCAGGAAGGAAATCAATGCTGATAAAAGAAAATGACTAGTGAAACCTGGCTAGCAAATAACATCAGTCTATCAAAATGTCATTCTGGAAAACTGCTCTCACTGCACATATTGACAAATTCAGTTGGTCATGTGTGGACAAAAATGTGATAGATCAGCGCTGGTATTAGCTAGGGAAATGCTCTCCAGTGGCTCTTTCAGTAACAATGATTTCCTTTTTTTTTTTCAAACGCTCCATCTCAGCGTAGCTCACTGAGAGAGAGACGGGGGAAACACACGCGAGCACCAGGCAACAGGGAATATTCATTTTCCCACCCAAATGTGATCTGCTTTTGTTGAAATGAAATCGCTGTGATCGCTCTATTACTCAACATAAATGAGTGATTTCTCACTGTGTGGGAAGCATGGAGCTGCTGCGGCTTAAGTCTGTCACTGCTGTGTGTTTCCTTTCGCTAACATGATAAAACACCACTATCGGTTTTGAGTTACTCTGTCTTTTATCAAGAGCAACGACGTGGACGAAGTTTCCCTGAGGGCCGCGAAGAACTGATGCCAGAGATAGAAAGCTACACACCATTATTCTGCCTTTGGAGAAGATGTCTGTTTTCAATGCAGGACTAATATTGAATATTCTCTTTACTCTACTCAAATCCCACCTGAATCTACCATATCGATGCATGACAATAACACATTAAAATTCCATCAGATTATATGCAATTATTTTTGCATAACCATAAATCCTAATGTTTAAAGCTTAATGTTTACCATATGGTGGGTTCAAAGCCAAGTTCAAAATCTACAACCTAGAAGCCCATCACACCATTTGAGGTAATTCCTGCATAAACCAGCCGAGAGCTCACCTTCATCTTCGCCATCCATCCACTTTAAATCCATCAGAAAAATCAACCAGTGATGTAGGGTTCTTAAGCTAAAGTTGGCTTAGCTGTAAGCTCCACCCGAGTGAAGTGGAGGCATTGCAGATAGGTGGCGCATGTGATCAACCTTGATATGTCGTCACTTTTGTGTGTGCGGGCGGGGGGTGGGGAATATCCAAATATGTAGTCCTATGGTAGACATGGATGATATGGAACTTTTACATTAGAAAATACAGATGTTTCTTAAGGGTGTTAAGTGAGTGTATCATCTGCATAGAAAACAATAACAATTAAGAAAACACACTGGACAATGAGTGTAAAAATAAATATTATTTTAGACTCTGCAGCTATACCAGCTTGGGGTACCCGTGAGCAAGGTACCTACTCCTCAGTGCTCATTGTTAATTAGACACAGACTAAACTGAGCTCATGGGTGGGTAGAGGGGGGAGAAGCTGAATGTAAAAATGAAGGAAAATGAGTGGACGGTTTCGCATTTAACTAAATTAGCTTATTATCAAATTTGGGAATTGACAAAATATGATCATGTTTTACACCATCTCTGTTGTAATAATTTGCTTGTGGTGTAAGTAGCTCTTGAAACTGATCTAGAACAAATGCTTTTTTGTTCTAGATCAGTTTTTTTTTGGTTGTTCATTGTCATGAAAATGTGAACTTTGATAGTTCTATTTGAATAAAGTTGTCCCATGATGTGTTTGACATTAAATACACTGCATGTTGCCACAATGAGGCAAAGCCAATGCTTTCTTTTTTTCAGTTGAAGTCAATTCATGGCCCCTGCTTCTGGAAACAATTTTACAGCAGTATCATTGTTCAGTGTTTATGTAGATACATTATAAATAGCTGTGCTCTAACCCACATTAAGTTTAATTTATACAGCTGTAAAGAGATCGTGAGGAATGTAATATTGATTTTCATCACTAAAACTGTGTATCGGAGCCGAGGTTATCGAACTGTTTAAAACTGCAGGCCCTTTCCATGATCATACACTGTCACCTCCATCTTTAAGTAAGTTATGTTTTTAAGTTTAACGATAACATGGGGAAACATTTGCTGTAACTTTCTCCCTGCGTCGTCTCTTTCCCTCCCTGTCTCCAATTCTTTATGAAGAGAGGAGCACACAGCTGATCGTGTCTAAATAATCCTCCCGTACTCAATGCCCTTCTCTCCTGTCCTTTCTAAAATATAATGGGATTTAAGGTCATGGTGTGTTTTTTTTTTTTTTTTTTTCAAAGTTCAGCAGTTTGATTGAAGGTGGTGAACATGCAGTGTCTGTGGTATAAGGGAGGTTTTCATTGCACTCCTTGCTCACATCGTTTTAATTCAGTGAGTTAAAACGATCACTATTAGCTGTGTCCAGAAGCCAAATCCTCCTTAGATTCGTTACATACTGGTGACGATTGGAAATTTGAAAGGAGATTGTGGTAAATGGGACCAAATGATTTTGTGCTTATCTCATAAGTCATGCTATCAACATTGGAGGATTTTCAAGTCTGACTTGATTTTAGCAATGTGGGAAACCACAGACACAAATAACTTTGTAGCCGATTTTCAATGTTTTAATCCGGACAAAGCACACACTAGATGATCCAGGGATTTGGGATCTCGCATAAACTTGTGTGATTTAATGTAAACAGACTGTCAGCATTCTCAGTTTATAGCCGTTGAGAAACACAAAACAGCTGTGAATGAAGACCGCTCCAAGTCGGTTGTAGGTGTGCTAAACAAGCTAATGCAGCTAACGGAGTTAACTGGTAAACTGTGCCTGGACTCCGGTGTCGCGATTCGTAAAAATGACGTCACTCGTCTTTTTCTGGTCAGTCTTCATGGAAACGCGTCATGCGTTAACGTGTGATAACGCGCGCCCTTTTGCCGCTCAGTCGTAAATATCGAACGCGTTTAAGTTTACGATTTGATTTTATAATCACGTCTTTTAACCTCTCGCACTACAGTATATAGTTTGGCCAGATAATCTGTTCCAATCAGCTTCACCCAGGGAAACATGTAGCTGAGAAAGGGGGATCGGAGACTTTGGCTGGAAGATGACTGTGGAGGTGGGTGTGGTTGGCAGTGAGTGGCACAAGTAAAACTGAGGAGTGATGACTCATGAAAGCAGTTTCAGGTGAGCTGATTGTCACAGCTGTTGCTTGTAAAGGGAGAGAACGATTACAAACAAGCAGCAGCTGTGACAATCGGCTCACCTGATACTGCTTTCATGAGTGTGCCGGACCTCGCGAGAGACTGACTGCTGCAGAAGCAAGCAAGAGATTATGAAGCATTGAAGATTTGAGTCATTGAAGCTGGCATATATGAGGCATAGAGAGCAGGATGACCACTTTACTATGTGTATTAACATTTCTTCAGGTTTGAGTGGCAATTGCTTCACTGAGCTGTGTTGAGTGAACTCATATTAGTAGCAAGACCTTCCACACCGGCATTCTTTACCTACCGGTCCACAGCTGCCCCAAAACTTCTGAAGAATACACCTTTAAATGTATTTACCATGTAGCAACCAGCTTAAATGCTATTGGTCAGGCACAAAACAACTGGATTTCTTGCCCTAAAATGAAAGAATATCGTCCCTTGGTCCTTTTTAGTCAATTTAGTCTGTCCCCACAGACTCACATGCACGATATAATAGTTTATGGTAAGAAGTAGCTTTCATTATTATTAAGACGATCTGACAGAAAACAGTAAGAACACGTTTAGGTTATACTCAAACCAAGACACACAATATCTATGCCCATAATTATCATAAAAATAATTATATGGTAAGTTGAAACATACAGCTCAAGCTACAAAGTTTCAAAGAGCCCAAAGAGTTCTCCAGGAACATGCATTTTAGCAACCTTAAATCTAGATTGTTATCTCCACACCAAATTTCCATAAACAAGAACATAAACTCGTACATTTAAGTAAATATGTGGGTTTCTTCTTGATAAAATACAATAGCTGAAAAATGCCCCATCTCAAAGTGTTCTGGAAAGAATCCACCCCTTTAATTGGATCCGATACAAAAGTTAATGGGTTTTTCCCTGGGCCGTATTCCACCCTCCCACCAAGTTTCAATAAAATTGGTCCAGTAGTTTTTGTGTAATCCTACTAACAGACAGACACTGAAAACATAACCTATTCGGAAGGAGTCAACGTGAAAAGAACAAGTAATTACTTTGGTGTTTGCGAGCACCGGTACCATAAAAGTATACAATAAAGGCAAGGCAACAATCTCTGAGATACATTCAACACCCATAACAGATGAGGTGTTTTCATAAAGTAATGTCCAATTCTGTCATGTCTCCACTGACACATCTCACTGAGAAGATTAATAGGACTGCATTTGTGATGTAAGCGACACATGGACAGCGGAGCTGCATTCCAGCTGAGTCCTTGAGCTTTTTCACGTCTCGCTGACTCGTGTCAATAACACAAACACAACACCCCCCGCCATTGATTGTGCCAGTGATTCCATGTGCCTTAAGCAAGCGTGGACCTTTGATGATGAACTGGATATTTTCGAACACAGTTACTCATCTTGTATTGATGTGTAAGTGGGAGAGGTGTATCCTGGTCGGCGAGACGAGATCCATCTGTCACCAACGTAGTCTGGCCTGGAAATGGATGTCACTTACCCTGGGTGCATGGAATGACTCCTCCCACTTTTGGAAGTGTGTCATGTAGCCTGAGGATCTTGAACAATCTTCTTTGACGTCGGTTGGGAATGAAAGTGAAGTCTATGTTACCAATGTATCAACATAAAATGGCTTTTTTTCCCTCTACAGCCATCAGCTCTACCAATTCATAAATATGGCATTTTAATATTGAAAGTGTAATACCCATTCAGTGCAACAACAAATAGGTACCACTCATCTATTTTAAAGTATTTAATTTGTAGACTTGTATTTGTTATGTGTTTTATACGTATTTAGTAGCAAACTTTCATTATTATATTATATTATATATTATTATATATTACATAATATTATTATGCATTGGTGGACATGGTCATGTCGTCCCCATGGCCAACAACCGGCACGACTCCAGACTCACTGAGCAAGAGCAATAACGAAAAATGATATGTATTCTTGTAATATATTGTGCAGTTTGGATGGAGAACTGAAAGTTTACTAGCAGAATCAGGGTTTTAGAAATGTTGAGGTCAAGGGGACATAAAAACCTCAGGGAGTGTAATAGTTGTCACACATGGACAGATACAGAGATCTATAACGATATATAAACATATGAGCAAATGTGTATTGTGTGCACAAATATGATCCTTTACTACCTGGACTAGCTTCTCATCTCCAAAACCTGGGAGACTCAGTCTTTTCAGAAAACAAAGCGGTTCTTATATATATATATATACATATATATACATATTTTTTTATATAATAAATACTATATTAGTAGTGGATTATTTATTTATTGGTTTTTACATCATAAGCCATAGACACTGCTCTTGTTATCCCTAAACTTAAGTCGACACATGTCTGTGTTCTATTTAGTGAATTAAAGATTTATCTTTTAATAAAAATGATTAACATGTTCATGTAGCTACCGTCAACATGACTGAATATAATATTAATGTAATACTGTCTGTGCTGTGCCGCCAGCGTTCAACTAAGCTGTTGCAGTTTAGAATGTGATGGCCTTTGCATTATAATTGTTTTTATTTTGTTAAATTCAAAGATGAAAGCAGAAGGGTAATGAGCCAAGGCGGGATTAAATGGAACAAGTGTGACACTATGATAAATATAGAACATGCTTTCAATGGAATTGAGGACTGTATGATTTGAGAGGGGCCATCCTGTAGTGTTTATCTGAATTATTGAGTTCCAGCGGAAAGATACATCAGCTTAAGTGTGAGAGACTCTGAGGAAACGACTAAGAATTGTCAAAGATTTATCTCGCTCTAAAATGGTGGTGAACTCCATTCTTTTTGGTGACGATAAAAAGCTGCCTCTTCTTGTCACACATTAACACATTAACCTGCCTATTGACGGTGCCATTTTTGTGGTGGTGGTGGTGTGTGAGAGAGAGTCATAAATATATCCCTTCTCTCTAGGAGCAGAGTGGATATAAAAAGACATTGTCAGTAGCCGCTTTATCATAGCCTGGGGATTCTTTCGGGTAAACAGTCCCTCCAAGTGTTTGCAGGGATACCTCCGACCACTGCCTCCCAATTGGAACCAATCTTCCCCGTTCAATGAGCCTTGTGTCCATCTCTTTCTTTCAAAATCCTCTAAATCTCTGCACTGTCACGGCTGCTTGGATACAGCCAGCTGGAGAGGCCGGGGCTTTGGCAAAGATGAGGGGTGGATTGGGTTAAAAAGAAACACAGCATGATATGCAACCACATCCGCACAGCAGGGAGATCTGCATGGGAGTGCACTTTACTCGGAGCATTTACATCCATGTGTATGTGTTTGTATACACTTAAGAGTGTGTGGTATGTGCTGCATGTTGGCGTGGAGCTGCAGCAGGATGTTGGGCTGTTTCAGTGTGGCGCACACAGCTGCAGAAGCACAGGACTGCCACCAGTAGTCGAAGGAGTGCTACTGCACTGTGATCATCCTGCAGACTCCTCACATCGAGCTGTGCTCTCAGAGCTCCACGGACTCGGCATGAGCAACAGTCATCACATGACCTGCAGGGGTGAAATTTTATGTTTGTTTCAACAATGTGTAATATGGATTCATTTTCAGATTTGGACTTTTGTCTGGGTAGATTATCATTCATTCAGGTCATTGTTCTGCAAAGGTCAGTGAATCCGTAGCAATTAAACTCGTGATTTCTTTAAGATGTTTCCCCTTTTGTCCAAGTGGCTTAAAGATGGTGTTGGAATCTGCAAATTTAACCTCTGTCGAGTTTGGACTGGAGCGTTTTCGAGGTAGAGGGTTAAATGTGACATGTGTATGTCTGTGTTAAATTGGCGGGAGAGACTCAGGACAGGCTTCATCCTGCCGCTTTAATGAATCATGGTCTTATAGTATAGACACAAGAGCTGAAGAGTCAGGATCAGAGTATAGAATATTTCAGTGTGACAGACACAACGCACTTTTCAAACCAGTGCTTTTCTCTTCTCTTCTCTGCATGCTTTTAAGAAACAAATCATCAGATAGCTGTAGTCTATGCAATATTTTTTTTTATACAGCTTTGCAGAAAACATCCTGTAGTATACATGTCAAGTGACATCAATTTCATTTTAGTTATATAATTTATGTATATGGATGTGACAAATTAACGTTATTCATTTATTAGGGGGACATTCTGGGAACCTTTTAGAGAAAATTCTCTAAAGGTTGCATGAAGTTTGTGACAAAGTTAGTGTGGCAACCACAGGAGAACCAAGGGGGGGAACCTTCAGGGAACGTTCCCGCAACCAAACGGTAATGAACCAGAACGTTCTGGGAATCAAAACTTGTTTGCTGGGCTTCAAGTCAAACATCTTTTAGGTGCTATTGGTTGAGCAAAATAACTCTTTTTGCAGTCATCATTCGTTATGAAGAAGCCACCCCCTGGAGTTTGCCCTGCTATTTAATTGTGCATGGGACCAGAATTTACTAAATGGACATCATTCAGAACTGAAACTTGGAAGTGAGACCACAAGCCGCTCGAGAAAACGTTTAAGGATATATCATAAACCAAGGAAGAAGTAGACAAATTTCCCTCCTAGTTTCTGGCACTTCACTTTACTGACCGGAACCCTGCATCTTTGTGTTGTAAATTTCAGAGCTAAATAATTGACTTATAACATATGGATGGAAACATATTTCACAAAATAAGTGAAAACTCTGGCATGCAGATGGAGCCCAAGAAGATATATAGGCTAATTAAATAAGGCTATTATGTTTAAACCTCTGGGGTCCATAAATATCAACCAAATTATGTGACAATCTCTCAAGCCAGTGAGACATTTTAGTCCGAACCCAAGTGATGGACTGACTGACTAATCAAGAAATCGATTGACATTGACATCCTTAGTTACACAACTAAGAAACTTAAAAGTAGACTTTTGAAAGACAAATCACAGTCACATTGTGTGCACTGAGAATGCCATGGCAACATTGAACTTTTCTTATTTTACAGCACACATACAGTAAAGAGTAGCCTGCTTGTGGGTGCTGCATGCAGCCGACAGCGTGAGTGTAATCTGCTCTCTGCTCTCCTCCACGACACTGCTCATCTGTCTGTGTGTGTGACATATCCGTCCGTCCGCTTAAACCTCTGACTGACATGTCCCAGCTCCCCGAAGCACACACTGCTTTGATCACATGTATTAGAGCTCAAAGATTCTGCTCTTGACAGCCTGTTTGTTTCCCTAAGCTGAGGATGAAAAAGGAACATTTATCAAAGCACACGGAGTCGGAGAGGAAACACGATGAAGGAGGTAGAGATGCTCAAAGTTAAGCCTGTGCACTCCCACAGAGGCAGGTAATGGATGTGTTTAGCTACAGTCTATGTGATCCTTTAAAATACACAAGCATAGCATTTTTTTTATTATTATTACACCTGTAAAATTAACTGGAAACTCACAGCACCATGAATATACACAGAGAACTGTTTAGAATGACGGTGCCATTACATGTGTGGTTTTGCATTAAAACCTGACATGCATTGTGATCCATTTTTGAATACTTCTTTTTTATGTCTCTTTATTCCTGTCGCCACTTTTCCACCGGTCAAAAACATCCAGTCTGGCTTTTGTCTGCAGTATGAATGAATACAATTAGCATTCATTCCTGGTTAAGTGTAACCGCTGACATTTGTTGTTGTCCAAAATATTTGTTTACATCACATTTGTGACATAGAACATGACTCACTGTCATGTCATCAGTATTTTCAGTTTCTGTTCATTCAAGTTTTCTCAAATATGCGAGACGGATAGAAAATTACGGTTAAGAAAAGAACAGTCTCAAGAAAGAAAGAAATATCAAATGGGAGACAGTGAAGTCATGCCTGAGGCAAAGGAATGAGTATGATTTAAATCAAATACCAAGTACAATAAGCACAATACATTCACACACTCGTTTTAAAAAAATGGATTTGAACCTCAGAGTCCTGCCTCTGAACTGTCTGCACACGGTCTCCCTCTCACTCCCTCTCTGTCTTGTGGAGCCATTTATACTCTGACAGAAGAGGTTGAAAACACAGAGAGTGGTGGAACACACCTAATTAACTATGATATAGCTTCCCCTCATGTTAGGCTCTTCAACATTCTTAAATGCCAGCTCGATCAAGACGGTTTGCTCTTGGTCAATGGCACAATTATCACTCAAAGTTCACTCGATGCACAGATTTGCCCGGCCATTTTTGCTCTTATTCACCACTTGAAGAAATACCATTGGGGTGAACTGAATGTGGAGTTTAAATTTGCTTTAAAAGTCTTAAGAAAGACCATTAAGGCCTATACCCCACACTATATATATGGAATAATTGGATTTCCAATTTTAGACTGATTTGAACAGATTATCCTGTAGTGTGAGGGGTTAAGAGACGTCATTATACAATCAAATTGTAAACTTAGACATATTTTATGGCTGAACATCTATTGGTGGCATGAGTAGAACCCTGCAATAACCAATGAGAGCTTCAACATCAAACGGATGTTGAGTACTTTTGTGGAGAACTGTCCACCTCCATGTCTGTTTATATACTGAAGTCAAGTTAAATCCCGCATGTTTCTGTGAGATTCCAAATCCCTGGAATCTCCTCCCTGAAGTCGTTTGATTTCGCCTGCCAGGCTCAAAGAAACCAGAATCTGGCATGTTGACGTCAAGGAGGTAGAACAGGATATAAAAATAACGAACAGCAATTAGATTTGAAAATGACAAAAGGATATTTAATAATTCTACCACATAAAAAATTAACTGCATATGAGCAGCTGTAAATGATGTTGTGTATTCCATTAACCCCTGAACCCAGGACCTGTACAGTTTTTTTACTGTAGGTCAGGGTCCTGATCCTGGCTCATTCAGTAATGATAGGTGTGTGTGCGTGTGTGTGCAGACATCAAGTCTGTGTTTCCTGACAGGTCTTTGGGTTCAGTGTATCATGTTCTCTGCAAACCCTTGCCTGCTATTTACTCCAACACTTTGTAGCCCCAAATTCAGACCTTCTTTGACCATCGACCCACTGTGTCACATTTGCCTGTAGCTGTGGTTCAAAGTGTCCTCAACATCAATTTAGACAGAGCGAGCTTCACTGTATTTTAGTGTTTTCAATAGCTTTTTCCGGGGTCGCGGTACTCGCCTGCATCTTTGTCTCTTCATCTTCAAGCAGCGGTGGGCGATGTGACTCACACTAAAACACACTGGCTCTTTCTGTCCCTCTCGAAAATCCACACAGACTTTCAACTTTCGGCATGCACAGCTTTCAGTGTGCTCTATTCAAATGCAAATTATTCTTCAAATGTTTTTTTTGAAGAATATTTTTGCAATAGATGGCTTAAACCTCTATAGGGAGAGTGTAGTTTCAAGAGTGAAGTGTTTCTTTGTTTTGGTAGTTGTGGCCATGCATGTGCACCACGGAATGTCTTGCTTTTTATTTTCACCAGCCTTGTAGCTGCACAAGCCGTGCATCGTAAGAGCTTTTCACACCTAACTTATTTTTTGTCTGAATGTTGCATGCAATTCACAAGGAAATGGTCACCGAAAATGTCTTCATGTCTATATCTGCTGACGTCATCACAAGCACATTTTTCCCGCACTTTCTGTCCCCATTTCAAAGAAAAGGCTGTTGTGTTTCTTTTGAGTGAATCCCTTTACAGTGTATATATATATATATATGTGTGTACACATATAAGGCGTCATAGGTTTCAGTTTATTGTACATAATTAAAATGTTCATGATAACTTTCAAAGGTCAAACCTTTTTAAAACAGAGAACTGGCACAATAGCAGCCCTGCAGCAGTCCATACCCCCTTAGGGTGCACCACAATTTGTGAACTACCAAGCAATCTTAACTTAAGTTGTTAAAGCTAGGGTGGGCAACATGTTTTGACATTTTTGATAAATTATTTCAGAATAACCTTTCAACATAATACAAATAAAATGATCCGAGAGAGAAATCATCACCTATAGATTGACCCGTGATGGGATATTTTGACCAATCACAGTACAGTTCTGCTCAGCAGCCGCACATGCAGACCCAATTCAGTGTAAACGTGCAAGTCATAGAATGCAACATACCACAAAAGAAAGACCCCTGGGCAAGAAAACAGCAGGAGATGGGAAAGAACATGAACTGACCTGACAACTACAACTAAAGAGAGGTATAGCAGCGCTTTGCAATGTTGCGCTTTAGATTGTAGAGGTGCGTTATTAGCTGGTGGAATAGAGGCAACACATTTCGCACAGTGTAATGTGTTATGATAAATACAGTATTGAAAGGAGAAGGTGTAGAACTCTTAATGACTTTATTTGCAGCAATGCAGAGACGGGAATGGGTTCAAGAAAATGGCAGAAGGCAAGATGGGGGTGCAACTGTAGACGCATTGGAGTCAATAGAGAACAGCACACTGGAGAGAGAAAAGGAGGTGAGAGAGATGAAAAGAGGGCAGGGAGGATGAGGGGGGGAAAGGAAAATCAATAAAGTCATCAAACATGAATTGCACACAGAAATGACTTCTTAAGTCCCATCTGGAAAGCAAGAGGGAGTCGAAATACAGTGGGAAAGGTTTACACAGACTTCTGTGTCCTTCAACAGACTCAATCACTGAGCTCACCGCTGGTGAACGCTCAGAGTAAAGCACTGAAACCCACCCACCGCTATCTGTGTGAGTGTGTGCTTTGTACCATGTTGTTTAGAGAATTTAAATATGAAGTTATTATTAGTGCTGACGGAAGTGGACATGGTGACCCCCTACATCCACAAAGCTTGTGTTGCATTTCCTAGGTAAAGTCATTTGCTCTCTCTCTCGCTCAACGTGACCCGCTCATTATCTCACGTCCACGGTGTACAGAGACAGTGTACAGTGTCCACAGCACCACTAATAATTAGGACTCGTTTGTTCTGCGTGAGCCTAGTCGACGTACATCAACCAATGTAGGGCACATGAAACTGTAGTTGGTGTTGTAACAAACAAGGGCACATAGAAACACATTGATATTTCCATAAATATCAACTTAACTCGGGCACCTGGTTGGGATGCCTCCTGGACGCCTCCCTGGTGAGGTGTTCCGGGCACATCCCACTGGGAGGCCGCCGTGGGGAAGACTCGCTTGAGAGACTATGTCTCTCAGTTGGCCTCGGAACTCCTCAGATTCCCCCAGAAGAGCTGGACAGGTGGCCGTGAAGAGGGAAGTCTGCGCTTCTCTGCTCAAGCTGCTACCCCCACAACATGACCTTCGATAAGCGGTATAGAAAATGGATGGATGGATGGATGGAACAACTTTTCTTTCTTGCACAAAATTTAAGCACTTTCACCCATGTCTACTTAGTAAAGCTTTTCAAGGACCCGTGGGAACCCTGTGTACGTCCTGACCAAAGACTGTAAACAATAATGGCCACATGTCTGCAGTTTCCAGAAAGCAAAACATGAAAATAGAAACCTGCAATCTCTTGAATGGCCCTCATGGGGCAACTCCAATGGTTGCAAAAAGTTTGTCAATATAAGATAAAAATGGGGCTCTACTTCTCACTTAATCAATACATTAGCACCACTTATACATGGCCCCATTTGGAGTCAGTCAAAGAAGACGGGCAGAACTATGTTACAATAAGAATTGAATTTTAGTCTATGTATTGATTGACAGACACATGTATCTGCTGACCCTCATGCTCTTAGTAAGACCCCCCTCGTCTCTACTCCGGATCTATCCTCTCGTTCCATAAATGGTCTCCCGTGGTTCCAAAGTAAACAACACAGCACTGACCAAATTGCTAAACTCTTCACTTCTGATGGCAGATTGCCAGTGGATGAAGTCAAATTCGGTTGCCACTTGATCCCGACAGAAAACCGCACTGCTGCACAAAATGTAGCTTCTGCAGCGTCATCCTTTTCTGCCAATGTGTAAGGCTGTATGACAGAAGTGCAGTGTTGCCTGGCATATAAGCTCAACGGTTGAACATCACAGTGCACTCATCTGAAAAGATGTAAATTCATAATGTACATGCTGTATCTGTACTATTTGCTTCAAAAGAGGACACTTATGGTCAGGACTAGTAACTGATAGCATATAACTGAGTAACTGTAGTAATGAAAGATGTATGGAATTGATCAGCCACACCATGAAGACATGCTGATGCTCAGTTAAGGAGAGAAGTGAAAATCATCAAGCAACAGTATGGCTACATGCCAATAAAGAGCGCCACAGATGCAATGTTTGCTTTGATATTTTGATGGGGAAGTATTGCGATGGCCAGAGGAAGTTGTAATTCGTCTTTGTGGATCTAGGGAAAGTTTATGATCGGGAGCCAAGATAGGAACAGTGGTATTGTATGAGAAAGTTGGGGGTGGCAGAGACGTATGTGAGGGAGGTGCAGAACATGTATGAGTATATGATGAAGGTGGGATTACATCAGGGATCAGATCTGAGCCCTTTCTTGTTTGCAATGGTGATGGAGGTCAGACAGGAGTCTCTGTGGACGATGCTGTTTGCAGATGATATTGTAATCTGTAGTAGGGAGTAGGTGGAAGAGAAGCTGGAGAGGTGGAGGTCTGCACTGGAGAAAAGAGGTTATTTGGAGCAAGTGTGAGTGAGTGACGTGAGAAGTTGCAAGGAGTGGAGGATAGCGGCAAAAGTGAGAGGGAAGGTCTACGAGATGGTAGTGAGACCTGCTATGATGTATGGGTAAGAGACGATTATGCTGTCTAAAAGACAGGAAGCAGAGCTGGAGGAGGCAGAGCTGAAGATGTTGAGATTTTCATTGGACATTAGAAATGAGCATAATTATTTGACAGACAGCTCAGGTTGAACAGTTTGAAGATCAAGTAAAAGAAGCAAGGCTGTGATGGTTTGGACACCTGCACAGGAGAGATAGTGATTATATTGGACAAATGTTGAAGATGCACCTGCCGGGCAGGAGGAAAAGAGGACGACCACAGAGAAGGTTTTAAAGATGGAGGCAGGTGATTTTCTGTGGTGACCCCTATAGGGCGAAGCAGAAAGAAAAAGAATGCTTAAAGTTGCAATATGTTATATTCACCCTTACAGTATGTTAGCAAATATTACACAGTAATTACGTGAGTGTTGTCCCACTAATGAGGTTATTTTTCTTATTTTTTCTTACGTGAAATTAGCCCTTTTGACTGCTCTACCATCATATTAATTATTTTCTTTAAAAGGAAGAAACAAGAGGGAACAAGATTTGGAGGTTTAGATGATCTTGGTTCTTGCAGTACATGTGGTGTCCTTGAATAATTTCACATGTTTCAATAAAATCTGAGTATAGATTAGACTAGTGCACCTTCCATTAATCTCCCAGTTTTTCTCATTTTTGCTCATTCTGCTATTTCCTTTTTTCTCCGTCACGCCTGAGTCTCTCCAAAGCTCTTCTGTGGACTGGTGTATTGCTTTTAGTTGGAGTGTGTTTGCACAGGGGCCAAAGTCATCATTTCTGTTGGAACTGGGTCCCTGCCTTCGGGGTTGGACGGGGATGTGCCGGTATATGTTGCTTCACAGAAGTACTGAACACGGACAGGGATGGGGCTGTTGAGGTTTTTTACTCTCCAAATGAGGTTCCAGCACCTCTGACATTCCACTGGCATTCAGACAGCCCCACTCCTTCTCATTCAGCCCTCATCTTTCAGTACAGGCTGCCATTGTTGACCAGTCTAATAGCTTTCTCACACAGCAGCGGATGTGTCTTTGATGAGTCAATAAAAACACTTTGCACCGCTAAACAAGTGAAGCCAAAAATCTCATCAAGGAAGTGCTGTATTGCATTGTGTCTTATCTGCGTTATTCTGCATATTCACCTTGCGCTCTTCATTATCTCTATCAGCCTCTGACATACAAATGTCTGAATGCTGTACTGTGGATAACTGTGAATAAATCAGACTGATAACAACTGTTACATTTCCACGAGATGGCTTTATTTAGATCAGGTACGCTGTCGCTGTCACTGCAAGTGTGTTAAATGGAAAGAATATCATAGTTTTGCTTTTCACAAAGCTAACTCTTGTCCTGCAATCTTGTCCCCTAAAAAAAAAAAAAATCATGTTCCCATACAACCAGACACCAATTTTCAATTTGCATTTATAAGGAATTGTTGTCCTCAGGTAAAATAATACTTATTTTCATGTCTATGGACATGCATATCCATGAGTTTAAATGCTTAGGCTACAGTGCTTTTGGTGGGAATGCGGGATGATGATATCAATTTCCTGGTTAAAAATGTGGTTAGGTTAAGGCACCGTGAGTAGGCCATGATTAGATTTAGGCACAAAAACTGCTTAGTGAATGTAAAATGTCACCGTTAAAATCACACTGTCACATTCATACACACTAGCATGTCCACATGACACCACAACAATTCACAGCAAAACGTCCAAGGTTTAGTCTAGAAATGGTCTTTGCGGATGTCTCATAATATGTTTAAATCAGCCCATCCCATCCACCTCTGTGTCAAATTTTGAGTACTTTGAGTACAAATACAAAAAGAAGTCTCAGACAATGTCACCTTTAAGAGACAGTGTTGTGTCCTGAAAGTGTGGTCCCAGAGGAAAGGCAAAATGGCCAATACAATTAAAAAGCAATATAAATGCAAAAATGTGACTCAGTCTATCTTTTAGGGATGGAACATTCACTCATAACTAGTCAATTAATTGACCACCAGATGTAACATTTGCAAAACAGATGCAAAATGGGCACTTAGTGTGCACCTTTTTTATTTTATTTTATATAATCCTGTGATTATTTGGAATATTTAAAAACTATGTTTATCTGCGTCGATATATACATGCAATCATGCAGATGCTATGTTAACCGTATTTCTATCAATTTACCATCAGTGAAAATCTGCTGGAAAGCTATGTTGCTCTATCTCCTGGAGATCCGTCCTCTATTTGTCCCCAAACTGATTACAGCATGCTGCATCCCTCACAACCTCTGTCTGACAACAGGTGCTATCCCAGAGGAAGAGGAGTAATGTCATGAGGGGAAAAAAAGATCAGTGGATGTTGCTCATAACGTCAATTTAGTCTCTGGTCCAGACTCGCAGCACAATTATCTCGCTCTGGAGAGCTGCCTGCATGTCTGAGGGAGTATGCCTACAGGGGTACACCCCTAAGATTAAATGTCCAGTGAAGACATTAAAATGATTTTCTATTGTCATTATGACCATCATTACGGCAGTTAAATCGTTATCTGTGTCATAATGTTTTTGATTAATTATTAACGATGACTGGTTATAAACAGTTATTAACTGCTTTGTTTTTAACTGTGCACCTCATAGAAAGACTTTTAATGCCAGTAACTCTTTTAGCATGGCTTTAGAAATGGCCTAAATTAACATTAATTAGAGTATCTTCAAATGCAATTTGTATCCCTCCCATAATAAGATGTGGTGTCTTTTTGAAAGAGTAACAAAATAACCAATAAGTATACTTTCGTTGTCGACCTAATGCAGCAGGTGACTCACCAAAAAGGAATCGGAGTGCTCTGGAGCACTGCCTATTTCACTTAAAATAATTTTTAAAAAATGCTGTTTTTCTGACTTGATTAGAATTTTTTTTGCTTTGAAGCTACAAGACCTTTTTTGGCTCTGATGTTATGAGATTCTTCTGAGTCTGAATTAAAAGACTTTCCTTCAGGTCTGAATTTATGAGATTCTTTTTTCGCATCTGAATCCAGGAGATGATTTTGGGTTTTAATTTTTTTGATTTTTTTTTCCAGCTCTGAATTTTTTTGCTATCTCAAAACATCTGACAAGAAGCTTTCAGGATGCAATATGTTTCCGTATTTATCCATGTAGCATACAATTTCTATTGCTGTGTAAAGGCAACAAACCAATAACAATACCATCAATGTTACTTAAATGCTGGAGAATCTCCCAATGTCTCAAACCCAAAGAAAAGTAAAACTGGATTAAGCACGGGGACATCTTTGCTTTCAAGCTTCATCCATTCAGAAAAACAGATCCTGAAAACAAAATAATCAGGAGAAATTATGTCATTAATTCTGAAAAAAACAGGGCAATTTCTTTATTTTAAGTGAATACTTCCGTAGAAACATGTCCAGCAAACAAGAATAATGAACTCCAACATCATATATAGTTTCAGCCACATATTTTATATACTGAGTATAAGCTTCTCATTCCCTACCTTCTCTCTCTGTGTTCGCTGCCTGCTGCTGCTGCTGCTCTCCCTCCACCTCTATCTCTATCCCTGCTCCTTGAGGAGCACTTCACTGACCCTGGCTCACTTCCATTGTGACAGGTTGGCCTGTACTTTGCAGAGATGCAGAGGACGGGAAGGAGACAACACCACCTGTAATGGCAGCCAGGTTTGCTGCAACCGCCGGAGACAGACTTATTGAGTACTGCCGCTCCCTGTGATTGTAACGCTGCCAAGTGGCAGTCACCCCATCCACCTCTTACCCCCATCACAGGAACCAAAAGTTGTAGAACATAAAATCGGGAAACTGTTGTTTGCAGTAGTAAGCATTATTTTAATGTTATTACAATAAGGGAAGTTGAAATGCTGACGTCATAAATAATGTGTGTTCAATATGTATGTGAGCTGATGGATATGGCGCTAAAAATGAATAAATAACACTTAAGCAAGCATCTCAGACAACATTATACTGACTCATGAAAATGAAGGTGACCTTATATTTTTCCTTCCAAATTATTCCATGTCTTCAAGGCCTATTTGATCGGCATGCAGGAAAAAAACAACAACAAAAACTAGAACTTAAACATCCACATCAAGATGTAACCCAAGGCTTCGTTCTGAAGCTGCAGGACTAGTTAACCCCAGACTTCTTTTTTTAATTTTTCTGTGGCTCAAGATCATAAATGACCCCTGGCTGGTGTTTCAAACAAAAACAAAATAGCAGTTTTTTTTTTGTTTATCTGCATGAATCAAAATAATGGTGAGCAAAAACACCAGGCAGAAACATGGGTATGTCTCACTGGTAGAGCAAAGGTCTGCTTTGTCTTTCATGGATTTTGCTCTTTGCAAATGTATTGACACTAATTTGAGAGAAAAGAACAGGAAGACTATAACAACAATATTGTCGTTCCACAAAGACATGGATTAAGGCACACACACAAACACTCACACAAAATAAAAAGTCCCATCTGTTATCATTCATATACGTTCATGCACCGTCTCTCTCGGTCAAGAAAAACTTACTTTGTTTCCGAGTGGACAAGGACGCTTACTTCCGTGACTTGATTTGAAAATTGGATTGGGAAACCTTGGCCGGAGGAGAAGCATGTAATGTTGAAAGGAGTTGTGAGGTTCGATTTTAAAAGAGTGCATCACACATGAATGAAGAAGGGGCAGCGAGCGCAGATTCGGTCCGGAATAAAATCGATAAAGAAACTATGTCGTTCAATAACAAAGACGGAGGGATAATGACAAAGGGGCAACATGTAGAGATGGGAAATCATCGGCATAGTATCCTATTCAGGTAGTCTGATAAGTTTGACATAAGCATAATGGAGTCAAAAAGGTTTCACAGATTTAAATAGGGCAGGGTTATCAAATGCACTGTAAGGACGTGGCTCAAATACGAAGGTCAAGGTCTTCTTAATAGTCACTAATTTGAGGTCTTTTATGTTACGCCGCGATATCCAGTTTGTAAATGATGGTTCAATTAGAGTCAAAGAGACATTCACGAGCAGGGACTGCACAATCAGACGACAGCGCATAAAAAAAGGTTTTATTTATTTTAATTTGATGGATGAGAGTGACACCGGGACGATGAGTTACGGCGTGGGGGAAACCTTCGCGGGGATCAGCTGCAGCTCACACATCTAAGGAAAGGAGTAGAGAGGAGGGAGACAGAAATAGAGGGGACGATGTGAAGAGGGAGTGTCGAGCTTTATATAGACGTAGGTGAAAGGGAATGATCGATGTGTGCTCCTGAAGGAAGAAAAGCATGGACTGGTTTGCTTCATGGACATAATATGAAAAATTAAACACTTAACATGAGACACTGATTTACCTAGGACCATCCAAAATAAAAGAATGAAACATTTTGTTGTAAGTTTTGAAAGATTTAAAGGCAGCTTCTGACTTAGCCTGCTCTACTCTTTATGTTATAGTTAGACGTGAGCGAGCGGCTACATCAGTTTAATTAAAGTTGTTGTGCAACATTGCAATCCACTGTATATTTCAGTACACTAACTACAACACATTATGAGTCAGTGAAAACAGTAGCAGAGTTTTCTTAGTTACAGAAAAATCATCATTACATAGTGAAACGCATGTTGTCACCAGCATGGTTTCTCTGTCGACACAATATTACATCAGTATGAAAAGAGCACAGTTATGAAATGTACTTAAGTCATCAACATCATGGTGTGACCGCACTTGTATTGTTTTGTTGCTTTAAATCGTATTGTCTCGTTGTGTAGAGCCTGTCTGGATCGGATCCAAACCTGCTGACGCAATAAATCAAGGTCACTGTACGAGGAGAAAGAAATAAATAAGGAAAAAATAATGTTACGGGAAACCATCTGGAAAATGAAAATATATTGTCGGTGGCAATATCTGAGAGAGGCCGTTTGTGATGTGTAGTACATACTTCAGACACCTGTCAGTGGGAGATGCTGCCGTGTAAACTCCTGCTGCTGCTGTGTGTGACGGTGACATTTTAGTGTGAACTCTTCGCAGGTCAGTAAATTATTGTACATTCTAGATCAATTATGGAATTATTCACCAGTGCAAGTTTTGTGTGTTGATAATGTCCACAATACTTCCACATGGAGGTGATTTGTTTCGGAGCAAGCGAGATAGAGGAACATCGATAGCAATGTTCAAAGCACATTTAAAACAACCGGGGTTGATCAAAGTTCTGTACAGATTCAAACCAATACAGACCATAAAATCAAAAGTAAAATCGTACAATGATGCAGTTACAATACATAGAATAAATAAATAAATGGGGTTTATAATTTTGTAATTTTATAATTTTTTAGTAAGGATTTAAAAGCCTCGGTCTATCCTGCAGAGCGGATGTGCCATGGCAGGTTGTTCCAGAGCCTGGGGACCGCTGCCAGTGTTCTGGCAGGGGTGGAGGAGCTCGGTCACGTACTGGGGGGCTAGGCCATTAACAAAATTAAAAAATGGGCAACTGGGAGCCAGTTGGGACCCAGTTGAAGTGGAGCTAAGACAGGGGCCATGTGGTCAACGTTGTGCTAAAGTGAAACGGCTGCAAAACAGTTTTGGGTTATGACTGAAAACACAAAGAAGAGCGAAGAGTGAAAAGTTTTCCGAAGTGGATTCTACTGTTCATAAACTGGGTCATTCAGCAGTTTGAAGGGATGAATGCTTCTTGGCCCCTCCAGCCCCTGTAATGCAGACAAACACTTCCTCTCCCTCAGTCAGGTCTGATAGTTTTGCTTGACAAAGTTTGTTTTCAGAACAGCATAGAAAAAAGGCAGCATTACCAATGCAAAATTATAGAAAGGCATCCTCTGCAGCTTTAAGAAACACTTCTCTAAAACACAAGGTGACTCACCAGAGTTTACTTTGTTGATTTGCATTTTAGAAATACTGTACGGTGTTGACCTTGACTCAACCCTCTGAGGAAATGCTGCGTGGAGTGACAGGGGTGCTGACTTTTCTCAGGTGTTGCTTGTACAGGGCAACAGTGTGCTTAGAAAACTTTTGAGATAAAAAAAATAAATAAATACTACTGTCAATATGAACAAGCAGTCAGTGAGATGCATCTTTAGATTGGTGTTGTTTTTAGAGACTCTAAATTGGTGGTACTTGGACCTTATCTCTCTCTCCATCTTTCACTACACCTGTGTGAATTATATGTGATGAAGAGGAGGAGTCTGGTGTTGTAACGTTGGTGATAATGGTGTTACTTCAAGAGCTCCATGCTTTCTCAGGTGGTACTTGGTATACAAAGTTTGTATATTAAATATGGTATTCTGGTTTCCTCCTGAAAAGGAGATAAGAATATGTTGATTTGCCATTCAATGGATCTTGTAGTGAAACATCTACATTTTATGTTCTCATTTAGACACAAAAGGGATGGTAAGGCACGGCACATATCAGTGGAATATCAAATCGACCAAAATCATCAAGATTTCAGAAGGAGGTTGGTTACCACTTGGTGGATATTTGAATCCACCAAAAACCCAGACCAGAAGTATGAGTTATGAGCTGTGTGGAAATGTCAGTGGGCACTTTTGATTTTGAAGAACCATTTGATCTGTTTCCCCTGGCTCTAAAGCTTTTAATGTTAACACATGGGCCCATCTTCAGCAGCCTATTATTTAACTTTTTAAGGTTTGGAAAAAGTCTGCCCCATAGCATTTAGGCAGTGGATCTAAAGATGGTGAGAACACAAACCACAGATTTGATCACGCTGTGTTGGGCCTGCTTTGTGGTAAGGGGTGTCTGAGAAAGTAGTTTAGTACTATACTTTCTTCCTTAATGTTTAATTCCCCGACTTTCATCAGAATCCATACTCCGTTCGTCTGTTACGTGTCTGTCAAATGTGATTCTGCAGATGATACATCACACAGCACAGGCTCTATTAAGATGATTTGTTACCGGGATGGTGCATTTTCTCTCTATGGGTTTCAACTTTAAAATGTTGCACTGATAAAAGAGCTACAGAATATTTAAAGGGCAAAATTTAAATACCAATCTTGATGCCACAGATGACACTGAAGATTAAACATGGAGGATTTTTTTTATTTTTTTTTTCATCTCTGAATTCTGACATTATAAAGGTACCATGGAGGAAAGGTCATATCTTAAACCCAACACTTAAGCTAATCTTTTCAGGTTTTTTCAGTTTAGGTGGTGGAAAAAAAAAGTATTTGTCAAAAAGTTTCCATCAATACCAAAAAAACAAAAATACTATACATTTAAGACACACTGGCATTGGCACTCTTTAGCCATTTTTCCACATGATTACCACAGTAAATTATTACATAATGCTACTGGGAACCTTTAAACTGAAGTCTAGTTCACACTACACTTTTTCGCAAATGAGTTTTGCAACTTTATGAATTTAATCAACGTATTATCCCAAGATAAGGAAATGAAAATTTGTTGCTGAACATTCTTGGCCTGCGCAAAGTCATGATTGATTTACAACTTTACGTTATCTCAAACCCATCAGCAAAGTCGCGCTGAGTTAAGATGCATTAAATCAGAAATAATGCACAAAGATAAACTGTATACAATGAATGGAAAAAAAGAGATGAAGATGTTTTCATCACCATGAACCATTTTATCACAGTGTTCGCCCACAGTCGATCTGCAGCCCTCTGCTGATATCTTGAATTGCCAGGACTCGGTTTGATTCATTAACCCACAGCAGACACGGAAGGAATATGTTGCCAGCTGAAAACCTGCTCTGCTGGGAGCAGCGAGAGGGGGAAACCAAAAACCTCCAGTCTGGGAAAAGTAGACCAGAGAGAGAAAGAGAGAGAGAGAGAAATGTGTGAAACAAAAAAAAAGAGAAAGGGATGAGTCTGGGGAGAGAATCCCCAAAGCCTGAGATCTGCTGCCTCATTGGCAGCTTAATTGTGTGTGTCATAACTGGTGTCACCACCTCATCTCCACCCCCCCACCCCCGCTCCCAAACCTTCATCTCCACACACCCCCACTCCACCTGCTCCATTCTCATCTGTCTTCACACAATCCCCTCCTCCTCCTCCTCCTCCACTGCTGCTCTCTTCCTCGCTCTTAATCCTGAGCCTGGCACATAATATTTTTCAGTCCCACAACCAGAGATTTTATCTCCTTCTGCTCAGCACCTCAAAGCATTAGCCAAGATTTACATCTTGGTTTGGGCAAAAAAAATAAAAACATTCAAATGTATCATTTTGCTATACTGAAATCAGCAACATAAAGGTTGTCTTAAAATAATCATCGGATACAAACATGCAGAGTGTACCAACAGGGGAGAAAAAAAATCAACTTGCAATCCGTGTTTTATGTCAGACCTGTGTGTGTTGATGGACACATCTGTAATAAATGCGTCACACCAGCAGAGCACTGCTGCCTGGGGAATCATTCTCAGCCAAAGACTGTCCATCAGATAACAGAAGCAACACTCGGTATCACCGGCGAGCAAGTGCAAGGGTTTCTGCAGTCCCGACAACTTCACCTCCAGAATGACAGCGAGCTCGCACTGAATTTAACACTTGACGGCACACAGGGTTATTATCCACAGCTTGTTACAGCTCTGACTTACATTTCGTGGTGAGCATGAGTAATATGAAAGGCACAGAGTGATTTGCATGCAGTGTTATCAATCAATAAATTATACATTTTGTACACACACACACACACACGCCAATTAGTGATGGTGAAGTTGACCTCTGCATTTAACCCATATTGCTCATGTGCACCCATGGTAAGTTGCCCTGGGAATTACACACAACTCCTTATATGGGCATCCTGGAGATGTGTGTTTGTAGGTCACATATTCAGGCTTTATGTGTTGTTGAGTCAAAGTTATGATTCATTTTTAGTAGCAATAATTGTGCAGAAGTCGTCTTTGTCATACGAGCGTTGTACTTTTTGCTCAAGTGTGTTTATATAGTTAGTGAAAATGATATAAATGTTGTCGTCATCATATTGCCTATGTTGTGCTTAAAAAAGGATATAAGACACTCTATGTTGCACATTCTTATAACCTCTGGATATACTGTACGTTTAAACATAGTAATGGACAAAAAGCAGCCAAAATGCTCTGTGTTCCAAGGGTTAACCCATCCTTAAACACCATTAGTGAACACACACATCACATATGCGCCTGGGGAGCAGTGGGGAGTTGGGTGCCTTGCTCAAGGGGTTACCTACATCCTTAATATCCCAGTTCCTTTCCTGCCCTAAAGAATGTGATGAAGCACTACATGGATGGAGCTCGAGGGCTACAGGTAGCAATCACCCACACTGACATATTCCACTCAATTCAAACCAATCAGCAGATTATTACTAATAATCCAGAATTGTGCCAAGAGCTTAGAGAGGTTAAATGAATTAGTGAAGATTGAGCGATGAGGAGGAATCCAACGTGCCAGGTTAAGACGAACTGAACGACGTCGTCGTTTAGTATTCCACTGGCTTCCTCTCTCTGAAAAAGATGGAAAATACAGGCTGAAATTTGAGAGGTCTGAGGTATAAATTGCACAAGAGATGAATTGTACCTGAAAGACATAAGACAGGAGGGAGAAATTAGTCGGGGGGTATTATCGGGAACAGGTGGTGGGTCCATATTGAGAATGTATCGGTGGACTAATAAGAATTTGTACCTTCCAGCTCCTTTTCGGAAAAAAAACTTAAGATTCAATAACGGACAAAACTGCAGTCACAACCTCTGATGACATTGGTGCTGAAGGCAGGGCTGGACATAGATGGATGTAAAGCCCTGTATGTTATCAGTATAACAGTCAAATCATCAAAAATCAATTTAGACATTGAATATATATATATATATAGCCATGATTTGGGACATTTTTTTTTACCATATTGCTACTGTGGAATTAAAAACATTGTTGTGCTTCATATCAAGCTCATGTATCAGATGAAGGTTAGATTTATACAGTATTATATATTTTTTTTTTTAAATCTTTCTGTTGAGTCCACAGCCCCAGTCACATTGTACATTTCTGCAAACCACAGATATGTGAGGTCACATTTCTGAACCACAATTACATCACTTACATACCTGTCAACGGACATGATTATCTGCACGATAGCGTTGCACCGAGTGCATCGGAACAACCTTCACTGATACTAGGAAACGTCTAGGACACAAAACTTTTTTCCATGGAGTTAGATGTGGATCCATGTGTTTGTGCAAAACGACTGATAAATACCAAATAATTAATAAATGATTGTGATTACGGAATCTTGGACTCTAGTACGAAATGTCCCTACAGTCCAATCAGTTCTGCCTCATTTGGGAGAGCAATTGTTCATGAATTCAGTCTCTGAATGTCTGTGACCACGGTCACATGGTCGGCGAGAGGAGAATTAATTTTTATAGCCCAAAATTAAAACGGTTGTTTGTCCAGTTAATATTATTACTGAATGGCTTTAACGAATGAGGAAGGGACAGAAAACTATGAATCTATCAGTCAACTATCGATACTGGAAATGAACATGGCAATATTTGCCATGTTAAATTTAATTGCCATTCATCTATTGATGTAATAAATCTCTCGGTCTATCTTATTTCATAGATTAATATTATCCTTAAATCCTATTGAATAACAGTTTTAGAGGCCTTTGAGCCTCTCGTGTCTGCACGTGAAAGTCATTGTGGAGGTGGGCGTGGTTTGGCCAGGTGAGCTGATTAGCTCAGCTGGCGTGAGATAACCAATCAACCTTTCTTTGTCCCAGCAGTAGTGGCTGGATCAGAAGGACAGCTGCTGCACACGGGGGGGAGTGCAGAGCTGAACGTATGACTTTCATTTTGGGTTTCAGCTGAAATTAAAAATAACTAAGCCGTAACCTAGTCGTTGATAACGGTCAACAGGATGACTGTTGGTCAGTATCAGTGTACAACTCCAAATGTGTGCATCCCAATAGCTTAACTCTAATGAAAACAGTAGTCCACAGATCATATCCTTGGCTCACAACTGTGCAAAGCAGGACAAAGTTGATGCAAAGTTAGACAAATAATTTGGGATTTCTCATGTTGTGCAGTGTATTAAAACCAAAATTACAAAAAAAAACCACTTTTGCATATATAAGCAATTGTCTTCTATGATACGTAAATCAGGGCAGTTGCATAGAGCAGCACTATGACTGGAATTTTTATAGTCGGAATCTATCGCCAAAGAATATACCTGGACATTCAGTAGAACTTGATTCTTATCACAATCACAATTTTGGCTTTTCACAAATGAGATTGTCCAGTATTTGAAATGTGCATTCTGTCAAATAACAATAAACAACACATGAATTACTGAAGCACTGTGGCTAAAACTCTTGCCTTGCACAGCAGATGCCTTCATCTCGCTTTCTCTCTCTCTTTAAGCTCTCAAGGTTGAGCTGTAAGATCAGCTGTGTCCCATAATCCATTCATGTTTTGATGACTAGTATTCTTCTGGTTCAAAGCAAATAATCAAGTGTTTAAATTCATTTTTTTTTTACAAATTGTATGTGTGAGTTTGGAGTGAAAGGAAAACACCACTGTGCTTTGTCACATGTCACAATCAATAAGGCAGAAATAAAGACTAGCTTTTGACCCATGTGACCTATTCAGTCAGATTCAATCTGCATTTAACAACACAACACAGGCTCAGATCACCTTCAGTTGCTGTTTCATTTCCACTGGGTGGGAGCTGCCTTCATTGGCCCCAGGCTGTGCCAAAGCCAGCCATGCTGAACACGACAACCGAGAGAGAGAGAAAAGAGAACTTCACACCGCTTCAAACCGTATTGATCCCTGATGATTAATCAATGCAGAGATGCAATACCAAATTCTTGTTCGGACTAATGGATTTTCCACTGACTTTACTTTTAATCTGGTTGACGAGGCTGTGACAATGCTGCCACTCAGTCACTGTGGACGTGCTTCACACCGCTTCATTACAATGTTATGGCAGAATAAAAACCTGATCAATAGTTCCACTCAAATGTACATGCATTTATAGAGAGGACCTCGAGGTCACTTCAAGACAATCGCTCTTGTATTCGGTGCAGTGGGAGACAAATGGACTCGTAAATGCTCAATAGAACTGCAGTTGCTATTGGCACACAATAATGGGCTGCTGTGCACTTTCATAGGCTTTAATGGATCGAGGCGGCCGTCAGATAATAGCCATTTGCATGAATATACAACATAGACAAAACATGAGCACTGCCATTGTCAATCATTTTATGTAAATGTTTCTAATTTTAACAGCCCCGCTAACACCCAGCTATGAACATCTCTTGTTCATAGCTGAGCTAATGACAAATGACTGTGCTTGAAGCACTACGCACAGAGTGCTATCTATCACAGAGGCTCGGTGATGGCGTATTGATCAGACCAATAATGCATCTGTAGCATAGGATATCCATATGCTCACAACACAACACTTAATAAACAAACGTGGGCTTTTTTATGCAAACAAATGCGTCTTTCAGGGATTTACACAACGATAAAATGTGCAATACAGTTTTATTAGCAGAGTCATCAGAGATGCTGTATGTGCATAGTACAAGAGGCTGAGCGAGATAATGTATAGATGAAGCAGGAGAGATAATATAAAAGTCCCTGCGTCCTTTGTTGGGCCTGAGCGTGTTTTACAACCACTGCCTTAATTACATTTTGATGGATTTCACACAAAGTGTTTAGATGCTCTGTCGCAGCTCTCCTCAAAGAAATATGGACACGGAATTAAAATGCTGTAAATGTTTCCATCATGGGGCCATCAAGCAGCACAGATTAATACAGCACTATTACGCAAACTACAATAAAAACACGCATACCAGGTTAAATTGATAATACTGATTTCAGGCAAGGAGATGAATGTGTGTTTGTGTAAAGATAATGGATGATGTGCGATGCAGACACAGTCTCAATATGGATCCTCTTCACTAAGGTGTGTGTGTCTTTTTGAGATAAAGGCTGTCTTTTGTCTGCAGGGTAATTACAGGCTCTGGGTGCAGTCATTTCTCCCTTTTTACAGACTACAGTCACCTGACCTCACTGTTGCTGAACCACTCTGAAGCCATTATACTCTCTTAACTTAAAAGGGACAACAAATACAACTGATTTCTCTGAAATTGCTGGGCGCCATGTTAGTGTTTTGTTTTTGTTTTTTTGGAATGATGAGATCATTCAACTGCCAAACATGTAAATAAATAGAAGTTTAATGTCACAATCACTACAGCATTATGTCCATTTTGGAGCCATTGGACTCAAAAAGACCACAACATGTATTGGACATGTACACCATGTGATTGACGGCTAGTACCCTCCAAAAAATTTTTGCTTTTCCAAATCCTTTTAGTCCACAAAACTGGCCAAACATTCTAAAGCCAAGTTTAAAAGGGCAGACCACAGACTGATGATTGACATCGCTATTACTGTTGGTTTCCACTTTTATTTATTCCAGTTTAACAAATGCTTAAACAAATGTGAGGGAGTATAATCTACTGAGGTACTTAATGGAAGAGTCATCTGCATAAGATGTGACCTGTCCCAACCGTTCCATTCTTTGGCACCTTTCTCTAGGGGTACTAGAGCAAAAAGGCACAGTACAGTCAGGGTAGCTCCACCAGACAGTCAGAGACAGAAAAACTCCACTCCCTTTCGATAGGTGTAAATATCCCATGGAAGTCCAATCAAACACCTGCAGTCTATTTTTTGGGACAAACAGCCACAAACTGAGCAGAAAAAAGAGCTGCTGGATGTTCTCTGTTGTTTTTAAATGACCTAAGCGTTTAAGTTAGTAAGATATACATGTTTACCAACTAATATTTCCAGTAAAGTTATCATTACTCTACTACTTCTGATGACCCTCATGTGCAGCCAAGCCTGAAATGCCTCCCCTTCAGCTTCACAACCTCTTTCATTGCTGGTGTACAACAATCTTGGGACCCATTTTCAATAACAAGCAAGAAAGTAGCAAGAAATCAATCTCTGTGGATAATGGCCAATATTTTGGGGAATTCTGGTGAAGACGGTGGCTATCAGTGCCAAGATATCCACTGTTTACTATCTACAATCTGACAAATGCAAAACAAGAGTTTGTGATTGAGTGAAAACATCAATAACCAGATTTATTTTGGTTCCCAACTACTGTAATGGTGGAAGAATGTCTATTAATAGCAATAGCTGTCTGAATATGAATGTAGTCAATACATTTCTGTCAACGTGTTCCACCTCTTGTGCTCTCGACACAGACCCTTTAATTGCAGACAAGTATGTTGACTTAAACGTAATTGGTCAGTGATGGAAACGTCTTGCATTCCCTGAATACTGTCCCTCTCCTACAGATGCTTAATGTTAGCATGCAGAATCTGTTAATAGTGGTTGGGTGTATACAGGTAGCCACAGACAGCCTTGCCATGGCCATCTAATATTGTTTCCTTCTGTAAATGATTGAAGGCAATTAAAATCCCCCACAGCGAACCCTTCCAGGTTGGAAACTGTGAGTTTTAGGATGTAAAGAAAAATGCATATAACTATCCATTTAGTCAGCATGCACAGAAAATACAGCTAGTTGCACAGCGGTGCACCACTCATGATCCTGGGAGAAATCCCAACCAGGCAGAGCTCGTCTGTGCTATATTATGAATGAAAATTGATTTTACACTAAATAGAGATAAAACAAGTGTTGCAAATAGAATCCGCACAGTAAATCAAAAATAACATAGCCTTCATACAGTATGCAGTATTATCCAATACTCCAGTGTGAAACTAAGTGACCCTTGCAACCTTTAAAGTAAGACAAGATCAATGGAATAAGAATTTAATGGGCCCAATTTTTTTATTGCTTTCTAAGTGTCAATCAGTGAGTTTTAAGTTATAAATTAAGAATTAAGTTACAGTTCCAATGGGAACTGGGGAAGACAGTTTGGTTGCATTAACCCATTGAGGCCTGAAGCGTCCGGAAATAATGTGAAAAAACATGAGCTTCAATGCCGACTAAATGACTGATTTCTCAGCCTCTGTAGCAGATATAGGAACACAATTCAAAAAGTATTTGAGAGCTTACACCTGTGGCTAGTTTATTTAGATAGAAAAATGAAAAATTGAAGTGAATAACAATTTTCAATTAAAAAACTGTAAGAAAATAAAGTAATATCAACTTGTGTCAGTGCCTTGATTTAGTCCTGATGGAGTGTGAAGAACAAGAACAGCATGTAATGAGTGTAACAGTCTGCTTCACATGTGACGGTGATAGAGCTTACAGCGCTGTGGCATCTGCAGGTAAATCCACCGTTACCCCTGGTGCGCGGTTGTAAACACTCCGTCGATTACGTTGGTATTTATCGTCATTATTGCCGACCTCGTCGTCTTCAAACATAATTTTGTCTTAACCATAAATCCCGGTCGATTTGTTCAGCGTGTTTGAAGTTATCAGTGATGACGTCATCGACGATGAAACTCCTCAAAATCACTGCCTTCAGAAATCTCTCCGCCAAGTCCTCCATGTTTGCGCGAAGTAATTTCAAAACAATGTCGCGAGGAACCCTTATACCCCTGAAAATTGACGTATCCGCTTTACTGGCGTCTATGGGAGAATAAAACGTGCAGCCGCTCTCCCGGCGTCAATGGTAGAAGTGCGGCAATGCTTTCCCGGCGTCAATGGGTTAAGAGAGAAAACCTGGGACACAAAACTGTGTTGATCTCCTTCTCATGTGTTGTATTACCTTTAGTAAACGATGGTGGATTCTAATCCCATGTGGGATGGGCCAAATGGCTTGACACAGAAATAAAAATGAAATAACTAACCAACTAACTGGAGTGCATGGGTGGCACTAATTGAAATGGGTGTAATCAGGGGAGCAATTTATTCCAGGAAGTCTGACCTCCTGGATGTGGATGGCAGTGAATTTACATTAAGGTAGTTGCGGCTGATATTAGTCCTCATAACCCAAAATTAGATTGATATTGTTTTGGAGTCGGTGTCCAATAAAGAGTCGATAACAGAGCCAGACAGGTACCATCTGAGTCTAACAGGGATTTATATTGGGACCCGAAACAGCACTCACGTCTAGTCAATTTGCAGCAGATGGATCAGCTCTGTTGGACCGTGAACAAAAGCCCCCCATGGGCCAGTCTGACACCTGCTTGGCTGCGGCCCAGCGATGCAGCACTGTGATGACCAATGAAGCAGGTCGACGCTGACTGCATGATTTGTGTGGCCCTACAAGAGGACTTTTTGTGTTCTTTGCATACAGCTAATTTGAGGAGATGTGTTCTGGATTTGCCTCATTTGGATGTGACTGAACCATAAAGACGAGAGAGATTAAATGCCAATCAATCACAGAGAATTTCAGTTTCTAAGCCAACAAAACAAACAGGAAAGTTGTTTCTACCCTGAAGCAATACAAGCAATGAGGAAAAGATAAATAAAGCTCTGCTGGGAAATGCACAATAGTCTAAAAAGTTGACATGGTTCCTCCATAACTACGCCTTTGAAGGGGCTAGAGTGATTGCATTCAGCATTGTGATACTTCAGCCTCATTTTTCACTTCAATTTGACACCGACTCCACTGAAATGCTTGACCCATTTCTGTAACCGCAAGGTTTAACGCGGTGGAAAGAATGGACATGGATGGAGAGGTTAACAATGCTGCTGCTTTAGTTAAACTAGGCCAAGCTGACGAGGGCAAGGGAGCTGAAGGAAATAAGAGACGAAGCGATGCATATTAAGTGAATTATCTCTGAGCTGAGAGCAACAGCATCTGAGTCAACCCCCCCACCCACCTCATCTGGACTCCTATCTCCAATTAATCCAACACACATTTTTGTCATAGTCTTTGAAACATAGCCTTGTCGGTTCTAATAGACATGAGCTGATAATAGGGGCATAGTTAGAGTTGATTTTCAGTGGTGCCGGGCAGATTGCTATGACAGTATGCCAGAGGTTGTGCCCCTCTAATGTGGAAGGCTGCAATTAGTGGCCTGTTTGCAGTGTGTATGGGGTTTAGCCCTGGTCCTGGTTCATAGGTATTGAAATTATATGCAAAATTGGTACTCTCTAAGCCTCAGGACAGCGAGACACAATGTGTGGTCAAACGAAAATGAATTTAACAGGACCTAATGCAACTCGGATGCATCGCTTGCAACACTGACTCTTATGTTTGAGTTTCTATTTTAGTGTCTCCCTCATTCTCAATGTGTCTTCTTTTTTTTTTTGTCTGATTTGCTCAGACTGATAGATGAACAGAGACGAGTTTTCAGTGTATTGTGCAGTGTCTCTTGATCTGGATCCATCTGCGTGGTATGGTCTGAGACTATTAGGGACACGCGGGAGCAATTTAGAAAATATTGCTGCCAACCATTATAGTCCTCTGAAAACAGGTGTCAGGTATTAATGCAGATGGCTATTGGTATTCTGATAGCAATTCAGTGGCATCGTGAAGCTGAGGTGCACTATTAAGCAGCGTGTGGGATACCTAATTACACCTCTTACATGGCAAATCAAGAACACACTCACCTTGAGCCGCTGTTTTACAGCTGAAAGAAAACTGACCTCGCTTGGTTTTATATATTATGCGCAGTATAATACACAGGTACGGGAGCTTTGTGGTACTAAAAAGTATATCCTTCACAGATCTATCATCGCAGACATATGATTGAACCCCCGAAGAGCATAAAGTTGAGGTTACACCCACATGAACAATTACAGTACGCGGTAGAATAACCCAAGGTTACCGACAGCACCGAGACATGCCGTCAATCCTATAAAACCACATTTTTGTTTTATTCTACACTCTTTTTGGGAACAAATGACAGTGTGTGTGGTCTACTGATTCAAATGTGGCGTGTAGTGCTTTCAGAATTTACATTCTGTATGCCTGAGTTGTATTAAGTGATCATTTAAAGGGACACTGTGTAGTATTTATGGGTTTATATGACCCAAAATCCACTTTTGTATACATATTATGTGCTCCCGCATTGTCTAGTCGCTGTATAATATTCTTTGTTTCATTTTCGTAGTGTTTCAAAAAGTCATGTAAAATAACATGGTCGCGGGCCGCTACTGCATTGCCACAACGCCATATTTCTACGGGAGCCTGTATAGACAAACGCGAAAGAACAAATCAAGCGTCGCTTTACTTGTAGCGGAAGTCCCGCCTCCACTCTCTCCGCTTCGTCTGCTACGGCCGCGGTAGCTCGGCTGCTGACACGGAGAAAGACGAAGAGGACGACATTTGACCGGCTGAGGATACCGTAGCTCTCAGGGAAGGGAGGGGGTGAGCAGAGGAGCAGGGGCCTCATGTACGAAGGTTGCGTACGCACAAAAACGTGACGTACGTCCTTTTCCACGCTTACGTTCAGATGTATGAAACGTGAAATGACCGTGGAAATGTGCGGTGCCCACGCCAACTTCATGGCTGGCGTACGCCCGTTTCTCCAGCTATTGTTCCTTTGGCGACACTTACTGGTGATGCTGGGAAACTGTTAATAATGTGAAAACATGTAGTCATCATGTGCACATCAGAGACACATTTATGAACAATCTGACGTGAGCGAGTATTTAGGGAACGCGAGGATTTACTTGCAAACTGATAATTGGCTCATAAGCCGATGCGGTCAGGAGTGTTCCAGTCAACCCTGAGCCGAGCCACGTCAGCTGTGTGGGATGGAATCATCCGAATGTCATCCAGGTACATCACACTCCCATACAATGCTGTTGAACAGGCCAACATTAAAGCGCAATTTTCAGCGAGAGCCGGTTTCCCTCATGTAATCGGAGCTATTGACTGCACACACATCGCTATAAAAAGCGCCGTCACAGAATGTGTTTACGTTAATAGGAAACATTTTCATTCCATCAATGTTCAAATCATATGTGATGCGCAAATTGAACAGGCTGGAGGCTGGAACAGTGCGCGATGGGTGGCTTCTGGGTGGGTAAATAGTTTATTATTTTAATTGTCCCGTATGATGAAAACCAGCGCCATGCACATTTGGGCATGTGCGCATTCACATATCATGTTTTTGGTTTACTTTGCTTTTTTCTGCTGGTGAAATTAGAGCTACAGAGCTTTCTAACAAGCCCCTGATTGTCTCTCTGTGTTCAGTATTCATGTCAGTAAAAGCGGGCGTAAAGTTGCAAATGTCAGCCGCGGCGCACTTCTGCATTCTTTAATTGTGAGAAATAATAATAAAAAAAATTAAACATGAGTCAAAGTGTTTAATGTCCTGCCATCTTTACGCACGAGCGATGTGTATTGTGAGTGTATTGTGTGTGTGTGTGTGTGTGTGTGCGTGCGTGCGTGCGTGCACGTGTGTGTGTGCGCTGCTCTGATCCCACAGACTCACACACACGCTCCCACTCACGTCTTTTTTGTCATATTTATACCTGTTGACAGGGTGTCAAACAAAATCTTCCTGCGCGTTTTCATTCACTTTTTTCATTCACTCTTGAATCTCTTGCTCAGACTGTGTGAAATTCCTTTACTTTTCTCTGTTCAGTACATTATTTGATCAAAGAGGTGAATCGCAGGGCCTATTTAAATTGATTTGCATATGTAAATAAGGGCGTGGACAGGGAGGAGTTTGGCACCTCTGCATGTGCGCTCAATTCCACGTTGATTTGGGATGTACAAAGGGAACATGCTTGGATCCATGCGTACGCACACTTTGATACATCTGAATTTATTTGTGCGTACGACAGTTTCTGGGTTTTGGCGTACACCAAAATTTAGTAGGAAATCCACGCAAGTCTTGTACATGAGGCCCCAGGTCTTTGTATGTCAGCCTCTCCTCTAGATGGCACTATAAACTACTTACTTCACCTTTAATATAAATGTTGGCTTGCCTTAATATCATTTTGAACCAGACAGTTGTTCTGTTTCAACTATACAGTAAGTTGTCTTTAACCTTGTCTGCGTGCCTAAATACATCTACATTTTCTTTCAAAGTTATCCTTGTATGTGGATGAAGTACAGTCCATTGTCACTTGCTAAGAGGAAACATGAGGAGAATGTCTAAAGGCTAAAGAATGTACCGACACATAAAATATGACTAATAATTCAGACATACTGTATGATTCATGCTATAGCAGTAATTACTGTTGGGGTTTTGTGCTGTATAACTCCCACAGTATGTCATTGTAGTTGTGCTCTGTATTAACGCAGACCCATTCTATCTGTGTATATGTGAGGCTACGTCAAGCCAGATCTGCTCTCATAATTATGTTTTGCATCATGGGAGAGTGTCAGAAGGCTGAGTGACCCTATCCCCCCTTTCCTGTTTAATTACTGACAACAGAAAAATATCTGTCAACCGACCTGTATCCTTGCAATCCCCATCATGACAGCACCCTTCATCCCCAAGTGGCCATCTGTCTGTACAGTGAGTAATACGTTTGTAATACGCAACCAAATGGAGCTGTCAGTCTCAAACACTCAAAAGTGTGTGTATGTGAGTGTATGTGAGGCAACTAGGAAGTGTGTGGACAGAGGTGTGGAGTTTGTATTCTGTTGTTTGCCTGTGACTGACGGCAGATGTTTGAGAAGTAAAAAGTCATGGTGCGGTTTGGGATCAATGGGGGTTGAAGGTCACCTTCTCTGAGGATTTTTGGCTCCGCCACAGTGAACCTGAGAGCAGCAGCAACATTGCAGTCAGAGTGTTTGGCATGAACCGATGTAAACCGATGACAGGATTTGAGAGATTATACAGATCCTTGTCCTGGAGCTGCAAGAGGCTGAGGCTTCATGCCAATAATGCATCTCTGCCACTACTTATGCTAATATTATTTCATGTCTTATTTGAGTGGAACTTGATGTAAATGTCAAGTGTAGTAAACTGTAATACAGGATTATTTTCTGCAGCTCTGGGTAAGGAATTCGCTGTAGATTCTACTATAAAGTAGAATAAAATCCTCCTCAATTCAGCATTTCATTTCTGAAATGAGTGCTGCCTCCCTTTATCTGCGGTAAATTTAGTTTGATAGATTTTTCTTCTTTTGCAAATCACGAGAAATGTTACATATGACATTTTAATCAATTCAAATTGAATATAAATAAGGCAGTATCGTAACAATAGCAAAATGTCCATCAAGGAATATACTGCACACCAAATCTTGTGCCTATCAGAGAACCAGGTGAGAAAAGTTCTGTCTGAACTTTTACATATTCTTTACCAGCTATTTATTACTTTTATTTCAGCCAAAAAAAAAACACTTGCACAACTGTTTAAAACACTATACGCTTCATTTATAAATGAGTATCATGGTTTTTGGTCCGGAAAGGTGAGTTTACATATATCTGTAGCTTGAACATCCACAGCTACTTTGTATAGAAGCTATCACACCTATACGGAAGGAATTTTGAGTCTTTACCCTAAATTTGAGTGACTATCTTAGGACATAAACCCCAAACTCTCCACATTCTCTGCTGTTTCTCCTAACCCAGTCTGTACCATTCTCCGCATCAATCTCACCAAGTGTCTATGGTTACCATCTTCTTCATTGTCTCAACTTTGACCAGAATAAGGTGGAACATGTGCAGTTGGTCCATGTTTCCACTCGGTTTGGTATGGTAGGGTATAGATTGTTATGTTTTCATTAGGAATAGTACCAAAATAACCAGTTTTATTGGCTCAATCTTGTACGTCCTTCATGCCGCCTCCATATAGAACAAATCTTCTTTTCCACCGGCAAAAATCCTAACATGTAAAACAACCAATGATAATGCTTATATAAGTAAAGATATCTCAGTATTCATTTATATATTTGCTGCCTTTTATTTAAAGAGGGACATGGTAGTGTCCTGGTGAGCACTGTTGTCATACAGGTAGAAGTTTCTCGGTTAAGACCTGCCAGCAGACTGGAGTTTCCATGCTCCTCACAGTCCAAACACATGCAATTTTAGGGAAATGCAGAGTCCTGTGATTCCTCCATTCCATTTAAAAAAAAAAAACCTCTGTCTGCAGTTCAATTTCTGTATTTCCCCGTACTGTATTTTCCTGTACTCCTGCAGGTCAGTGTATTCAGTGACAGAATATTATGACTCAGTGCTGATGCAAGGAGGAATTCAGGCATCACACTGTCATTTTTATTCTAAGCCTCAGTGTGACTGCGAGGGCAGCGCACACAAACAGGTATAGATCTGTGCCGTTTAGTATTACTGCAGTCAGCACATCATCAGCACAGGCTGTGGAGGAGGATCACAAATGGAACCGTGTTTGGCATGTGACGGGAAACTGAGAGTCACAATTTCCCAGCATGTTTCACTCGAGGGAGTCCCGTAAACAGAATATGTAAGTTTACACTCGCCACACAGCTTCTCATTAAGTCTTAGTTGAAAAAGCTATTTCCTTTCCACCAAAGAAGTGGGACTAAAATGTTTTAAATGGCTTTAGGGTTAGAATATGAAGAGGCCTATTGGGATCAAGATGGGTTGGTGGGGATGTAATCTGCCTAATGGATTATGACGCATTGTGTGAGCCAAGTCAAAATTTGGCCAGTTAACACCAGTTGGCGAGACGCTTTGTGTCCACGTTGATGCATCATATGCTTGTAAAACCGCCCCATTCTAGCGTGACATACATGCTGTTCAAGCTCTAGAAGGTAAGGTGAAATGTTAAAATGGCCGATCGCCATCTCTGAAACTGTGTCGGTGTTGATGAATCCCATTGTTTTTAGTTGATTTATTCAGGTGTGATCTTCTCCAAGCTTTCAGTGTTTTCTACGTGCAACTTTTTCTATTTCGTCCCGACTATTTGTAATGATTCATTTGCTGGGGTTTTATCGACTGTTTCAAAATGACATCCCTTGACATTC
Source organism: Microchirus variegatus (assembly GCF_963457635.1). Taxonomy (NCBI): domain Eukaryota; kingdom Metazoa; phylum Chordata; class Actinopteri; order Pleuronectiformes; family Soleidae; genus Microchirus; species Microchirus variegatus. The sequence goes on from NC_139802.1 coordinate 18,076,278, forward strand.
CTTTCATAGGAGGAGGCCAATTTGGCATTATGTGTTTCATATTGTATTCCCTAAAACATTTTTATAATGCTTCTATTCAACTTTTCCCCCCACCTCCCTTTCTCATCTCCTGGCAGCAGCATTGTGTTTGGTCTTAGTAATCAGTTATGCTATCGGAGTCCCCGCTGTACTCTCTGATTTTATCTCTCCTGCTGTCTGCATCTTCTTCCTCACACGCACAGCATGGGATTTTCTTTCATAGATGATAAAAGATAAATGGACAGTTGTCAGTCATCGATTCACACAACATTCGCGCTGCATTTCAATATCTTTCCCTGTCGCCTGTCACTGTCATTCATAAGATGTCAGCACAGCCATTGTGAGTTCCATGGACACTGTGAGTCCTTTTCTTTTAATTCTTAAGATCGCATTATTAGCAAAAGGTCATGTAAAAATGTATTAAGGGCTAGATGATATAAATCTTGTCAGATCAGTGACCCAAGTGCCCTGCTGCTACGCCGTCTGCCCACTTCCTGCATGGATAAAAAAAGCAGTAAAAAAGTTGTCTGTCTCTGCAGGTGACTTGTGTTGACTGTTTATAAATTAAGGTCAAAGATTTAAGAAAAGAGTGTGGGCCACAGTTTTCTGTCCAAGGATGACCTGAATTGGACAGGCGTTTTTTTCTAAAACTTTACAGAAGCCACAGTGCAGTTATGACATCAGCGCTCAGTCAGGAAATGTTTTAGTTTATAAGTATTTTCACCATTCCAGCTATTGTCTCATTGAGATTACCTGCCTCGACCCAGTTAGTTTCACCTGTGTTACTCCTGGCCAAATGTTCCTCTCTTTGTATTCAGAAAGCATCCAGCACTCAGTATTATCTCCTGTATGGTACGCCCCTCTGTTTTTCTGATACATCCTCTGTTCTTGATTGTTTGCCTCTGCACTGACCCTCTTAAGAACCTCAGAGAACTGATTATTGTTTGTGTGAGACCCCAAGTCTTCTCTCTGACCTTCTGCCTCATATGTATAGATATTGAATTAAAAAAAAAAGAAGGTGCGACCCATGTAGCACCTTTTCTTACCATTGGCCCTTGGGTTGGGTATCCACGCTCTATTTCATAACAGCTGTTCCATGTGTCAGTCTCAATGTGGGTCAGTGAAATAAATAAAATACCAACATTTAAACTGCTTGTTCAGTCATTGACCCGCCATATTTTTTCAACCGTCAAATGGGAACAATGTCGTCTTTTTTTTCCTTTTTTTTTTTTTTCAGATAACTGACTTCACACCCGGCAGTAACAGTGCTGGTTATTTAATATACATCCCTCGTACTCAACGGTGATGTGCCTCAAGGGCATTAATGAAGTGTGGGCCGGCCAGCCCATCTGTGACAGAGCACACTGAGACATCTGGTGACTTCTTTGAAAAGTTCCAAATTAAAGCAGAAAACCATCTAACCTGATTGGCCAGGATGTGAAGCAGTGTGAAGTGGATTAGAATATCAACACAGACAAAAGGTATGTGCATTTGTGAACATTAACACACACACACACACACACACACACACACACATGCAAATAAGGAAATCAAAGTAACCGGTCATATCACAAGCGCACACACACCCACGTACTCACAAACGAATGCTAATTAATAGAAAACAAACAGTTACTTAGGCGGTCTGTAGGGACTGGATTATACTGTGTCTCTCCTTGCTGAACAAATTGCTCTCTAAATTCAATCAAACACACCAAGCTCTTCTGTGAGTCTACGGGAGACTGTAATCAGCGTGGCGGAGAGGAAAGATGAAAAAAAAAGTACAAAAAAGAAGTCGGTGCCCTCAAACTATTCGGAGGACTGTTTGTTTGGCACAGCATCAGCACCATTCATGGAGAATTTCTTGATTTAATGTAATTGATATGTGCCTGTAGAGAGCTCACGGCCTCGGGCGTCCACCAAGAGCGGGATGGGAGCAGCTGCACTCGCAAGATTTCAAAATACTTATCTCAAAGATACGAAACCCTCTACATCTAGATTGTTGTTGGCAGTGAAGAAGTATTTGGGAAATTAATTTGGCTCGGTTTACTGGAAGCATTGCTACTGACAAGCACATGTTAGTCTACTCTACTCTGATCCAAACACACATCTTAGGGGGGTTTTAATTAGCCTTTTATTCCCCTGTTTGCTGATTTGTAGAAAAGTTTAAATGCAGAGCATTTAGTTTAGTTCTTTGTCAATTTTCTTTTGTCAATACAAAGGAAGATGTTCTCAATTATTTCACAACAAGTACACTTAATATTCTTTACAGTGAAAGTTCCCTGTGAATGCTTAAACGGGAAGTGAGCCACCATTTTTCTTTACATGTGACTTGCAAATATCCACTTGAAGCAGCTTGATGTAAATGACTGCTGATGATTTCAAGCTGTTCCTCTAATTGACAGTTGCCAATGGTGCTAACACAGTCAATAGTGATGAACCAACAAACGGCAGGAAGAAGATGGCACTGTAAAGAATGGAATGTGATGCTTCACTACGAGCTGAAACTGGTGCACTGCTCTAAGTGCTATGACAAATTATTGTCTCTCAACTCGTGTGACGTAGTCCAATACAGTATAGTTCTAAAGGCTTGATTTGTGAACCGTCTCATAAAATCTAGTAATTGGAAAAAAAATGGCAATTTTGTCAGTTGACAGGTGTGGGAATTGAGAAACTATAGTTTCCTATCAGAGGTGCCTGTGTTAAAATAAGATAGTGGTGTACATACACAGTTCTCCCAGTTTCAGTAAATTTCCCCGTGGGGATTAATGAAATATTCAGATTCTGATTATCTCATGCCAGCACATTACTGCCTCTCAGCACAGGGAGCAAGCCAAGCACAGTCACCTGTTTGTTTTTCTAATATTTAAAATGACCATTTATTTAATCCCAAATGATCTCTGTAAAGCTGAGACTTAAAGTTGTATGCCCTTATATCATTTTGAGTTAAAAACACCCTACGCATGTAGTTTATTTAGAAACAAGGTCAGCTCGTGCGCCAGTCATCGTTGGCTCATTCAGTCACATTGTGTGGAGAATGCGTCAGCCACAGAGTGAACTTTGATGGTGCTTTGTTGGCTCAGTTTGAAGCCTGTCATGTCCAACCTCAGCATCATCTTCTAGGTCAGTCCCAGAAGCATGTACGCATCATGAAGCATCATGTACTTCAGTCCACAAATGCTTTGTCTCCGGATGCTTTAGACCTGTTTGCACGTTGTCATGACAAATCTTTAAACCTTTTTTTTTCTTTTTCTGCACTGACTGTTTTCAGCCCTCAGAATTTAGCAGAAAATATATGCTATGGATGTCTGTAGAACATGTTTTAGGCTGGGTTTGAGTTACGTGGGAGTGTTTGAGCTCCTATGAAGATAGTAAAATTATACATCTGTGGCTAAAATGAATTACAAATAATGCAGTTTTCAATATAAAGAGTAAAAAAAATACAAGTTTGCAAGTAGTGGGTTGTGTGTGTTATTTATGTATCTCAGCCTTAGTTTGACGTCAGTTACTAGAGACCCCAACAAAGTTCAGGTTATAACCCTGGTTTAAGGTAATGTTTTCAAATGAAGACATGTGAATCCATAATGCAACTAACTGCTCATGCTGGACATTTTTTGAAGAAAAGCCGCCTCTAATCCGAAAGGCTCCAATAGCTTTAATTGAACAGTCTCAGGTGTCCAACAGAGCACGGCTTACTTGGTGCAGGCTTATTGGAAAGCACTATTGACTGCGTGGAAAAAAAATGGATGTCGCTGTGTTTATGAAGTGAATAGAGTGCTAATGTGAATGCAACTGAAATCTGTATTCTCTAAAGGCCACAAGTTAGTGGCTGCAACAAAAAAAACTTTATTTGTAAGCCAATAAGGAAATGAGCCTACTTGTCTATTGATTTATAGCATCGGTAAACATTTTCCTCAAGAGTTTATATCCTCAGTCACTTGTAGCAGGAAAAGCTATTTTTTAAAAATTATAATCCCATTTTGAGTCAAATTGGTCATGTATTGGGGTGTGGAAACCATTTGAAATGGCATGGATGACGATGAAGATGGACATGGAGTCATTGGGCATCAGTGGGTCACAAGAAACTTGTAATAAAATCAGATAAGATGACTGTTAACGTGTTTTAAAGGTAGTACGGACATGTCTCTAAAGAGGATTTATCATTAACAGTTAAAGCAATGAGAATGGTTTGTGAATTATTGTTGTGTGTGTGTGTGTGCGTGTGCGTGCGTGCGTGTGTGTGTGTGTGTGTGTGTGTCTGTGCTGGGTTTTATGTCTCATTAGTGAAATATATCGTGTACGGCCAAGTTTACTCCCTTGCATGCTGAATTTCTTTTTGCACCACCAGGATGTTTTTAGCTGTTTTTCTATCATTAACGGGGTAATTGGAGGAACAAGGAAAGACAGACAAAAAGTTAATTATGTCTGCACAATTAAGCAAGAGACCCTACTGTTTTTTTCTGTCCCTTATGATATTCAGCCACGGAATGAAATTGTTTCTGCCACTCACATATTGATTTAATTCTCTCATCCACGGCGTTAATTAACAAGTCATGACAGCTGAAGTCAGACATTTCCAGCGTAACTATGCTACACTTAGTACAATTACAACACTACATTGTGGTGGCATAATAAGCCACCAGGAATCCGCAGTAGAACACGAGAACAGATAAACGAGCATGCCAAAAAATGTGAAGGTAATAAAAGTAAATGTGGCAAAGTTGGAGTATACTGTCAAAGTTACTAACAAACCTAACTTTTTCAAATAGCAAGGGAAACGGTCTAATTTTTTTTTATCTCCAGTTCATCATCTTCAGCTGTTCTGAAAGTTACTTGGTTAGTTATTAGGATAGTAATGGCTGTTGGCATCTGTAATGTTGCATCACTGCCCTTTCCTGAATCTATTCATCCCCTTCATCTTCTGCTTCCCTTCCATCATCTTTCTGTCTCTTCTTCTTCTTCTCTTGTGCTCCATGGCAGTCAGCATCTGCAATCGCTCTCTTCTTTCCTTTTGCAGATTTCATATTATTCTCTGGTGCCACATTACTGATCTCCTCTGGATTCAATCACCCCTTATAGTTTTTACAACTAGTCTTGTTTTCACGACCTTGATTCTGCAGTGTTCTAGTCTCTGAAACAATGCTCTCAAGATTACAATGTCCAGAAGAATGTTTTCCTATAGGAGAACTAATCAAATTGCTGTGACTTATTCTCAGTCTGTTCATGATCACCTCCACCTCCTCCTCCTTTCTGCCTCCTTTTTTCGACAAAGCCTGCTCAGATAAATTGTGTCAACCAGGAATTGTTTATGTGAAGCCGATTGTGAAGGAGACAGTAGTCAGCGCGGGCAAACAACCCTTTCCCTAGTGTCAAATGATCAATAAAACCCATAATATATCCACACTGCTTATTCTAATTTCACTTAGATTTAGATTTCTCAACCCCTGTCTCATTTCAGCTCCTGAAGTGGTTTGTCTCCCCCTCCCTTTATCGTCACCCTCTCCTGGTCCTACCTGTCTACGTTCCCCTGCTATATAAGCTCCCACATGTCCACTTGTTCTCTGCTACCCTGCCATTTTTTTTTGTTTGTCCTGTTTTCCAGTAGCAAACAAAATGCATCACAATAACCATTCAATATTATACATTAAATAACTCACAGTATTCACTGTCTCTGTATCTCTGTACCTTTCATCTTTCCAAATCCCCCCACTCCCATCCCTGCTTTTCTGTAGTCAACTAATAATGTTCAGGTACCAGGTGACACTGTCCAGATGGCACTGATAAGAATCAGCACTTTCTATTGGCTTAAATTAATTGTGTACACTTTGGTGAAGGCCGATCCTTCCGCTGACAGCTGTTTTGTTGGCTTTCTCTGCTACTACTGACATATGTCAAGCCCAAAGCACGCTGTATGATGGGAAAACTAATGGCCTTGTCATCTTAGATGACGCAGGAGATGTAATAGAAGGGGACGAGGAGACTGTATTTATACGCTGGGGTTTCACCTAGATAACCGTTAACTCCCTGTATAATGATACTTATTGCTATAGCTATAAAGAAGAATATTGGTCAAATTTGAAACTGTGTCATGTTTTGTCCCCATTGCACAGATGCTCTGTCCATTGTGAAGGACACACATTACATTTCACTTATAGGATTTTTTGAGGAAGCCTGTCATTTTTAAATCTAGCACTGGAACAATGCAATAACAGGCCACTAAGGACACAGGATATCTAAAATGGCATAAGTGGCACCCTGTGTGCTCTTCTAATTTTATCTCCCATTTGCTACAAGGTGAATTCCTGGCTCCACTATAGTCTAGACACTTAACCCCACGGCTGTGCCAGTAGCGTGAGGAGGGGTATGAAAGATGTGGGATAGAAAAACATATGAATATGGGTGTGAATGGGTGAATGACAGTCAGTTTTATGGGCATCACGGTTGGTGTTCTGGTTAGCACTCAAGACCTGGGTGGAGTTTGGAAGTTTCCTTCCATAGTCCAAATCTGGATGAGGCAAAATGGACACAAATTGACCATAGGTCTGAATGAGAGAGTGAATGGTTGTTTGTCTCTATGTGGCCCTGTGATGGACTGGCGACCTGCTCATTTCCAACCAGCGTAGGCCATTCTCTTTTGACCTCTGTCATCAACACAGGATTTTGCCTCAGAGAGCTGCCATTCATGGGATATTTTCCTGTTTGTTGGACCATTCTTTATCTTTGTCTCCAGAGATCACCACACCTGGTCCCATCCAACCACCATGATGTTTAACCTCATCATTCTGATGCTCAGTCTGAACTTGAATCTACATGTCTACATGTATTTGGTCACTGCCATGTGAATGATTGATGAGGAGTATTTAAGAAAGTGGGTGTAGGTGTTGTTTCAGTACCATCTGCAGTTCTACAGACTGGGGTCAACGTGGCAGATAGAAAGGCTTTGGCCATAGATGAGACTGTGAGCTTCTTGCTGTTCGGCCAGCTCACGCAATGGTTATTTATTCTCGTGCTTTACTGTGTGCAAAGGAATTCAATTAACAAACACTCAGGTCACATCTGATCCAGTCTCTCACACGCACTTAGAGCAAATTGCAGAGACCAGGCAAAGTGTAATCTAGGTTGAGCCTTAATAAGAGGGTGAGATAAACATTTATTTGATCAAATGTTAGCTATAGAAACAGAGTGGATAGAACTAACATTACCATTCGAAGCAACACCTTATTGCACTGGTTTTTTTTTTATTGCATATGCTCTATTGGTAATTGCATTGTGTAATTTCTGGCAATCACAGATCCCTGTGCAAGAGATGGAACTAAACAATACAAGTCATTATGCCACCACTTGAGCACATAATGTGCTGGTAGATGTTATTTAACTCTTCATCAGTCCACCACCCAATGAATAAAACAAGCAGAAGGTGTTTGTTATGGGATGCTTTCGTCTACAGCAATTGGTGTTGCAGTAATGTAATTAGGGATGAAATGTTGTGTGGGTGACTCAGTGTATAGGCAGTGCAGATGTGATTAGTCAATGACTGACAGAGGCTGCTGCTTTGGCAACTGGCGTTTCTTTTATTGTCTACTATTATTTAAGGCTGCGTGCGTAACTCTTAGTGCTTTTTGTTGGTCTTTGTGAACAGACATGACATACCATTATTTGTATGCTATGTCCTCAATCTGTCAAGCAATATTATCAGACCTGACTGTGGAATTGTGTGGATTCATCAGCAGGGCAGGAGCAGGGATGACAAAGGTTTGTCTAGTTAAACTGCAGAATAACAAATATTTTTGAACAGTGATTGGGTGTGCGGAGTCCAGTGTGTTCAGGCCAGTCCCTCACAACCATGGTCACACTTCTGGAGGTCAAATAAGACCTGAGACTTTGCAGGTACTTTGAACAGTTTTGTGGAGCCTGAATCTGAAGGCTACGGCTTTCAAACATCATGCTATAGCTATTTTTAATCCAATGACTGTATAGCAGCAATTCGTCATTATGTAATGTTAATTTAGACTAAATAAATTTTACATCAGGGTTATGACTGACTTCATACTGAATCGATAAAGCTGCCTCATATCCATTAGAGGACTTCAGCTCCGTTTATGTACACAAACCACACTGGATGGAAATAAAAAAAGATCTTGTCAGCCAATTGACTGAGCTGATGCTCGTGTTATTGCCTGCACCCATCGCTACAGTATAACTCTTCACATAATTTATGTGAGTTAATCAGTTCTGCCTCATGCCAAAATGACTGCAATACCTCAAATTCAAAGCCATAAAAATTGATCAGTGTGGCACTCCTTTGCCCTTGGGAGTGATCCTGTTATCATTCAACTTATAATTAGCTTTTCTGATACATTCATTCATTACCTCATTCACGAATACGCAATCCACTATGCCAAACTATGCCAGAGGACTCTCAGATTGGTGCTAATGAAAACATTTCATAAGGTTTAAGAGCGATGATTTTATCAAAGGATGAAACCCTGATGCCTCCCAGAACAAAAGTATCACATATACACCGAAAGTTTATTGATCACAGCACAATGATGCAGCTGAGTGCTGCTACCGTCAGATATGATGCACAGAACCAATGGGAACTTCATTATCATACCAACAATGAGGTGCTCAGGAGCCATACTGACATCACCGATACCAATACAATGACTGATGCAGTCATTCTACACCTTTAAGCTATTCATATTTATATTTTTACAGTCTATGTATAGTGAGGCATGTGATACATAGTTTTTTTTTTTGAATTGTATCGGATTTTACATTTTTCAAATTTTTCTAATAACTGATCGGGTGATTTTGACCACTGACAAGATTGGACCGCTTAACCCTTTTGTACCTAACCCTCTAAATGTCCGTCTTTTGCTTATTTTAATCATAAAAGGGACAGAAAAAGTCCTGTGACTTCTGCCCATTGTTGCCCAAAAAACACTGTAGTTGTACACGAACACCAGATTTTAAAGTTAAATTTGAAATTTGAACATTATAACGCATATTTAAAGTAACATTTGTTTGAGTTGTTTGTTTCCTTTCTGGTGATAAAGACGGTGATTCAACTTCTTATCTTTCAGACACCGTTGGAATTTTTCCAATAGCGTGAACGGTCGCATAATTACGGTAATGCAAAGTGCACAAAATTGTTACAGGACCTTTACAATAAGATAATTAACACAGATAATGTATTGTATTGTCGGATTGCAGAAAACATTATTTTAAACACACACACACAGTTTGTATATGTATTAGTGCTGGGCACGCATGACGAGTTTCCATGACGACTGACCGGAAAAAGACGTCATGTTTTATGTGACTCCCGTTTGGTAAAATTAGTCTTGAAAGTAGCGTGCATAAGTTAGCAGGAGGTTTGATATTCGCTGGATATTCGTTTTTGAAAGACATTTTCTCAATCAACAAATAGTAGTTGTGGAGTAGTTGCCAATGGTAGGCAGCTACTTACTACATGTGAAGTTTTGTTGATATCTGCCATTATTGTAAAACGGTATGAAATTAAATATTAAAAAAATTCACCAAAAATCAACAAAAAGATATTTTCTCATTCTGATTGCTGCAGTAGTTGCCAATGGTAGACAGCTACTTACTACAGGTAAAGTGCATGAAGAGCTTTCACTGCTGCTGATTGGCTGTTACCGTGACTCAGTGTAACCAATCAGATGGTGCTGTGGGTGGGACAATGCTGGAGACACAGTAGTGACTCTGCAGGCAGAGATCAGCGGCTGTAGCGGAGCCAAGGAAACCCAGTTGTTGATTTTTGGTTAATATTTTAAATATTTAATTTCATACTGTTTCAACATAATAGCAGATATCAACAAAACTCTACATGTAGTAAGTAGCCTCCTACCATTGGCAAATACTACAGCAATCAGAATGAGAAAATATATTTTTGTTGATTTTTGGTAAATATTTTAAATATTTAATTTCATACTGTTTCACAATAATGGCAGATATCAACAAAACGTCACCTGTAGTAAGTAGCCTCCTACCATTGGCAACTACTAAGGCAATCAGAATGGGAAAATGTCTCTTTGTTGATTGAGAAGATGTCTTTCGGAAAAACAAATATCCAGCGAATATCAAACCTCCTGCTAACTTATGCACACTCTCGAAAGCAACGCTAAACAGAGGCACACATACACAGTATACAGGTGCGCTGGTTATTTGTAGCGCTGCTCGTTTCATTTGATAAACAGACCGCTCCAGTTCAACTGTAGGCGCTCTAATGGCGCTAGTTAATGCAGCAAACGGAGCTAACTGATAAACGGTGCCTGGACTCCGTCCGTGCCTATATATATATATATATATATATATACACACACAAGAGTGTTTGGGCTGAGAAGGAGTATTTATTAATTCATGTCTCTCTGAGAGGGATTTCCTTGCACAGGAAGTGGTGTGCCGTGTTCATTATCAAGTACATGGGAGACCGAACGATATGTATACGATAGAAGTGCCACAGCCATAACCTTAAAAGTACAAAGACAACACACACTGACAGGTGGGACATTATTGCAAGTACGGTGCAGAGACACAGTGCTGTGCAAACTTGTTGTGCATCCAAAGCAGCACAGTATCACAATAATGTGACCACAGAGTAACATCCATAAGAAAATGTGTAGGGCTGGGGGGGAAAGCAGTTCTCATTAACCTTTGGCAGCAGCGGAGGGAACAGAAAGCAGTCGAGTGACTCAGCTTTAATATTAAAGAGACTTTATCATGGTATTTTTTTTATTACGAAATACAGTATCCACAGCTCTCCTGGGTGGGGATGTTTTTAATAAAGTCTTAGATTTACTCTTGTGCGCAATATAAACTGATTCCAGACTGGAGAGGCTAAAATGGATCAGGGCTGCTACAAGTACTAAAAGTATAGTGAAATAAATAATAGAGAGATGAATTAAATCTGATACATTAAGTTGTGATTAAAGGGGACTCTTGTGCTGTACGTCTCACCTTGCATTATTTAACCATTTGAACAGTTACAGGCTGGGTGGAGCAGTGTCTGCACATCCACACGTGACATTCAGGAGTTTTAATTTAGACATTTAGAACCAGAATCTGAAAAGAACCAGAATCTGAAAAGTTAATTTTTAGTTTAATTAACGTTTTAACACTGAGCTTATTGCAGGCGACACGTTCGCACAAGCGCACTTTGCATTTCGGTAATTATGCAATGGTTTGTGCTATTGGAAATATTCAGACGGTTTCTGAAAACTGAGAAAGTGGCTCGTCAAAGCCAACATGTGTTTATTACGGTAATTGCACTCACTCTGTTGCAGGAAGCCGGCGAATCAGCATCTCTGTCGCCAGTACATAGTTTCCGCTTTTGGCCTGTTTTTGGACAATGAGACAAAAACTCAAACCATTCTGTTAAAGTGGGCAAAGCACATTTGAATCGCTCTATTCTATACAGCAATCCACTGATGTTTGCTAGTCCATGCCACAACTGTTCACAAGCCTCTGCGTGTGTGAGACGAGGCTGTAAGCTCCTCCTTCACCGAACAACGAAAGGGCACAACAGACAGGAAAATACACCAAAACATGATATCACGGACAACAACTTTGATTATTACATTTCGGGGAAAAACACAATGTCACATATAACTAGATTCATGTTGATTTATGTCTTGAGATTGTCCATATTGTGTTTGTGATGGATGGCGGCGACATCACGAGTAGTCACCGGTCATTACACTTTTGAGTCAGAGTTGAGGCTCGTGCTCTGAGTCCAATTCCCCAAACAAGTGCCAAAGTGAAGTCCAAGTGGAATCCCCGTTACATGAGTCCGAGCTGAGTTCCAAGAAGTCATCCAGGACTCCACTTAGAACCGACTTGCACAAATGAAAAAGATAGACGGCAACATTTCGACACTATATGCCTCGTTTACAGAGCTTGACCAATTGCCAACTTTAAAGTCTGGCTGGAATCTAAGTTTAAGTGATCAGCTTTATCTATCTGCTTTTAAGCTATCTTTTCAGCTGTTGATTACTGTATATCCACATTTTTTGTTTTTATTTGTTGAATAAAAAATGGAAGGAAGTCCACAGAGCTGCTGGTGTAACATTGACAGCAAGCTGCGTCTGTTTCTCAGTCAGTTAATGAGATTAACTGTGGGGCCAATGCCACATCCTGCTGCTGCAGGGTTCATTACCTGAGATACTGATCGAGTGTGCTGCTGCATAATCAGACTCGAGAAAGGGCCAGAAATTAACCCAAAAAGTCACTATGTAGATCATAGTAGCCTTTCATACCGTAGTGGAGGTATTAGTTTATTTATTTTTTGGAGGCATTTACCTCCGTACTCAGTGTTCATAAGTTTAATTTGAGGTGAATTGAGACCCACATATCAGATGGGATTGACACCAGTGCCCCCGACAACCCTCATGTGGAGATAACACGGTAGAAGATGGATGGATGGATGGACTAAAAACACTGTAAATCACCTGATCTCAAACCATTATTGTTCAATTCATCACTTCCTGCACTTAATTTAACTGTGATTAGTGATTTTGCCTTGTCATTGTGCTTTCAGTCAATGTGAACATTTCTGACCAGCATAACGTTTACCTGGCTGAAATAATAATCACAATTGCAAAATTCTTCCATAGGAACATCCTTGAAAATGGACAGGGTTGGCAATAATTCCATTGCATACAAAATACACTCAAAAGGGTTAAATGAGCAGCAGCAGCATTCGGAATCATCCACCCTATGAAGCTTGACGACTTCACAATATCCATTGCACCTCTATGGACATCATTCTGAACTGGAAAAAAAACATAAAGATGGTGGTGCCCATGTGGGAGAGATCACTTCTTACATCATCATACTCTGACAGGCCTGTATGTCACATATTGTGCAGATGAGACCCACAAAGTGGCCTCCGACACTTGGTGATTGAAGATGCTATCGCTGTCGTTCAATCTTGTTTCTCACTGCTATTATGTTTGATGAAGAGCTGACTTGACACACACTTCCTCAGATCTCATTTGGATTGTAGCCTATAGCTACAGGGCCTGGTGCCATTATACTCGACTGGTAAACACAGAAAAACACACACACACACACACACCCACCTAGATGCACAGACAAATGTATTATCAAACGCCTCCAGGCAAGCACACAAACACAAATTAAACATCCATTTGAATCACTCAGTGTCTAATTTAGGTCATTCTCTTCAGACTCTTCACTTGCTGCCTTTTTTCCTCCCCCTAATCCTTTTCTTTCTGTCTTTCTCTCTGGAGACACCGGTGAATGTCACGGGGCGAGAAGACTCAAGGAGGGTCATACATCACTGTGTGTTCATGCAAACCCAGAGAAACGGGGAGATAGAGGCTGCGATGATGACAATAGCAAACTGTGGACCAAGTTAACAACAGGGATTCTCTTATCACTCATAAAGTGTGTTCCACCTCCCTGTGTACCCCCATTTGTATAATAACAGTCATAAAACTCCTAGACGGCTCCGCGGATGTGATGGAATGTGCTGTGCATCGATATCACTCTCCTCAAGTTTCCTCATCTCTGCTGCCCACGCACCTCTGCTGATTATACAGCAGCATTACAGATGTTGGTTTAACTCGTCTCACCCACACACAGAGCAATACCTGCTACATACATTTGTTCAGCCCGGCCGCACTCGTGCTGACAGACGACGGGCTATCGACAGACTACTGTCTGCAAACTAAGTGGATGTGAGTGTGTGTCTGAAGGGAAAGCACTGGAGGAGGTAGAAGGAGAAAAGAAAAGGATATAGGAGAATAGACACTGAGGGAAATATGACTTTGGAGAGAGTGTGTGCGTGCGTGTGTGTGTGCGCTCACAAGGGACTAACTTCTAATTATCTGGGTAAGTTCACTACAAACAACTTCGACTTTAGCAACAGTTTGCAGACAAATACACAAGGGCATTGACACTGGAAGCTGACCAACACAATATTGATCCACTGAGACAGTTCTGCACCTCGCTAACGAGCAATCTGACATCAGTTCTTGTTGGATGGAAAGCATATTACTCTCATTTACTCTAACAAACTATACATATATATATATATACATATATATATAGGAATCATTTTCATGAATCCATTTGCCTTGATGCACTTTGACACTGGGAGGGATTTTGACGTGGCTTTATTAAAAAAAAAGAAGAAGAAAAAAATGATTTGAAGTTTTCTTTAATAATAGTCAGCATCACCGTGAACAAGGATCCATTAAGAATATTAGCAAAACTTGTAAGGAATAATTTTAATGATTTTTTGAAATTGAGGAAATGATCCATTTGCCCTGATGCCCTTTGACACTGGGAGGGATTTGAGGTTTTTCATTTCCATTGAAAATATTAGCAAACCTTTATGTATTTTCTTTCCGCAGCTTTTAATTGGTTCTGATTATTGTACTTACTCTAATATTAAGTGTTTCTTTATTGTTCTTCTTATTTTTTGTAACAACTTTAGTGATTTCTTCTTTTGGAAGAGTTCTCGTTATGTAAATCACTCTGAGCTGCCTTTGTATATAAAATAAGCTATACAATTAAAATTGGCTTTCTCTCACTCACACACATCCACACACATGCGGCAGCCCACACAAAAAGCAGCGGCAGTTTGAAACTGGCTGCCTGGTTTCAAAAGAGTTACAGGAAAAACATGGCAATTATCAAAGGAAATTCAAATCTTTTCCAGCCGTTTTTGTTCTTTGTATGAGTCTGCATGACAATGTCATTCCTCCAATCCCATCACACATTCAGACATACTGAATGATGGTGTTTTATAATGCAGTTATGTAATGATGTGGGGCTGCTTGAGGTTTCAATGATTTCCTTAAAGTATATTTTTGTTCAACAAAAATAAAAAATAAACAAAACAAAAAAAGCTAGCAGACAGAAAATGTGTTAAATTTAAGTTTAATCCACAGGCTCCACCAATATTCTGGTACAGTTGTGTGTTTAAGTGCTTAAGACACATTTTTTTTGCAACCGGATTGGCCAGGTTTAGCTGATTCTATACAATAATTCACTTCTAAGTGGCTCCTCCCTCATTGGGCTGTCTTCTGGTTTTGTTAACTTGAAATAAATGCCCAGGCTGGTTGCCAGAATGGCTGATGAGTCTCACCTATAAGGACTGTGAGGTGTCTCCTCTGCAGGACAGCTGTTTTTCCTCCTCATGTGTTCATGAAGCACTGTGTACATGTTGATGGCACAGTTCAATCAGCAGTTTCCACTCACCTGACTCCACTGTTCGATCTACGTTCCAACCCTCACCTATGGGCATGAGCTTTGGGTAATGACTGAAAGAAGGAGATCTTGAATACAGGCGGCTGAGATTAGTTTCCTCCGCAGCGTAGCCGGGCTCAGCCTTGGAGATAGGGTGAGGAGCTTGGACATCCAGGAGGGGCTCAAAGTAGAACCGTTTCTCCTCCACGTCAAGAGGACCCAGTTGAGGTGGTTAAGGATCTGGTTAGGATGCCTCCTGGACACCTCCCTGGGTAGGAGGATATGTCCTTCCAGGAGGAGACCTCAGGGCCGACCCAGCACACCCTGGAGGGATTATATCTCTTGCCTGGCCTGGAATTGCCTTGGGATCCTCCCTGGAGGAGCTGGCAGAAGTGGATGGGAAGAGGGCGGTCTGGACTTCCTTGCTAAGTTTGATGCCCCTCACAACCTGGGCCCAGCTAAGCGGAAGAAAATTAAATGAAACCGAACAGAATGTCAAATTTTACATGAATTTTAGAACTATAAAACTGACTAAAAAGGCACAAAATAAGAGCTTTCACAGGGAAATATTTAGACAACATCTCCAAATGGCGCAGTCTATGCCAAGTGTCCACCTCAGTGAAATACAGATGGCTTATGTTTTATTTCCAGAAAAATCGCAGTGTGTAAAACCATCTTCCAATCTTTGTGACATTTCGGGTTCAAAATAATTTAAGCAGTCTTTTATGGACCTAACAGCACGTGAAATCCTCGTCTTTCAAAGCAACAACTGACCACATTAATCAAAAGAGCAGTGAACGGATTTCCAGTTGTAAAATGAAGGTAGCATTTCTTTGAAGGTTATCCCTAAATGTTCATAAAGACAACCCATTAAGTATTTACAAGGCGCTGTTATCTTGCAAAAATTAGATTTTTAATGACTTTGCTTAATGATATGTTCCGCGCATGTCCTTCGAAGCTCTAGTGCATCTGTGAACGACAGCGGCGCCGGTGAAGTGCCGTGTCTGCTCAGTAATTCATGCATATACAGCGGCAGACGCATGCACACCTGCCTGCAGCCACGGTGAAATGAAACACGCCACCAAGGGCAGATGCTTCCAAGCAAAAACACACAGCTGTTCCTCATTGTCAAGGAGAATCTCAGGAGCGTGTTGCCCTTAAGCGGCGTCGTGTAGTTCGACAACATAAATCACCTCTTAACTTAGACGATTCATGTTGTTGTTCTTACATCTTGGTTGTCAGAGCGACGCTTGGTAAAAAAAAAAAACCCGCCGGCAACTCGCAGATACAGAGTGAACTGCCCTCTGGTGTTGACATACTGACACGTGGGGTTTATAATTGACTTCGGTGTTAACCCACTCACAGCAACACGAGATCCCCAGAGTAAATACTGGGGTTGTCTGTTGACTCAATGTAAATCTACTCACATCCATATTGGATGTTTTGACATCCAAAACATCCAGAAGAGGCACAGGGCATTTTCTGCCCAAATTGAGCATTCAGTCCTTTGGAAATATTTATTTTCCTCACTAAATCTCACACTCGAAATCTTATTTTCATAATAGAGAGAGAGGAGCACAGACATCCATAGATTATATGGCTGTGAAATTTTTATTCCATTATTGTTTTTTTAACACAACAGACTACAGACTACAAAGTGTCTTTTTTTGTTGTTGGGAAGACGCGAGTAAAAGCGAGAGAACCCACCTTTGAATGAACTGCAGAAAATGGAAACCCGGTTATTATTAAACGGTATCAGATTGTCCTTTGGGCTTGATGTGAGCTTTTTTCCAAGTTGGAATGATGTATTTCCAGAAACCCAGAGGTTTATTGATACCATCTGTTTTTATCTTTGTCTTTCCAGTCGAGTAGTATCTGGGGTTTTTTTTTGGGCGACAATTACTTTGAACATGAAAATTAAGGTTTTTAAGGTGTGGGGTTGTATATGAGGAGAATTTACCTAGAGGAGAGATGAAGGGGGAGAGGGGGATGGTAAAGAGGAGTATCTTGAGCTCAGCTCCAACCAAAACTGACTATCTTCCCAGCATTTAAGAATAAAAGATACACATCTCCAGCAAACCCTTTCTAATTTGTGTATTTGCTTTTAGTGCTTGTGCTTGGTGACAGTGTAAACTTTTAGAATATACACTGAACAAAAATATAAAAGCACGCAGAAACACTTGTAGTTATTGTTATGTGACGAAACAGAGTAACTATCCAAAAATAACATTACAACTTTATCAATAAAGTGGCTTTAATTTGCGAGCATTAGGATCAATTTCAAAACAAAAATCCTGGAGCAATGGCAGGAAGAACACAATGTCGATTGTGGCCTGGGGGATGTTGTCCCACTCCTCCTGCAAAGCCACTTGTAAGTTGACGGCCGTTCTGGGGAACTGGAACTGGAACGCGCTGGCGGACACGCCTACCCAGAACATCCCAAAGGTGTTCGATAGGTGACATGTCTGGTGAATACGGCGTAATTAAGATTAAGAACCCGATTCAGTTGCCATGCTGTGTTGCCACAGCTGTAACGCTCAACCCAGCACTCAGCATGCCAATGGCACGCTCCCTCATGATTTGTGACATCTGTGGCATATTGACAAGTGACAAAAGTCCACATTTTGGTGTGCCCTTTAATTGACCAGACCATAAGGAGTGTCTGTGTACTGGTCACGCATAATTGACCACCACTCTGCCATGCTCCATGACTCTCGTGAGTTGAAATAATCAATCTGAGATTGTTGTCAATAGGAGTGGCCAAGTGACACTGGACTACTGGGTTTGAGCAAAGGTCATGACATTCTATTTTTGTTCACCATTTCAAGTTTGTGCGTTGAGTATATGTTTGGTCTGGCTTAGGGATCATAGCAGTGTGGGGGGCGGGGTTGGACATCAAACTAAATATACATTTCACAGATTTATTATCCACTTTGGATAAATGTAAATTGGTTTGGGTAATAAGGTCTTTGAGGTCTTGACTTTTTTTCCCCCTAACATCTCAAAGGTCAAGATCTGGAGAAAAGAAAGGCTTTAGCCTGGCAAAACTTGGAATTATAAATGAAAATACTGTACAAACATGATACTATGGATTGACATAATTCTGTTAGAGACTGTATTAATAAGCAATACCTGTATGCATGTTTCATTGATGGAACATTGCGGATACGGCTTTGGTGATCACAGCTCTTAAAAATTGTATTTTATAATGACATTATCAATATATTGTTATTTTGCTGGCCTGCATGTTGTTGATAATAACATTTACTTAAATGTGTAAATTGTGCGTGTAAATAATAGTTCATACTGGGGAATAAGAGAGAAGGGAGAATAAAATCAAACAATGGGTGTCAATATGGGCAAAGAATTCCAGACATGGTGAATTTACGTTGGGTCTTCCATTTTGTGTCTGACTGTGGTCATCTGAATGAGGGGGTTTCTATCCCTCGTCTGTCTTGTCACGTGTAACTTACTGTTTCCCATAATGTAAATCCCCCCCTCCCCCTTGTGTGTACTTTTCTTCTTCTTCCAACTTTATTTTCTGCTCGTGTTTCTGATTAGCTCATTAGTTTCACCTGCGTCTCATGTGTGTCATCTGTGTCTGATTAGTTTTCACCTCCTTGTGTATAGAAGCCGCCTGTCGAGTGCCATTTCATCTTGTTGCCCCTGTTGCCTTTGTTTTGCCACAGCAGTAGCTCTGCGTTTGGATCTTACAACACTTTCCTATTTCACCAGACTGTTGTCTTAAAAATAAGCAATAACATTTATAAAAAATGCTCAGTTGTAGCTTCAATCAAGAGACATATTTTAGAATATCACATCATTGAATGTTACATCTACAATATTATTCAGACGAAATACAGAAAAATTATTTGAGATTCTCCCTTTCAACTGATTATTGAATTAGAATATTTCCAGCATACATATCCCAGATAAAATGTTGTGTCTGTAGCTGCTGCTGTGCAGCTTATGCCAGCTTCTTACTGTGTTAATGCCCCCTGCAGATCAGTGGGAAATTGTAACAGCATTGGCAGAACTGTATTCCACCACCCATGGGCACAAAATAAACAGAGTTTTACAATCTGGTTAAACCCTCCACTGCTCTGATAGAGCTGCATTTCTGATTGTGTTTTCTTAATTGACAGATGTGACTGGTGCTTGGCTCCCGTAATTGAAATTCCGACCCATAAGATGTCCTTTTAGCAACCTGAAACCCACACGTGTCAACAAATCAACTCGTGTTAAAAGTCAACGCCATTTTTTTTTCTTTTTTTTCGTAATACGATGTGAAAAGACGGCTCAAAGCTGCAGAGCCGAGATACAGCTTCATGCCCTTTTCCTCGTCCTCCCCACATTGTGGACGCTGTTAAAAAAATAAAAAAAACAAAATACTGCACCGTTTGAAGCGTGAATGTGTGGAAGCAGAAGCATCAGCCTTTAAAAAGAAATAATGTACACACAGTATATAGGCCGCTGCATAGTACACAAGTTGCATACTTGGTATAAAGAGAACTCCACTATACAACTGTGGGCTGCTCTCCAGCACAGCTTGTTCCATTAACCCATGGTACAAGCAGTCCAGGACACAATATGCCCTGCAGCCAGGCACACTGGAAACACAATAACACCAGAGAGACACAAAGCCAAGCATCAATCCAGCACGAAGCTCAGGACTAAGCTTTGGACGGCAGTCATTGTGTCGACTCTCGTCACTGTGTAATGTCAGCAGGTTTAGTGTCTCCTTGTTGTCCATGTGTCCGAGACAACACAGAGAGGACAGACGATCTCTAAAGGTTTGGTTTTCGGTTTCAGATCAAATAATGACGTTTTCTTTGAAAACATAATGAGTTTGCTTCTGGAAATTACATTTCTAACCATTAATATGGGCTGATAATCATCAAAATTGTTGGTGACAATTCCGCATGACTGTCTTCATTGCACACTTTGTTGATTAGTCTCACAATCATTGTCTTCACGAATCAATGTGCATTCCCTAATGCCCTCAAATATATATTTTTATTGTACAAGCAACAGTCCAAAACACTCTGGTTGACTCTTACATACCCACAGATGTAAACAATCTTGGAATATGCAGTAAAAATGTCCTGTCTTTTGTCTCACCTTTACAAATTGGCTTGAGATTGACTGTACAAAACAAATAAAAAGGTTAGTTTGACAGGTGAAGTTAGTTGGACTTAGACAGTCATTGGAAACACAACAATTTAATATAATCCAAGATAAAACCATACACCCATGCCCTAATTGTTTGAAAAAATCAACATCAATAAAATACTGGTATTTAATTGCTATGTATCTGATATTAATAGAAGGTTTAATGCTCATCTATCTAGTGGGCGAGAGATTAACCAGCATTAATGCAGTGAGGACAAAAATACACGCAGGATGTCTGACTGCAATAACGTGTGTGCTGTGACATGAGAACATGGAATGAGATAAAAAGCAAAACAAAAAAATGCTCATGTGTGTGTTTGTCATGTGGCAGCATGTGTGCATAATCTCAGTCCAAGGACAGCACTAATGTAACGTCTTTGGTTCCACCAAAATCCTCTAAAGCAAGGTCACAGTGATGGAACATGACGCGATGAAATACAGCGAGTGACACCGAGATCTATTATCTAAGCATCAAGAAATTGTACACTGACCCCAGAATACATTAGATACATGTTCCTGAACACAGTGTGAGCCATGTACTCTGTGTTGTACCAAAGACTTTAGGGTGTAAACCATTAAAAACAATAAATCTTCCCTGGGAATAACCTGCATGTCATTCCCCCGCAGGAGGAGCAAACAGTGTTGCACCACTGAAGAGGAAGGACAGGGAGTTTATTGGAGTTACTGAAAGTGAACTGGGAGCACCACCCTCGCATTCGCAGGAACGCGGCAGCTTTCTGAAGCCGATTGTTTAAACTCGCCCCGGTATTTCAAACAGACGGGCACAGTTCTGCCTTTTTCTTGACATTCCATTAGGCCGGTCGCAGCTTCCATGCAGAGAGGAGAGAAGGAAGGGAGGAGGTGAGGTGGAGGAGGCATGGTGGAGAGTTGGCTTGAGTCACACTGCCATCTAGTGTTGGCTCAGACAGCAACAGGTGCTGTCCATGGTGCTGACAGGCACAGCTCTATATTTCCGTCCCCGTCCCGCACCCCCACATCAAGACTGTCACATGTATTCAGGAATCTCACTACAGAACTTAAGGCTTGTTCACAACAGTTGTGAGGAGAAGTCAGGTCAACCCGCACAGGTAAAGCTCAACAGGCTGGAGGTTCGGTCTTGTCATGTATGCTATAGCACTGGGATGTAATGGTGTTGACACTGTATAACAACTGCAATATACAATCAACAGCCACTTTATTAGATATACACCTGATTGACTGTGTGTTACAGCCATCAACAGCCTCACTGTCGTAAAATCTCAGCCCCCCCCCCCCACAATTAAATACATAGCAAACAGACATTTTATCTCAAAGATACTTAAAAAATCAAACAGCGACAAAAAAAGCCAAGTCGGCCTCCGTTTTGCACGCTTCTGTGTTTTTCAGTTCCCGACATTTGGAAAAAGACAGTCTGACGTTTAGTAATGTGCGAGTAAACCCCTTGCTCGGTCAGACAGTTGTTTCCTCTTCCTCGCTTCCACTACAGTTTCCTCTGCCTCTTTTTCGAACGTCTAAAATGATGCTCCTGCTGCCTTGATCTATTAGCCAGTACCTGATTGGGAGTCGTGTGTGTGTGTGTGTGTATGTTGTGCCGTAAAGCAAACCGTGTTTCTTCTGAGACCCGAAACTCCTCGAGACCCCTGATTTCTTTTTGATTTTATCTTGCGAAGCTGAGTTTTTCTGTTAGAAGATGGTAGGGGGAGTAGAGACGGCCCCCAGTCTCCCTGCAACAAGCCACTTAACCATCACAATGACTCTGAAGTTACATCGGGGTAAAAATCCTGCATAGTTCTACTTTAATGCATTTAGGTCAGTCAGACAGCTGGTCTGAGTACTGTAGACACTGCTAAGACTCTCAAGCACAACTTTTTTTTCTCCGCGGTTTACAGAGAATGCTCCAAAGGTTGAAAATACCCAGTGAGCAGCAATTTTGTTACAACTAAAGAATCCAAAAGACTGTCTCTCAATGAACTTGAACCGACAGCAGAAGACCAACCCTGGTGTCACTTTTTTGAAGTGTCCAGTGTACATAACAAATTGGCTGCTGGGTGTACTGAAAAAAGTAGGACATTGTGACATATAAATAAAACATACAGCGAGATTCATTCATGTGGACTGAGACCCACTAGTCATCAGAGCAAATATTGGATTTGAGCCATTGGAGTCGGTGTAGTCCAGCTCTGTGGTTAGTGGCTGGAAAATCTGAAATGACATCTGTTGTTTTTCTCTCTTTTCCTTCTTTATTTATTTTTATTTAATTTAATTTTCCATCAGTCTTGTCTTATGCTAATGGTTAAGTTTGGCCATTTTGATGTCTACAACTTGGTCTAATGAATCATTCCAACACTTAAGTCTAGAGAATCACTGATCTGAAGACCTGACCATCATCGTTAGGTCATGCTGTGGTGCTTCAAAGCAACGCTGTTGCTTTGTGTTTTTTTCCATTTGTGTGGAACTTTCCTCTGGTT
Organism: Microchirus variegatus; assembly: GCF_963457635.1. Taxonomy (NCBI): domain Eukaryota; kingdom Metazoa; phylum Chordata; class Actinopteri; order Pleuronectiformes; family Soleidae; genus Microchirus; species Microchirus variegatus. Next base: position 18,099,176 of record NC_139802.1, read on the forward strand.
AGTCAAGCCTCTTCCAACAGTCCAAAGACATGCAAATTGTGGTTTCTAACTGGAGACTCTAAATTGACCATAGATCTAAATGTGATTGTTTATTTCTCTTGATAGGCTGACGATATGCACCCTGCCTCTTATCCAGTGTCAATGAGATTAGCTCCAACTCTGCCCTTAACCCTCAAAGGATAAGCTGTAGTCGGATCAAATATTTAACCTTGATGAACACATTACTTCATTAAAATTCAGAGCAAATGTCATGTCAGTGAAGTTTGCTCTAGATATTCACAGCATTAGTAAAGTACTAAGATATTTTGGTGACCCCTCATCTATCTCTAGTTCCATCATTAGACCAAACATTCACTTGTACACAAAGAATTCCCCCTCATTAATGCATTGTGATTAACTTACAACATTCCTTGAGAAGGAACTCTTTCCATGCTGGGTGACTGCAGTGCTGCACCCGAGCCAAAATGTCAACTTTACAAATGAGGCTCGGTGGTTAAATCAGACCAGTGGGAAGAACGTGGGCTGAAACTAAACTGAGGTAAATTGACCTAAGCAGATGTCAGGAAACAAGAGTGGAAATAGTGCAGGAGTGGGGGAGTGTTTTCAGTGGTGCATTAATCCCCATTTGGTGCTCGAGTGTGTGGTTTGGGCAGCAGGACTGTGTACATTAAAGTGAGTGAAAATACCAGTAAACAGTGGGGATTAATGCTGTGTTTTAGGGGCTTTGGACAGCAATGGATGGAGCAGAAGGATAAAGATAGTAAGACCTGTTAGCAGGTTACTAACATATTCCTTTAGTGTTTCATTACAGCTTATACGATTTATGTGCAAGGGAAAATGACGTAGAAGCAAAAGAGAGAATGTCGAGTCTGTTCCAAAGCATAGAACGGTTATGGGATTCATGTAAAGATCCCCTCACTGACTGTTGCTGCATTAAATGGAAAAATTATGTTCCCACACAACTTAAGTGCATTCTCGCATACGTTTCTTACAGAATGTAAGCAACGTGTTTTCTCCCACTGATGTAGTTGGGGTTAATTTTATCTTTGTAGGTGGAGAGGCTGAGACCACATGTGTTTCAGTGATGCTATAAGGCAGCAGTCTCAAACTCATGGCCATCACTCAATTTCAACGTGGCCCTCCAAACAATATCAGGTCATAATATAAATTTGCATCTTATTGCTGTTTTTCCCATTGTGAACTACTTTTATTTTGAAATTCTCCAATCCAACTTTATTTGTGAAGCACTTTAAAAGCACCATAGTTGACTAAAGTTCTGTACAGAATATATATAAATATAATAATACAATTATTTAAAAATGACAAAAAAAAAACAACTTGTGAAATATTGTATAACTGTTATCACAAATATTGGAGTTGCAATATCATGATGGTATAGTGTCATTTAAGCTCATATCATCCAGCCCTACTGAACAGTTAGTTTTTCCCAAAAAAGTTGGGCTTTTCTTCACATGACCAGACAGGACATCCTGCTATGAGAGAATTCAGTGTTGTTGGTTTACTGGCCTTGTATTCTGTGCCTAAAGAGTTACTTAATAGTTCAGTGGTTATAAGGATACTAGAACCAATATTTTCACAAAAAAAAAACCTTTTCCAAGAAACATTTCCTTATACATCACGTGGTATCAGCGCCCTAATATCTATGTTTGCCTTTGAATGGAACTCAATAATTTATGTTTACAACTTGAGGAAGTTTTGAACATGACATTCAAACGGTAAAGTATGAAGAACGCTGTTATCCACAAGTAACACTTTTGAAATGCCACACAAACCTTTGTGTCATAAAGTGGCAAACGGCAGCGGTGCTGTGTACTGCAGATGCCAACTGCCATAAAGAGCCAGAGAAGAAGACAAACACTGAGAGAATATGGGAAAGAATATGCTTCGGCTGAATACATTTACAAGAAATCGCTGTATTGTAACAGTGTAACCACTGCCTTAAGATTCAACCAACCAAAATACTGTACCAAACAACCCTTTTTCACACTTCTAAGCATGCAAATGGGCTCATTTTGTAAAAACATGTTTAATGTACAACATTAAATTGAGCAAAACCTCCGCTCTGCTTCCTCGACATGTTTACCAAACACTTCTGACATAGTGTCCAGTGTATTTCTTTAAGCTGAAACCTTAACCAAATTTCATCAGTTTCGATTTCACTGGGAGGTTTTTAATGTCCCACGATAGCTCTTAATGCGTCTCCACCGCGACTGTAAAAACTGTTTGGCTTGAGAAATTCTCTGCTTTCAGAAAGTCTTATGTTGGTACAATTCATCAGAAGCTGTCACGCTGGCGTACGGAACGTAGCCTTCATCAGCCTTTTTTGCCCCTCTGGTTTCTCATTGCGCTGAAACAGATCGCAGCAGTTCAGCCCCGAAACACATACTGATCCACAGCAGAGGCATTACCCCAACCACACACATACACACACACACAAAAACATGCATCTCCATCAGTCTTTTTGACTGGAGGGCCTGTGTTTTTTTCTGAGGTCATGGAAGATCAATGTTGACTCCACGGCGTAATCATCTGAGGAATAAGATTAGCATATCTTAGCGCCGATTGAGTTGTCTCACTGGCTGCAGTGGGGAGAGGTGATTAAGGACTGATTGTCCCAGCAGGAGCAGATGAGAATTTCAGGAGACAAAGATGGAGAACAGCAGAAAATGAGAGAGGGAAAATACAAAGACACTTTGGACGTCGTTTTATCAATTTCAAATCAGTATTTTTTTTCCTTTAATACTCAATCAATCAATCTTTATTGATTTGTTTATTAGAATAACTGTCCTTTATCCAAAATTGGCCATGGTTTCTAATTAAAACCCTTTAACAGCGAGCAGATCGCAAGACGTCACGCTTGCACAAGTGCACTTTGCATTGTCGCAGTTACGCGGTGGTTTGTGCCATCGGAAAAATTCCAGCGGTTTCTGAAATGTGAGAAGTTGCGCGTCAAAGTCAACATCTGGTTATTGCAGTAATTTCACTCGCGCTGCTTCAGGAAGCCGGCAAATCAGCCTTCTTCACCAGAGAGGAGAGAGTTGGAAAAACACCTGTGCATAGTTTCCATTTTTTGGCCTGTATTTAAATATTGAGAGAAAACTCATGTTTAACATGTTTTATACTGTTCAAACTTCAAATTGAGCACACAAAATCTGGTGTTCATGTACAACTACAGTGTTTTTTCTTCATTTGCAATTGTTAATACACTATTCTAACATGCAATAAACTGTAAATAAATGCCAGATATTGGACGTTATTCTGGAAAAATGGGCAAACGCACTTTCCTCACAGGACATTTTCTGGCCCTTTGATGGTTAAAATAATTCTAAAAGTCCAGACATTTTGAGGCTTCGGTGTTAAAGGGTTAATGACAACACTGTACTCGTAGGTACATGTTGTAACTGGTCTGTAAACTCCTATTTTTAACTGACATTCATACAAGCTGACTTCAACACAGGGCCATGACCTGGAGTCTACGTTCCTTTTCATGTGCAGTCTGTGGATGCAATCACTGAACGTGTTCACATTTATTCTCCGTCACACCTTGATCTCTTTTCAATGAGTTTGTCTAAGCCCCAGCGGTTTGTTTATCACCTCTCAGTTCTTTCTCGACCCAGCAGACTTCTTTTTTAGATCTCCTAATTAAAGAACGTGACCTTGGATGATTTCAGCCAGTACACGATAACACCAGACCAGAGTAAGTTTCTCTTTTCTTTCTGAAAGTCAAAGTTTGGAGCATGACCACAATCTCACATTGGCTTTATTTTTGGAAACTGAAATTCTAAATCTTTTTTTTTTTAAGAAGTTTTAAGTTGCAGAACCACATCTGGTCATGGATCAACCGGAGTGATTTAAGTGTTGTGTGGCGATACTGTTGCTTTACTAGAAGATTAAAACTCTCCCAGTGTTTCTTACTTGAAAACTTTTGTTATTAGTTGTGTTGCAAGTTTAGATTAATAAAAAGACGTGAACACACTTTGTGCTTTATCTTCTTTTGGAACCATATTAAGGCCTTTTCTTGACCCTGTTGCAAATTCTACCCTGTCCCTGGAGGCTTTGACCAAACACAGAAAAGTTCAGAGCGAGAGAGAGCACACTCCAAATTCTCTACAAAATAATCTGCATGCAGGTCCCTCCGGTGGAACGATCAGAGGGAAATGCGTATCCTGAAAAAAAGGAAGTCTGAGAGACAGTTGGACCATAAACACAATAAAACCTGTGTCAGCCTTGGCAGAAAGTTTCAGAGACGGAGAGATTGCCTCTGGTTTTCTGTTGCATATGAAATGAGTGTGTCTGTGTGTTTATCTGATGAAACCCAACAAGCAAATACCATTTCTCGCAGTCCTGCAGCTTTGATGTTTACTCACTTCCAAAGTAAAAAAAAAGAGAACTCTGCTTACCTTTTTGTTTTTATGTGGGGAACTTCGAGATCAGAGGCTACATGGTTGGTGTAGTGGTTAGCGATGTAGCATTGGCAGCAAAAAGACCTGGGTTCAACAGCCTTCACACAGAATAGTACTGATAGCATACATGTTTAGGGTTGGTCTGTTGTGTCCCGCATGATGTTTTGAGGCAACCGGTCAATGTACAGCGAAGTTACAGGACACTTCCTGTTTTATGGTGAAATGGATGCAAAATTTAAAACAGCCGACTTCCTGTTGGGTCAAGTTTGTGTCCGTAGACATGTTTGCGGTCTGTCTCTAGTGTCACATATAAAGTTTATCAGTCAATGTATGCCTAAGTTATAGGGCACTTCCTGTTTGGAAATTCACCAAAATGCCAATGGTTGCTGTGGCCGCGCCCACCTTTCGACAACTTTTTTCCCTTTGATGTGTCTAGTACAAATTTAGCATTACATAGTTTTTTTAATGTTATTACGACAAATGTGTTCAGACGAGTTTGCTCATTTACGTAGAGTGCAAATTGGCAAAATGGACACCAAAATTCAAAAAAGCAAACTTCCTGTTGAGTTGAGGTCACAGTTATGGTCGACTTTTTTTTTATTCATCTTGGTCTATAACATCTTCCCACCAAGTTTCGAGAAATTCGGTGGAACTCAATTTTGCCTCTGTTTTCACCTTAAGGGGCCGCTTTAGAGCCCTTGAGCAATGCAAGGGTCCTTGAACTGTGCCATTATCCCATTTTCTCCAGACCTGACCTCCATACATAGTTTCAAGAGTTTGCATGGATGTTAACGCCCTCAAAAATAACCACAAAGCCACGGCTATAATAATAATCTGAAGGATAACAATAGGTTCCTCACAGAAATTGGTGCCAGGAGGCGTCTCGGCCCCTGCCAGTTGTGGCTCGGGCCCTAATAATAAAATCACAAAAGTTATCCAAAAATAAAACAGAAGGGAAATGATTCCTAAGTAGAGGAGTAGAAAGAAAAAGCAGAGAAGGAGAAGAAAAGGCAAAGTGAAAGAGAAAAGAGCAGTAATGCCTTATTAGAGACGTAAATTGCCTTAAAACGTAGAACAAACAAACCAAACAAAAAAACAAATTCACAACATAATTATATACATTTGTATTCTGTACTTACAAAAATGCTCATGAATGAGGTTTCTGCAGACAGCTAATTTCCTGCTCTCATTCAGAACAAAGTAGCTGACCGTTGTTTAATGTTTCGCTGGATGGCCCACTTTAACTGCCATGATATCCATTAGACACCAGACAGAGTCACGACGCGGCTCAACATCCAGCCATCAGCGGGCAAATTGGAAATTCTCTACAAACTTGTTCTCATTTCTCATTCTTTTATTATCTGGCTGTTTGTTCATAAATATTCATAAATAAATTCCAACCCCTGACTTTAGCTGTCACGGGGGAAAACAAAGGGCTCATCCACGTTGCCAGTTGCTGTCAGAGAATATAAAGAGCCCATTATTGTGTCTGTTTGAGTAGCTGTGAATATCATTACAAAGTCCTCTACGCCACCTCTGAGTGCGTTTTGTGGCTCTCCAGTGGGGCGAAGGTGCCACCGCGTTCATTTATCGTGGCCATTACTGACATGTTTACAGCCGCGCTCTCCAGATGCTGCTACATTTGGCGCCGCTCGTCAGAGTGTGACTGACAGATGCCAAGCGTGATTAGATCCAGTGGATTAAGGTGGATGCTCGCTGCCTGAAATACACCTCCGCAGCCCTCAGATGGCACCCATGAAATGAGGGAGACACTCTAAATGACGGAACAGCTCAAGCTAATATCCCGTCACAAATACTGTTTACTCTGGGTGTCTGGGTTTAGCCTGACCGCCCATCAATATGCCTGGCCAGGCTGTGTAGCAGAGGGAAGCATTTTTCTCTTGAAAACCCACAACGCTAGAGGTTGAATTCACCTAAATCTCACTCGTTTGTGTCTGAAACTGATCTGACTAGCGCCTCATGTTGCTGCAGAGTGGCATTGTGCCACAGAGGCTCACTTGTGAGCCATAAACGTGGCACAAAAAAAGTGTTAATTAGTGAGACTTTTGTCCTTTTGGACAGTTTCCTGTTGTAACTACAGTTGAAAGTTAAAGCACTCAGACTGACTTCATCACCGAGAGAATATCACACTTTTAGATGATGCCAACTGTAGTGGCCGAGTACCATTTTCAGCCGCTGCTAATTGCTAATTGGTAGATTTTGTCAGACGTGTAACTCTGTTACTTTCAATAAGTTTTCCATAAAAAGTGATATGGACTATTACGCCCCCTGGTGTACAGGAGGAATAAACCCGGAAAATAACTATGCTACACCAACATTCAGCCTCAGTGTGAGTGTAACATTGCATGTAAACATAGGTGAGTGCTATACGCTGGTGGTGGCCCCTATAGAGAAGGTGGACATAGCATGTTACCTGTCGGTGTCCAGTGTGTGTGTGTGTGTGTGTGCTTTTGTCGTCTCAGCTGTTGTTATTCTCAGTGCAGCGGTGTGATAAGGGTTGCTGGGAGCTGATCTACACCTCGCCTCTGTGTTCGGGCTGTTTGTTTTCAGCCCCACTGCATGGACAAGACAAATGCTCTGACCTCTTTGACCTCTCAGATTGCCGCCTCTTACACACTGTGCTTTTTCACATAATAATGAAAAAGGTGCGGCTTGTAATGTAATGCTGTTGGTTTCAGATGTCGGCTTTAGGTTTTATATTATTATTATTGCAAAACAAAGATGTTCTGTTCTTAAATTGCATTTTTGTTAAATATACTTTATGGTGTAAACATTTTGCTGTACAGTGAATCCATTATTGTCATTTATTATAGATGTTTCATTCACCCACCTTTGAATTGGTATCATATAAGATTGTATTCAAATAGCACACATTTCTATGCCTTTAAACCTTTTCAAGTTTAAAGGCATTTAAACATGAAACCCTAACCCAAGGCATTTAATCCTTAGAACACAGAGCATTTTGGCTGCTTTTTTCCATTACTGTGTTAAAAATTACAGTATATGCAGAGGCTTTAAGAAGAGCTATAAGTCGTCATTTTCCGTCTTCTCACTCATCATATGATGGGAAATCATTTTCTCATCCATAAATTGTCATATTTTTCGTTGACCTCATCTAATAAACTCCCATTTTTGATTAAAAATCTATCTATGTGTTGTTCACATACACACACACATACACACACACACACACACACACACACACACACACACACACACACACACACACACACACATACACATACACACAAACACACAGGCTAAGCTCTGAGAAAAGCTTTAAAGGAACCGCCGTGTTATTTACGCGTCTTTTGATGATACCAGGCTGACATTTAAATGGCGACGGGGTCCCCGCTTTGTTTTCCTTTGCCGCCTCGCTCCAGGTCCAAATAAACAGCACTCGGGCTGAGAGTAAGAGCCAATGCATTTGCATTAATGTCCATTTAAATGCCTTGCCGTCCAGATTGTAATGTCAGTCGGAAAACAAATATTATAACTACTTCAGATACTTAACTTTGGGGAGCATTTTTCTAAATTATTATTATTATTACTTGAGAGCCTAATACTCACTGTCATATTAGTTGGATATTTTTTTTTTTTATCTCCGCCACAGAACAAGAGGCAGCCCTCATTTTTTTTTTCTTTTACCTACAGTATAACCTGGCCCCGACATTGTCCGCAATGCAACACAAACGCCATCTGTTATGCTAATAGCTGCTAATGTAGCTAACGCTGATCAAGGACGATGAGAGGAGACGCAGGTTTATAACAATCACTAATCTTAAAAATGCACATCCCAGATTATTGACCTCTGCCAAGGAGGTATATGTTTTCGCCGGAGTTTGTGTATTTGTTTGTCTGTCTGTCTGTTAGCAACATAACTCGAAAAGTCAAGGACGGATTTGGATGACATTTTCAGGAAAAATGGGACCAGGAACAAGTGATTAAAGTGATGATTTTGACCGTGTTCCGTAGATGCAATCACTATTTTTATTGCTATTTTGTGGGGGCTGAGCTGCCTTGGCGGAGGTTTGCGCTCTCCGAGTGCTTTTCTTTTAAAGTTAGTTTTATCGCTTTTTTTAGTAAATCATTGCAGACGAAAAAAAACACATGACATTTTTGTTTGAAACACTAATTTTAAATCTCTGTCTGTCTAACTCTGTCTCTATATCAGACGTAATCTACACTTTTTCCATAACACACCTGAAAAACATATTTCACATGATCATTCGTGGATATGGATCATGTATATGGTGGTGAAAGCAAAATTCATAGATTCTCAAAATTACACTTTAAAATGTGGTTTGTATTAAAAACAACATATAATAACAAATAATAACATCTCACATGTGAAGCGCATTTTCCCTCCAAGAAAGCAAACTGTGAAGCTGTGAACTCAATGTTTCATTTATAAAATGAAACATTTAAATGTTTAAACCATTAGGTATTTATATTTAGCGTTTGCATTTTGTTTTACAAGAAACAATTTACAGAAAAAATACTATATCCGGGCGCTCAGGTCATACCGTCAAATAAATAAAAGAACACAAAAACATCCATCCAGTCAAAATGACGATCAAATGAAGACACCTCGTGTCTTTCTTCTGCAGATGTTTTCCCGTCACTTGGGCCGTGCAGCAGTCACTAATGGCTGAATCAGACTCTGAAGTAGAGGGGTGGGGAAGGCTGACAGCGTTCCGATGTTGCTCGATTTCGGCTTTTAGATCAGCCTCCATGTAACACAAAGTGACAGGCAAAGCAGACTTCTGAAAATCAAAGCCTCCTTTAGCTTCCACACTCTGCGAAATAGAACTATTTGAGTGGTTTAGAAAAACTTCAAAGCTGCAGAGAGAGAGAGAGGGAGAGAGAGAGAGAGAGAGAGAGGGGGACGTTTTTAATTTCAGATAAGGCCCCGGAGCCGAATGTGAACTGCTGGAATTGTACGAGTTCACATCTTAATCGACGTGACCAGCTGAAGTGAGTGGAGAAGAAGTGATGTTAGGAGTTGTCGTTTTTCTTTCTTTTTTTTCTCCTTCCTCCCTCCTGGTTTTTGTTCTACATTTGTATAATTGAAACATGTTGAAAAAGCTACAGGTCGGGGACTGGTCAAGTCAAGTTAATATCGACCGAAAAAGAGCTTTGGTTAGGACTAAATACAATAGTTAGTTCAGCTCTACTGGTGTCATCAGCTCCATTGATTCCAGTTTGATGCTGTGTTGTCATTATCAAGCCGAGATAATCTCTTCTAAGTCAGCCTTCTTGCATGAGCAGTCAAGTCAGAGGCTTTCAATGTATTAGCATATTGACTCTGTGTGTGTGTGTGTGTGTGTGTGTGTGTGTGTGTGTGTGTGTGTGTGTGTGTGTGTGTGTGTGTGTGTGTGTGTTCTTGTATGGGTATCTTTGTGAGGACCAAAAAAATTGACATTTTGGCTGGTCCTATTATATTTATATTATACAAGGATCCTTTGAAAATATTTGCAAACCTCTTAAGGAATCATTTTAATGAATTTTTGAAATTCAGGAAATTATCTATTTGCCCTGATACACTTTCACAGTGAGCTGACTTTTTTCAAAAAAACAAAAAGTATCTCGGAATGACTTGACATTTTCCACCATAATAGTCGGCATCGGCCTGAACAAGGATCCATTGAAAATATTTGCAAACCTCTTAAGGAATAATTTTAATGAATATTTGAAATTCAGGAAACGATCCATTTGCCCTGATGCACTTTCACAGTGAGCTAACTTTTTTCAAAAAAAAAAAAAGTATCTCGGAATGACTTGAAATCTTCCACCATAATAGTCGGCATTGGCCTGAACAAGGATCCCTTGAAAATATTTGCAAACCTCTTAAGGAATAATTTTGATGAATTTTTGCAAATCAGGAAATGATCCATTTTGCCCTGATGCACTTTGACAACTTCGAGCCCCGGTTGGAACAAGGGCCTTTCTGCATGTTCTCCCCATGTGTGTGGGTTTTCTCTGGCTTCCTTCCACAGTCCAAAAACATGCAATGTGGGGATTAGGTACATTGGTGTTGCGATGGAATGGCAAACTGTCCAGGTTGTACACCATCTATTGCCCCCTATGTCAGATAGAGATAGGCACAGCACCACCACGACTATCCGGTGGAGGATAAAGTGGTAGATAATGGATGGATGGTTCTTCCAAAAGATTATCCATGATTCTTTGACAGACAGCCATTATTTATAATGTTTTTAGTGAGAACTGTTTTGTAACTGCACTTTATCACCTAAACCATGGTGTTTGTGAGGATAGTGAGTGAGTCTCACACTGCACTGTGCAAGGTTCCCATTCAGCCTTTTCTCCAAATGTCTCCTGGTATAAACACAGCACCAGCTCAGGCCTAAATGAATAGTACATGGACAATTACCACGAGGAGAAGACAAGGGGACAAAGAAGCAATAATGTGAACACATTAGTTGGAGTGAGTTGTTATAGATTTGAGGAGGCGCTGTAAGGCAGAGAAATTCAAACAATTTAGCAGTCTTTCACTGAAAAACAACAAGTAATCAATTCTCTCTCTCTCAGACTAATTTCATTGGGCTCCAGTGATTATGGGCCAAGGATTTTGCTAATTTCCTTTGTGAGAGAACAGCCCTTTGCTCCTTAAGCAAACTAATGGCATGGGCAAGCAGCCATACACAGACATAATGCACAGAGCTTTTAACAATGGGTGAGTATTCTTCAACTGTTCAGCACAGCGGACTGAAGGTGGAACTGAGGGCTGCACGGCTTGGGCACAATCACAACATTTTAATTAGAAAATGCGTATAAGAGATGCATGTTTAAACTGTAATCATGGCTTTCTTTCCTTTGCCTTCACTCCTCGAGGACATTGTAATGAATTAATTTAAAACCTAGCAGAGATGTGCAAATGTGCACTAAATGAGCAATCTTCGACGCCAAAATAAAACCCATATCTAAATATATAGCTCAACAAAAAGACCTGTTTTTGGACACTGAGACAAAAACTAAAAGCTTTTTAAATGTGTTATACTGTTCACATTTAAAATTTAACATACAAAATCTACAGTGTTTTATTTTGTTTTGTTTTTAAAATAAAAGGTTTTGTTTTTCCTAATTTTAAATTGTTTTAACACCATTTTAATGCCTGATATTGAATGTTATGGTGGAAAAATTGGCAAAAGCACTCACTCACTGGACAATTTTCTGGCCCTTTTATGGTTAAACTAGAAAAGCACTCCCCCCACAAAATAGCAATAAAAATAGTGTCTACGGATCACGCCCAAAATTTAACCACTTGTTCCTGTTCCCGTTGTGGATTATGACTATTGTTGGGTGTAGGCTCAACAGTGACTAACCTATGGTTACATTTATTCAGCAAAGGCACTTGGGATGAGGAAAAGTTCTTGTTGTATTCCTAGTAGCATCAAAACACTGTGTTTCTGGGGGAAAACATCAACCTATTCTTATAACATTTTGGGCAATGTTCACAAAAAATACAGATAAGGGACCACAAATGCGACAAAGTATATTGTTTTACAATAAAGATAATTGAGCTGAGCGGCCATGATAAGCCGCAGCGAGCTCGGCTGTTGAAATCAGTTGTGCTGCGATGTCAGATTTGAGTGATGATAACACGCTGGAATTGGATCAAAATAACTACTTTAAAACCATGTCAGTGAGCAGTAACATAAATCATCCATCAAGCAGTTACGCTTGAAAGTCAGTGTCGGCGTCGGACTGAGTGATGGACGCCCGCAGTCTGGAACCACCAAAGAGGCGAAAATGTACATCTGAAAATGAAAGCTGACATAGTAAAAAAAAAAATTAAAGACAAAGTCGCACCACAGACGATATGTGACTAATATGAATATGAAAACATGAATGGAGTGCTCTGGTTTCCTTGGTGAGGTCAGTCAGGAAGTGAAAATGTATTGAATGGCCACCTGAGGGTGACACTGCTGGCTGCAAAAAGAAGTCTATGGGGAAATTAGCCCAAACGTCTCACTTGATTTACGTCAGTAAACATTTTCCTCTGGAGTTGTTGGTTTTGAAGATTTTGTTCCCATTTTGAGGAAAATAAACAATAAAGCATAGCACATACACGTATGGGAGCAACGTGAAACCCAATCTTGAACCGTTGTGGTTTAAAAAGGGGAGTTCACGTTCAGTCTTTGGACCTTGAGAGATGTTCCAAATAGCCTCTACTCCAATTTAAAACTACCCTATTGGGCAGCAGATTACGATCTTAAGTCCGTTGAGCCAAGTCTTTTTTAACCCTAACCCACGATTGTGTGTCAAACTCATTTTAGTTCAGGCGCCACTGTTGATCTCAAAAGTGGGCCGGACCAGTAAAACAATAGCATAATAACCTATAAACGACAAGAACTCCTATTTTTTTCTTCCCCTTTGTTGTACAAAACATATTATGAACAACCGGACATTTCCTGAGAAAAATAACTATATTATGTTTAATTTACCATTTACACATTACAACACAGATCACAGTCTACAAAGGGACACAACATTTAGTCCCAGGTGTTTGGAACTGAAAAATAAATTATTTCACATTATGATTAGATTTTCTCAAATTCATCCCATGGGCCGGATTGGAGCCTCTTGTGCCTAATTGAGTTGAAAAATCCCGGTGTCTCTCCTACCACTGGGGGCAGTACATTAGGAAACGCTCTTACGGGTCATATTTGGGGAAATGGCACCTTTTTGGTGTTGGGAGGCTAGAGTTCAATTTTGGGTATCCAGAACGGACTCAGTAAAAATAAATGTTGGCAGAGTCTGTAGAGTTTGTAGAGAAATACCAAGGATTTACTTAACAAATAATGTCTGATTTTCACAAATTAAAAAAAAGTGTTAACCTAGACCACAGGTTGCTCGCGTGGGGAGTTGTCTGAGGTTTGCTGCCATGTTGCTGCTTCGCCTCCAGCCGCTTAGTTTGTTTCATTATGTCAAAGTGTAGCAAAACAACCCTGTAGCGATCATAATCCTGTAGTCTGTGTCGGTGTTTGGAAAACTCCAAAGAAAATTCCCTTCCTGTGCTTTCAAAGGCCTGGCTTTCACACTTCAGAGATGGCTGACTTAGCTGCTGCAGGCGAGCGTTGGGAACCCACACCGCATCCTCGCTACAGAGGAGCAATAATGCCGTTCTCTGGACAGACGGCGAAAAATATTTAGTTTGGAGCATAAGCAGCAGCAGCAGCAGCAGCTGGGAGAAGTTTCTCTGACCTTGATGTAATCGCCTGCGGTGATGGAGCTTCTCACGTGTCTAAAGTGAACTGAGGATCCGTCTGTGTTTTGATGCGAGTAGACGGTCATAATCACCGCCGCGAGATTCTGCCTCATTGGTCCTTCAGCAGGACCTACTGTACTGTGCGTGCTGCAGAGTGGAGATTGTCACACAACTATACTTGCTGTCAGTAACTGGGAGTCGGCTTTGAATGAGATAAACCTGTGCACATGGTTGATGTTCACAAGTCTAATTATATTTCATCTTGTGAGCACCATGCACACACACACACACACACACATCCTGAGCTTTCGGTGCCTCTTAATCCCGTCACACTCTGTAAAGCTCAGCAGTTTGCCTAGTGTTTAGCTCCATCTTCTCACTCTTCTTTATTCATATTTATTTATTTATTTATTCCCATGTTGTGGACTATGGTCCCCCTGTGTGCTGTGTTGGTACTGCAGGTGAACAATCACATCTCCATCCGTCCGTCTTCTACCGCTTTATCCTCCTCCGCATGAGGGTCGCAGGGGGGATCGATAAGTTTTAATAAGAAAGTTCAAAAGATTAAATAAACTTTTTGTGGAATTTATCTTCTATAATCTGACGTTTTTATAGTGTGTAGCCCTAGTATAATATAATGTGTCAAAAACAAACAAAATAAAACAGTATGGCCTTCGTAAAACTTTACTTCTTTGGACATTTGTGTCTTTGATTTTGATTCTCAGACACATATTTAAGCTATATTTCTGACGTAGATTCTTCTACGTGGACTTTTGAAATGCTCAGTTAATAATTAAATGTGATTTATCACCATCAGTGAGTCCAATACTTTTTATTGTATTTTTCTTTAACCTTCTTGGTTTGTGTTTTATGTCCAGTTTTTTATGCTTGTCACCATTGTGCATCAGTTTGTTCCTGGATTACTCTTTAAATGTTTTTGTCATTTTTTGGATTTACTTAGGTTTTGATTTCTGCCTGGCTATTATTATCTTTGTCCTTGTTTCCATGTGCATTTTTTAACCACTTCCTCTCAGGAACCTAAACAGTATTGCAGGCCAGGCAGAATTTAACTCCAATAATAACCTCTCAAAATAATGTAAGTCAAGTGACCTGATAGAGACTTCTGCACCTCCTGTTTACAGCCTCAGACACAGCACTTTGGAGAGAAGGCACTCCCTGGGTGAACAGACTGTTACTCCAGCACCAACATCAACTGCATATGCTGCAAAGAAACTTTTAAAAAAAGGACGGAAAGAGTCACAGAGTGATTTTTGACAATGAGCACAAAAAACACATGAGCAGAGATTTTCTTGCATCATCAGTGCATCCGTCCACTCTCGTCTAATGATCGGAGCTCAGGACAGGGATTGTAGCTACGTGACGTGTGACGGCACAGCATATCATTTTTGAATAACGATAAATGCTGGTTTCGAGGCGGAATATTTCCGGCACAAATTAACATTCGGCACATCTGGGAGCTAAGTGCAGTTCTCGCAACCTGACATCAGACAATTTCCCCCGCTGAAGGTTGGAAATCAAGCTGTCGCAATAAAGTGGCCGCGCGGGGAAAATATTTTTGATTCAAAAGGTTGATTTCGTACCAAGTCACATCACTGTGCGGACAAACAGCAATTTGTATCCCTCTTTGGCTGAATGATGATGCACTAATAGCCCGTGGGTCTGCTCACAACACAGCATGACAAATTGGGGGGGAGGGCTGGTGTTTGTGTGGTGTGGCTGTTGATGGTGATCAGTGCATTAATGAGAAGATATAATTGTAATTTTTCTAATATCAGTCGACAATGAACACATATCACACTGCCTTCTCTAACATGACAAGGAATATTTTTCAGTTAAGGCAAATAACAAAGTTCTGTCAAGGTAAGACTCTGAAAAAATGCTTAATTCTCTTATATACGTCTATAAACTATAACGGTCTTTGTGTCGGGGTTATCCAGGCTTCCATTGCTCGCCTTCAGCTTGTTCAGAATGCTGCTGCTTGCCTTTTTAATAGGAGCTCACAGGCATGAGAACATTTCATCCAGACCTGGCTTCCCTCCATTTGCTCCCAGTACACTACAGGATCCATTTTAAGTTTGTTCACTCCACCTTACCTCTCCAACCAGCTCCATCTTGGTCCCTCAGATCAACTGATTAGCTACGCTGAAGCTCAGGGCTTTCAAGGTAGCAGCTCCCAAATTGTGGAATGAATTGCTGCTACACATGAGGCAGGATTTATCACTTCTGTTTTTAAAACACAACTGTTCCCTTTGGTCTTTCACACAACGCAAGTTGTTGTTGTGTGTGTTATTTGTTCATATTTGAGATTTGTGTTATATGTTGAGTGTACTACTGACGTCAGTCAGGGCGCTGGTGCTTTCATTTCGAGTCACTCTTGTGCTAATGTAACATAATAAACACCATACAGAGTGGATGCTATTCATTGTTTTGTACACAGGATCCCACAGTTCTTCATTGTTTTGGATTCGGAATAAAGCAGTTTATTTGTGCAGTAAATGGCGCTGCCCTTTTTTCAGTGAAAACATCTCTCCTCTTGCAAAGAAATAAAGACATATACAGTGGATCAATGTGAACACGCATAGTGGAAATTGCAAGTGCAAATACTCTTAACATCACAATAAAATATCGAAGCCAAATGGTGTCGGTTTCAACTTTAATTTTACACAGTTTCAACCTAATTTCAAAACAAAACCCCATGTAAACACTAATGACTGCCAGTAGCAGCTCCATGGCAGACAATCAGCAGACTCGCTCCCTGTGTGAACAACAGTAACTGACTTTCATGTATTGAGTGACAGCTGTGATATCCAAAATTACTCTTTGGCTTCTCTGATTAATTGGAAGTTGCTGTTCAGTGAGTTTGTCTTTGAAAGCGTGTTTTAGATTATTTGTGTCATAGTGAGACAGGTTTCTCCTCTCGTTTGCTGCTGCTGTTTGTTCCTACATCCTGAAGTCCCTCCTAAACATCTCACCTGCAGTTCATCATCTCGTCAAGACTCTCTTCTGCTTAAAAACTTGGCTCTCAGCTCCGCTCTTTGTCAGATAGTTCACTGACCTCATGTGGGATAAGTCTTGGTAAATTCTTGTTTCATTTAAACCTTTTTCATGTGCTATAGTTCTCATCTCTTTTTGGTCACCACACCTCACCTGCCTATTTGGGAATACTGGATCTTCTGCCACAACTCACCCTGACCATGCCACTGCTTCTGTCAATGCCCAGCTAACTTTAGTTGTTTTCACACCTAATAGTCTGCTCGACTCGGTACGATTGGGGACTCGGTTCAATTGGGGGTTGCAACATTCAGTCGGTCCGAGTTTTGCTTTCACACTTTTGCACTTTAGTGAAACGAAACAAACCTTATGAATAACGTATTCCCCTCCTCGCCTGAGGCGGCGCTGCATGAAGAATTACTGAAAGACAAGACGAGACGACAAAGAACAAGAAAACTCGCTCGTCTGTTGGTTCATGCAGGACAACTTCTGTTTCTGCCACATAAGAACAAAACATGGAGCTGCATCAAATCCTATCGGTCTTTTGGTGCGCATCAGAGTTTGGTCGCACCTCCCCAAACGGACCGGACTTCCCAAGTAAACAAGCAAGGGTTCGATTAAGTAGGGCTGGTGTGAATGCATCCTCAAGTTCCTCTTAAACCTCTAAACATCGTCAGTCTGTGTAACTTTGGTCCCCGACAATTTACGACTAAATATTAGTTATATTGCTTTCATGTGTGTACCTGCTGCGTTTATTGAACAGATGCAAGTGCAAAAATATATTTGGACAATACATTTTCATGGACATGCTTTCCTCATCTTACTTCAGGTCACATTGATTGATTCACATGCTGTATTTATAGTATATTCTTTGGGGGTTCAGAGTGTCACCCAAGGACACTTTGACATGCAGACTGGAGGAGCCAAGGTTTGAACCGCTGATTAACGGATGACCTGTTATACCTACTACATACTGAAGCATATTGCATAGTGACAACTTAAATCTTCTGTATTTGAATGATAATAGAAGCAGCCAGATGATCTATCGGCAGACAGGCAGGCGCTAACATCGGCAGCTCAGTGTAATGGATCCCTCCCACTGTACTGCCGCCTCCTACTTTCCTAAAGAAACTGCTGGTGGTCATACAAAGGAGTTAGTGCTCTAAGCATGAGGCCATTATAGTAGCACTATGTCCAGTAGATGTGGCCATCTGTCAGCATGGGTCCACTGCTCTCTCCCAGGTCTCATTATGACGCCGTGGTGCTGAATATCAAACCAATGCCATGCTGCCGGTAGGAGCAACCGCTAAGCCATGGAATGGAATAACACACACACTGAGATGCACAGGTGTGCATGTGAGCATGCAAAGCACACACACACCACAGGCGCAATATTTAGCCATAAGGTCACTTAGAAGAGACACAAACTGAATTTTAATGAGACCACAGCTTAGTTAGTTAATGAAGCGAAATTGTACACAAATGATGGATTTTAAAACGGGAATTTGAAGCAGCATTATCTCTTGGTTTTGGATGTTTAGCCCATTTACTTACAGGCAAATCACATTTACACTCCATTATTGCTGCCCATTTTTCGTGATGTACTGCTTAAGTATACTTTGATTGATTTTTTTTCTTCCCCCCATTCATTATGATTAATTGCAATGTCCAGCCACTTTGAAATAAAGCTAAACACATGGCTGCATGCGAAGGTGCACAAAACATTTCCGAAAACATCACGATCACGGTCTGACGTTAAGTGCAGACATTAAGAGATGGGTGGGATTAAAGGTGGAGTGTGATAACCCTAATCTTGTCTGTATTTCTGAGCTAAACCCAACAATATTTATAAGAGGACTCAGCTCCTCTGGTCTGTTGTGGTCTGTCGTGTGTGTGCAATGCAACTTACACACATTCTGCAGTGTAAACACAGTGCAGAGTAAACTGCACTGTGTCCAGGTGAGAATGTCAGTCATTAGTGTTACCTTAGAAAACCTCTGTGTGAACAGTAGTTGGTACTTGTCTTAAGAAAATCTAAACAATACCCAGCAATACAGAAGGAGGAAAATGGCTGACCCATGGGACACCTCTGCCCCTCTCTTCCAGATTAAATCCAATTTGATTTTATTTTTGTCTTTTGTCAGTATATATTCTGTATATATATTGATTTGGGTTTATATTTAACCAGCTAACCTTTCGATTAACTTGGCACCTTTATCCTAAAATTGTATTTCATCTCTCGGAGACAGGGAGACTGAACTGAACAGAAGAGAGGGAAGGGATATTAAAGGAATCAAATATGGGGAGTAAAAAGTACATGTCAGAGGGGGGGAGAAGCTTCCTCCTCCAGTAATCTGTCTCTGAAAACACTCACACGACAGGGGAAAATGATAAATCCCAAAATATTGATTTCTTGCATCACACAATTAGTTCATATGAAGATGAATATTTCCTATTGACGCATTTTAAACAGTTCCAAATTGCCTCGAAGGTTGAGCCAAAGTTAACTGTCAGGATCAGTTTCTGAAATTGCCTTTTCAGCCAAACCACTTTATGGAATCGATGGCCTGAATAAGAAGCAATTAATTGACCTTGCAGTTCTCTGTGCAGCTGCAGTGACGCTTCTCCACACGAGCAGCAGGCCTGTTGCACAGCGGCGTCCTCTGTCAACGAGACAGGAGAAACTCAAATTTTAACATGGGACATTTTGAGGGTAAAAAGAAAAGTGTGTAGTCAACAACACTCACATTCAGAACTAGGTGAATTTCATTTCTAAATCGGCGTGTCTTTGAACTGTTTGAGGAAGCGACATTATCAGGTGAATACACACCAGAGGCGTTTGCGCTAAGACGGTAAGGGAAGTTCTGCTTCCTCTAAAATGTCATAAAATAAACGGCCAATTCAGAATAGAATAGATAGAATCAGTGGCGGCTCCTGAAGAAAATTTCAGGGGGGGGCAATTTTTTCTGATAATGATTAAGGTGACCTATTCAAAAGGTGCATAAAGCAAGACAGTATCAATTTGTTAGGTGATTAACACTCCTCCTTATTGTGTCCACTAGATGGCAACTTGATAAACAAATATTATTTACATGAATTTATTATATGTATGATGTAAAATAGCTAAACAGGACACAAGATGTGTCCAGCAACCACATAAAGACAGGGGCAGCATGTTAAGGGCCTCATTTACTAAAGCTTTGCGCGTGCAAAAACGTGTGCAAACTGGATTGCACACGCAGATCTTCGTTGATGCTGATCTACTAACAGGGCGCAACGAGGAGTGTGTCCCTCAGACGGGCAAAATAGCACTCGCAACCCATTTATCGTTCTTGCCTTATGCAATATGGGGCGTTTACACACTATTTTGCGTGTGATGGGAGGAGAACATGTAAATATGTTATTTTAGAACGCGCAAAGTGATTTATCAAAACTGAAACTGATTGCGGTGCTTATTTCTGCGTCTATATTTAGCACGTTTGAAAGGCAGGTCTTAACTGGCACAGCGGTGCGCACACATGGCTGCGGTTATTTATAGTTATATTATATTTGTAAATCAGGAAATTACGCTTCTCCAGAGAATGTTCAACTACGCGTTCACAGATGACGCACATTCATTTCTTATTTGGTATATCTGAATAAATTAAATATAGATATCCATAGGCGAAATGTGTGTTTGTACTGGTATGGGCTTACCTTGGTCTGCAGTTTGTGGTTCAAGGAGGGGTCGTACCTATGTTCCCCGGTTAAGACACCAAAACCTCACAGGCAGGTTACCCTAACTCTAACCCTTCCAGTTCCAGACACATTTAAATGCAATAAATAATCACAACAATCACTATTTAATGTAACTCTCTGAATCAGCTATAGATATATCATCTATATCGATTGTTCCGTCGCCTCTGACGTCAGTTCAAAGGCTGTTGGCACGCGTAATGGAAACTCAGCCTGACTGAATGAACACAGATGAAACCAGGGACGGACTGGGACTAAAAAGCCGTTGTGATGATCCGCTATATTTATTTATTTACTTATTGACAAGAAAGTCACACATCCATTGAAATTAGACCTATGTGTAATCTTGATAGAAACAGCAGAGCGCCCCCTGGCAGCTGTCAGTGAGCTGCAGGTGAGTCAGGAGGAGAGCGCAGCACCTTCTTTTCTTTTTTTTACGGCAACATCCATAGTCCATAGTTTTCTTTGTTTGATACGTCAGGTAATGATGGACTTTCGTTCAGTGGCTTCAAATTTCATTCTGCGCTTCCGTTGAGTCTGCTCTTTCTCCATGTGGACAACTCTTGACTCGCGCAAAATCCTCATTTAAATAGGGCGGTCTTAACCACTTCTGCGCCTGTAGTCAATTGCGGCCGCAATCTTAGTAGTTCACCCGCAAAACGTAATCCGGTAACAGGCGCAGTCTTTCTGCTCACGCAAGCAATTTAGCGCTCTCTATTTGGAATCTTAGTAAATCAGGCCCTAAGTCAAGTATTTATTAACTGACCAAGGATCAAGAGCTTTCACAACCTTTACCAGATACATACAACAAACATACATGACAAGATAGTGCAGTCAAATTATTAATTAAGTGTAAGGAAAGTGCAGAATTTGATCTTTAGATGTGTTGATAAATGCATCTTACAACACTCTCTCACACAAAACCAAAGTCCGATTGTCTGATTTGCGTGAAGTTTAACCTGCAGTTAAACCCTGATCACACGTGTCCATGACACTTGGTCCGTACAAATCAGGTTTTTGAATCATGAAAGAATATAATCTCTGCTGCGCCCAAACCTTCTCATTGGTCTTTCTCTGACTAACTCCAGGCTGGACATAGTTGATATCAAATCAACCTCAGGGTCAGGAGGGGATTGATCGCCAACTGATTTTGAATCCGTTTGGAGCTATGCTAATTAATTGAATAACTTTAACCAACATTACCAATTTCAATAGCTAGTAAAGGTTGCAGAGTTCTGTGTCCAGAGACTATTAAAGAGTGATTAGAGACTGTTGGCATAAGGAAGACTTTGCAGCAGATCTTAATTCATTGCCCCAACATCCCTCTGCCTTTTATGCATCCATTAATATTCTGAGGCTGCCGCCTGAACAGAGGAGAGAGGAGAAAACTTAGCCCTAGGCTTAGTTTCCTAATCACTACAGCAAAGATAGAAGGGCCAGGAGAGACTAAAGGAAGGCCTGCTCTAACTGGCTCGCAGGCAGTCTGGGAGGGCTCTATGTGTGTGTGTGTGTGCATGTGTGTGTGTGTGTGTTATGAATGAGTCACTGAACAGAGGCCAACTCGATGTTCCTTGGCCTCAGGCAAACACAGACAGGAGTCTGCTCCGTTCACCCCGTTCTCTTCCTATTTGTCCCAACAATCATATTTCAAATAATGCATCACATCTATTTTCACTGATCTGCTGAAGGCGTCTCTGTGATCTGTCTCGTGTTACATCTCCAAACAACTCGGGTTAACTCAGGTAAAGCTGTGAAGACATAATTCCAGTCAGCTATTTCTGCGCTGCTGTCAGTTTCAGTTTTGTGATCACAGTTAGCGGTTGAATGTAAGCAGATTATATAGAAATAGAAAGAGAAGTAGTGAATGTATAATTCAGTCCTGCCAGCAGAAGTAAGTGACTGAGAGGGCTTGAGAGAGAGCGTCTTTTTGGGAAATAAAATAAAATGTATTTGCTTTATAACAGGGGTCTGAAACTCCTGGGGGCCAATCTATTGTGGTCAAGAGGGGGCTGGCCTCCAGAACAAAAAGTGGGAAAAAAAAGAACAGACATTTATTTTAATTACATTAATAATAGTGTGGACAAATGTAATTAAAATTGGTACCAGGAGCCGTTTCAGCCACTGCCATTCGTGGCTCGGGCCCTAACAAGTGTATTTATATATGTAATTGAATGTTGTATATGATACATTTAATAATGGGATAATTATGACCAAATGTCTCATTATTACTGTTATAATAAACATTGCTAGCAAACATATATCATGATGGCCGATACAAACTATCGGCCATCATGGACAACACCTCTCACCCACTGCACAAGACTGTTGGGGCCTTGAGAAGCTCCTTCAGTCAGAGACTGATGCACCCTAAGTGCAGGACGGAGCGGCTCCGCAGGTCGTTCATTCCTACTGCTGTCCGTCTGTACAACAGTGTGCAAACCAAATAACTATGTTTGTGTCACTGCTGTATTAGTCTGTTATTGTTTACAGTTTATGTTCCTCGTTTTTAGCTGGTCTGTTAAGTTATTGTTTACAGTTTTTTGTTTTTCGTTTTTAACTGGTCTGTTAAGCTATTGTTTACAGTTTTGTTGTTTTGTTTTGAACTGGTCTGTTAAGTTATTGTTACAGTTTTTGTTTTTTTGTTGTTTAACTGGTCTGTTATGTTTATTGTTTACAGTTCAGTTTCTTGTTTTAACTGGTCTGTTAAGTTATTGTTTACAGTTTTTGTTTTTTTACTGGTCTGTTAAGTTATTGTTTACAGTTTTTGTTCCTTGTCTTTAGCTGGTCTGTTTAGTTATTGTTTACAGTTGTTGTCCTGTTTGTCTTGTCTGCCTAGATTTGTCTTATTTTTACCTGAACCAAATACGCACCTTATTTACATTCACTCTTATCTTATTTCTTTCTATGTACAGTTTTTATAACATTGTGTAATTGTTAATCTGTATACGGAGCTGCTGAAACCCTGTTCTCTCCCCACTGTGGGATAAATAAAGCTATCTTATCTTATCTTATCTTATCTTATCTTATTATTCTATCACCTCGCTGACAGCTGTGCCTCAGCTTCACACTGTGTTTAAAAGACAGTGAGGTCGTGGTCCATGTATTCATTAAAACATGATATTAAGTGAGGGACTTCATGTAATCGATTTGGGGGGCCGCCAGTTTGAGACCCCTGCTTTAGAAAGAGGAAATAACAGCATATGACTACTGTTTATAACTATCAGTACAAGTTTATAACTAGCAGAGCTCTGAAATTCCCCTTCTCTTCAATGAGTGTCACTTTCAATCCGATCCAACTTTAAAGCACTTTAAAGACAACACAGTTGGCCAAAGTGCTATACGCAGACATGGCAAATAAAAGAGTAAAAATAATAAAAGACAACCTCTCAAACTGAGTTAAAAGCCAAAGAGAAAAGAAAATGTGTTTTAAGAGAGGACTTAAAAACAGGAAGTGAGTCGACGTGCCTGATGTGCAAAGGCAACTCATTCCACAGTTTCACTTCTAAGCTTCAGTCTTAGAGGTGACTGAGGCCCCGCCCCTAAAATGTCCACTTGGTATGGAGTGCCCTCAACCGTAAATTCCCCTTGTTGAGGGAAGTGGCTTCCCTATGGAATTGGAACACCATAATTAGCGTAGTAACGAACGTGCTTACCTTCGTCACATGCTGACAATTCTACCAGTGGAGCTAGTTAGCTAGCTGCTTTCTTAATCGTAAGTCATTTTCTGACATCAGTGTTCAAAGCTCAATGGTCCTCTGCAGATGTGGCCGCCATCTTTGTTGAAAAAAAATCAGCCGGCTCGCTGAATTTGCAAAGCATCATGGGTAATTTAATTGTCCACTAAGTTTTAAGCCCGCATCAGCACTCACTACATTTTGAGGGTTGATTATAAGGGTAGAATCACACTCCCCTTTGCTCCCTCCCTACACGAGAATACACACAATTTATTTCCATGTTCATTCCTGTATGTAAATATCAAGCTGATAATGTTTATATTCTGGTAATTTAATCTCTATAATCTATTTTTTTTTTTTTTTACCTTTTTATGGTCTCATCTTTCTATATTGTACACTCACCGATGTGAAAATGCATGTCATCATAATTTATTACCTTTATCTTTACTGACATTTCCATATTGCAGGACTAATCTTATCTTACTTTATCCCATCTTATGTTATCTGTACTATTTAAATATGTGTTTTACTTGAATCACTGAATGTGTCCCTTTGTTTGTCCAAAGAGTACAGACAGAGCAAGTAACAGAGCTACGACAAAAAAGTTGTCTTTTGTGACTGAACTGCTTTATTTTCAGCATAATGATAAAATGTTTGGACAAAGATAAGGAGATTTTTAAAGTTTAGTGCACTCAATCTGGAGTCGTCACGTACGAAATCATCCCAGTCACACGCTGTTAGTTTAACATTGTGGCTCCTTGCGCCTATAGATATAGGAAGTAAAAAGACAAAGGCAGATGGGAAATAATAGGAAATGTACGAGTGACCGACCAGGTGAGGAAAAGTTGTGCCGTACAGACAGAGTAATGGGGATGAGATACAGGAGGAGAGGGGGAGCTGTGCGGCACTGGCTGCAGAGCAGTCTGCTTGAGAGTGCCTTTTAATCAGCAGAGAAAGCACTGGTGAATTGGATAAAATGTTATCTGAGAGCTGGAAAAGTGGAGGTAGAATTTATGGTACATTATGTTCAAGCTATAAACAAGTGCTCCACGAATTTTAGCTCACAGAAGTCATTCATCAAAGCACTGCGTCCCTTTTCTTTGCTTTTTGCACACAGGCTAAAAAGGAACCTGGACCAATTTAATGCACAGAGCACTATGAAAAGTTAAGAGGCAGAGAAAAAAGCCTTTTCTTTTAATTTCTTCCAAAAGAAATTCATTTAATTTATTTTATTTTCCTCTCAGTCTGTGGTAAACATATCATATTATTTGATCCCAACGTGTCCAAACACTGACATGTAAACACAGAGGAAATGTTTAAAAGTCAACACTGAAGTCAAATAAAGACTTGCTGCTCGCACTAAGTAGCGCGCGTGACGTCAAACTGATTCAAGAGGACCTTGGAAGCAAATTAGTACCTGACTGGTGCTTGTGTTTACCCTCAGTGCAGATGATGTAAATTACCAGAGGAGAGGACATTAACCTGAAAAAAGAGGCTCCGCGGGTTCGAGGAGATGGCTGTTGACTTCTGACAGCCCTGTTTTCATCACGCTTAAAAGCCGAGCAGAGGTGAGTTGAAAAGGCTTGAACGATATGTCAACACATCAGCCGAGGACACAAGCACTTCGGCAGGAAGCACAAAATTGCGTGATGTTTTCAAGCCGGTGGCCACTTGGAATTAATATGAGTCGGAGATTTGCTGCGAATTAAAATCAGAAAGGTGGTGGAAATGGAAATGCAGACATTGCATTGACAAAAAAATACATGAAATGAAAGTGTGCTGGTAGCATGTCAAGTGTTAATGATCAATAATTGCATTGGTGATGTGTCAGCACGGCTCTGTTCATGGGACACTTTGACCAATCACAGTTCAGAGAGAGGAAGAGCACTCCCGATGGCTGCTCTTCTACTACTTCACTTAATGATTTGTTAATCATTAGGTATTCATTAATTTACAGTTAGATTATAATTATTAACTAATCAATTACTCATGATCGCCCACCCGTGGCATTCAATTTAGAAGAGTACTCAATAACCGCCCAAAAATACAATAATTTGACAATCTTTAATCATGATAATTTCCCAAAACTGACATTTCCTATTGATTGGCGAACCATGATCTAACTCGATTTTGTGCATCGCCAAATTTTTGTGACAAGTAGAGATTAAAAATGTGCGTCACATGAATAAATGTGAGAAGAAAATGCATAAGATATATGAGGGTATTAAAAGTATTTTTTAAAAAAAGAAAGCAACAGCACAACACAAGTAGGTATATTATATGGTTTGTTGAAATGTTGTTGAAATAACTAATAAAATCAAGAATGACAGAGTAAAACAGAGGCAGAATAGAATAGGAAAGTGGTTGTAAAAACTTTTTATACCAAGTATCACCTGAGAAAACATTGAAGCTCTTGAAGTAACACCATTATCACCAACACTGAAATACAGTGGATCAAAGTCAGCTACAGACTTTTCACAGGGGGCAGATTTATTCCCAATAAGGTCATTTGCTCTCTCATCATCCTCCTCTTCCTCACATACAGTTATACCACCGTTTGAGAACCATCCGACAGGTCGCTGATCCATCATAGGGCCACATACATGGTTTAAATAATTAGAACATTTGGCATTAAAAGTTCGATTTTTCTTTTTCAACTACATTGTTATCTGTGGCATAAGCTCCTCCCACTCTATTGTGTTCAGCTGGTTACCTTCGGGGTCACTTTAGAGAACACATACAAATGTGACGGTGCTTTCAGCCGGAGGATTTGTTGGGATTCCAATGTTGGGGGAAATGAAATTCTCTGCACGATCCTGGCGTGATATGCAAGGTTGATCAGATCTGTCAGACTGCATATAATGGTCTGCATGTGGCTGGAAAACCACAACAATGAGGTTTACAGTTTATCGACCTTCATTTCAATAGTGAACTGTAGAGAGGTGACGGGAAATGAGTGGAGGGAGATACATGGAGTCTCATCCCCCCCCACTTCTAACCAACCATGGAAAACCAGTGTCAAGGGTGGAAGCTCAGGACTGTCAATCATTTAATGAACGCGCTTTTAATGTGACACTAAAGGCTTTAAACTAAAGGTGTCACTGTGGCTAATTCACAGGCTAGAAAGCTCCCGCTTCCTGCATTATCTGTGAGAGAGTGAATGTCGGTGATGGGATGTGGCGAGTGGAAGGGAGGGAGGAAGAGAGAGGTTGTTGCACAGTGGCTACATCTGCTATTATATTGCTCTTATCTTGTCAGGTATGAATGGGGTCATAGTGACCCAGGTTTGATTCTGGTTTGCGGTCCAATCTCATACCCTCTTTATGAAAGTACGATAGCACTGATGCTACAACATCGATGGTGGAACAATTACTCCTTCTGAGCCCAGTTAAGAAATCCATTACCCGTTTCTACAGCGCTTTAAGGCAGACTGATATGATAAATGTGCAGCGTGTCATGCAGACGTGGCAAAGTGGACTTGGGATAAACGTTGAAGTGGATAAATGGAGCAGGAGAATATCTCTCTGTATGTAATCGTGTCAGATTATTGCAATTTAAAATTAGGCACCGTTTGCAGATCTCCCCAAACAACATCTGATGGTATTGCTTTGCATATGGATCCTCTAGCTGTCTTTGCTACTGGTCTATCCAGCCTGGATGATTTTGTAGATTCTAGTTCCAACAGAGTATATGCTATCCTTACATCTTTTTATCAAACATATTTGTGTCCTGGATAAATAACCCACTTAAAAAAATATGGCATAAAATAATTGTAAGAGGAAAAACTTCTTTAAATTAGTAACTCACATTCCTAAGCACAAATCTGATAAGACTATAGCTGCAACACGCGAATCACAAAGGCCTCTGTGTAACCCTGGCACATACGATGTCATTATATCTTTGTTGAACCTAACCTAACTAGGACAAACGACCGATAACTCAACACAGTGCTCCCCAAGATCGACTCTAGGTGTCAGCAAAGGAAGGCACCAGACATCTTGACCTGACGTCTCTCTCCTCCCTGAGATTCACAGGCAGACGGACAGAGGATGACCAACTGTTAACATCTTGTTCATGTTTGGCATTGTCTCAGTTCTCCTCAGATGTGAGCTGTTTCCAGTAAAGCTTCTTGATACCTTAGCTACCTTAGCTAGCTAAGGGACTGACCTAGCTAGCCTTCAATTTCTGCTCTGTATCTTAAAGGTGCATTATGTAATAAATCTAAAGCAACTGGCCATAAAATCCTCCTAATATGTCACAGAGACTCAGGAATAATGTTCATATAACAAACTGAACTCACCAACAACAACAGTACACCCAAAATATTTGCATTAAAAATATATATTTTGCAGACTGCAAATCATGTTTATGTTTTGAAATCATGTTTTGGCATGTGGCGCCACCTACCAATCATTGCAGTCAGTAGAGTCTCAGCTGCCGAGCAACCACGAGTTGCCAGTTACATTAAAAAAAACGAAACCTAAAAGACCTCTGTATTTTGAATTTGAATGTAGTAACCATTTTTGGCCACATTCTTACATATGGCACCTTTAAAATTGTGATCTCAACCCTGTCATCTGATGTGTTTGTATGCACTGCACTGGTAAGATATTTCTTAAATGAATGCCATTGAAGAATTTCGTTGCACCTTATAGTGTTTTATTGCTGAGAAAATAGAAAACTCATAAACAAGAAAAAAGAAGAATGATAGTACTATTTATCCCTCCATGTAAAAGTTGGTGCAAACATTTCATGTTCCAATCAAGGACTGCGCAAAATATTCATGTTAATTGTCCTGCATTATCTCCGTTTTACATGTTGATGCTGTTTGAACCAACTAAACATGTTCTCAGTTCTCAGTCACTGTCACATTTTGTAAAGTGATAACCAGTCCTTCCTTCATCTCCACACTGACAAACCTTATCTCCCTTCTGCTGCTCCGGGGAGCTTTATGAACATCTGCAACGCTCGCTCAACCTGACCTTATTCTCCTGTCGTTCTCTGTTCTGATGTTTCGCCGCTCTAATGTTTTCCATGCGGTTTTGATTTCCTCTCACCTGAAGCGAAGGTCACCCCATGTGTGAGCCATGTGACACGGAGAGAGCCCCACAGCAGTGAATGTTAGAGCAGCAGGAACAAGATATAGTGATAGGTGGTTTAGCGCGTTGAAGATTGCAGATGGGGCCTTTAGTGTGGTCCCACCATTCACAGGCTTATATACTGTATCTATTTAACCCTGAAGGGTGCATAAAGAAAACAGTGGCTGTGGCTTCACTCTTTGACAGACTAAAATCTAATATACCCGACATTCATTGTCAATATTTGTCCTCACTGTCACTCCCAGCAGCTCCCTGTCTTTGCTCTGTTTAATTAATAACAGTGTGTCCAAGGCAAATCATTCACTCTGAATAAATTGTTATAATTATAATTGTGTTGGAATAAGGAAAATCAAACTCTGTACATAGTGTCATTCTCATACAGGTGACTTCATTATGTTAGACATCCTTTTTTGACAGGAAACTGAAATATGTGTAGCTTCTTTTTTTTAATGCCTCTGTTCAAAGTCCATTGACCAAAACCAGCTATTTTGGTGCACATGACATGAATTTTAAAAAATTATGAACTTGTTCGTTGTCTACTTGTTATACACTCTCCATGAGATTAATGGCCCTTTTTTTCCATTACACAGTTCTAGTTCTACTTCACCCGACTCCACCTCTTCAATGTGGACATTGGCAAGTTAAAAAACTAAACATTGGCTAAAAAAAAACCGGTGGGTTTGATTCTTGTGTTTGATGTCGCGCTCATCCAGTGACGACACTCTCTGACCAATCACTGGCCGCTAGTCTGTTGATATCACATTTTAGTATCAGTTCACCTTGCTTGGAACCTTGCCAGAGCATGTACCCAAACAAAAGCACCAGGTACTATCACTGATGGAAAAGCAACACAAACGAGTGCATTTGAGCCGAGAACCAGCCGAGTAGTGGTGTAATGGAAAAGCCCCATATGTAGTCTTGTGTTGTATTTCTTGTTTTATTTTGAAATAATTACCATTGCTTGCTTGTTTACTTTGTCTTTCCTTTGTCCTTTGTCCAGTAAGCAGCCTTGCTAATCTAAAGATGAATTACTTTTACTTTGACCTCTTTTGTATCTTTTGTTGCCTTGTATTATGGTATAGGTATTATGTATTTTATTGTCATTTTTTTGTAAAGTTTAACTACACTGGTTCTTTTTACTTCCAAGACATTGTGGTAAACAAAAAAATTATACTGTGCTGTCCTTACCACAAAGACTGGTAATTGTAGAAATAATTGTACATTATTGACAGTGCTGCATTCAGACTGTGGAAGATGCCACCACAGTGATGGTGGCATGCTTACTTCCAAATTAATTTATTAATCATTTTTAAAAAATAAACCAACATTTTTCGCCTGGGATCTTGTAATACTGCAGTATTGGAGAGAGGGGATGATATGTAACACAGGCCTGTGTCACTCATGTGTCGTTTGAAGAGTTTGAGCCATTTGAACAAGATGCACGGAGGGATAAAATGAGCTCCTCTACAAACCAAAATCCTTTCATCACAGCACGGATCTATAATCAAAGTACTGAAGTGCTTGATAATCATCATCAGAGACTTGTTTTCTTTCCAGCGAAAACTCAACTTTCATCTTAGCGAGCGTTTGAGATGGTCTGTTTTCCTCTAACTCTGCTGTTTGACTAATTGGCAACTTTATCCTTGTTTATACCCTGTTGCTTGCTAAAAAATTCCCAAAAGTTTTGATTTATTTCTACTGTTTTTAAAAGCATATAACATTTTGAACTGTTCATTTGCGTCCATTATGGGTCTTGTTCAACTAAGAGGCACAATAAAGGCATAGTCATTTGCAGTGTGTGTATGTGCTTGTATTTATATTTTTGTGAGATCCAAAAAAAATGTACAAACCTATTTTGTGAGGACATTTTGACCTTGTAGGCTTTTACATGTCCTAGCTTTAAATGGCGAGGACGTGTATTATGTATATGTGTCCTCACTAAGACATAAAAACAAGTGTGTGTGTGTGCGTGTGTAGCCATGTGCCTCTCTGGATAGTATGCAGCAGACACACCCCACACTGAATGCTGCAGCCCAATAAAATCATGGCAGGGTGCATTCCCTCCTGACCCATCTCGGAGGATGTGGGCCTAATAAAAGAGATATAAGTGGCCTGTCATCAACCCCATGTGGAGATGACTGCATTGGCTGTTGTTATTTTTATTTTATGAGGAGCCATGAAATGAAAGCCACTGTTTGATTGTTCAGATGGCGAGGTAAAGAGATTCGTCATTCACTAGAAATTAAAGTCCAGGCGTGTGGCTTCTGGTTCGTATGGAGGTTTGTGATTCTGCGTGTTTTGTTTTTTTATCGCTTCTGTCCTTTCATTATCACAGATAGGTGTTGTTTAATGAGGGCTTTGGTTTTGCCCATAACTTAAGGATTTTCCTGAACAGGCTCTCTAAATTGCATGATTTCACTGACAGAAATTGAACACACAACCCATAATGTTGTTTGTGTGAGTGTTTGATCGCTTAAAGAATAATAATAGTTTGTTTTTTATAGCCACAGATTAAGACTTTATGTCGGGATCAGACTATTAGGGGGAATCACGATTCTAATCATCCACGATTCTGAATCGATTCACAAACTTCAAAAAACAATAATTTGAACTTTTAAGTTTCTATTTTGAAAAACCACACAAAACACCAGTTTGTTATTTATGTACAATTAATTTTTGTAACTTCTGGGAGAAAAATGCAGCTAGCCTAAGCTTTTATTTATACAAGTTTAAATTTTTTTTTTATTTGTTTTGAATGAATAAATGTTAACTTTTTGTCAATAAGTTTGCCTTTGTGTGATCACATTATCACATTATCTTATACAAACTGTATTGTTTTGATGCCATAATTTGCCTTAACATGTTTGAATCTAGAATCGTATGAATCGAATCGGTTGAATCGAGAATCGATTTTTAATCAAATCGTGACCCTAAGAATCGGAATCTGAACAGTGAGCCACCCAAAGATTCACATCCCAGACTACACAATATTTGTGTCTTCCACGATGTCCACCATGTCAGATTATCAATCACAGTGGCACGGATTCTAACCCTAACACCCAAGCATTACAAGTATTATCCCAACCAATCATCGTTCATGACACTGCGCGAGTTCATAGGTCATCGCTGAAACCAAGCAGTAAACATGATAGTAGCTGCATGTCAGGAACGGGACAACTTCAAACTTAGTAGTAGTAGTCATGGTGGAGGAAGAATACTTTATATTACAGTACACTATATATTGGTGTAGTAATGCATGTTCAATTGGGAATTCCTTTAATTTTGGTAATAAATCTTATTTCTAACTAATCACCAAGTAATAGCTTGGTACTAACAATAAAAAAAAAATGTGGTAGGGAAAATATGGTATTTACTAACTTTGGTTCCCAAATATTTTAATGTGAATGTATTACAATGATGTCCAACAATAATTGTCACCTGTATACTACGTTATAATATTTATATATATAATATTTTATCTCCCTATTTAAAACATCATTACCATGTCACTGTACTAGAATGTTAAGTGTCACCATTGTACACTATCATTGGGGTCACTTAGAAATGTCCTTATTTTTAAAGGTAAAGCACTTTTTTTTCAATCAATCTAACTTTAAATGAATCATAAATACACTCTATACATTGTTAATGTGGTAAACGACTATTCTAGCTGCAAACGTCTGGTTTTTAATGGAATATATACATAGGTGTATAGAGGCCCATTTCCAGTGTTCTATTGTGTGTGCTAATGGCGTTAGAAGGCTATTGGATGATTAGAAAACCCTTGTGCAATGATGTTAGCACAGCTGAAAACAGTTTAGCTGGTTCTTTAAAGAATAAAAATCATTATTTCTAATCTTGTCAATGTCTTGAATATATTTTATATTCATTTGGCAACTCCTTTGATGAAGAAAAGTGTGGAAAACACACAAAAATTGTATTGGTTGAATGGTAGTGTACAGTATATTCATAGTATGTTCATAGTAATTTCCTCCGTATACACATAAGGCCACTGTGAGGTGAAACAACGAACACTTAACTCCGTGGTGCCTGGCTTGGGTTTGGACAATGAAACAGGGTTTAAGTTACTCGCCAGAAAAACTGCATCGCTTTCATAGGTGTGAAGTTACTTCCCCTCTATTAAAAAGGTCTTTGAGTGGAGTCAATTAGCCCTTTCAGAGCAGTCCCTCACATTACTGTACTTCCCACTGACAGCAGCAGAGAGCGTGTGTCCCTGCCCCTGATCCATATAACGCAGACGTTTAAGATTCAGACGTTCAGAATGCCACTCCCCTCACTCAGCCACTCACTTTACAGCTCCACCAGCCTTTTTATCTCCTACAGTAAACACAGCTATTACTGAGCTCCCAGTGCTGCGATCGGGCCAAAGTGCTGCAAAAGCCTCACCAATTAATCAAGTAACCATTACAAGATCTGCACATTCAGATGGCTCTCTTTGAGAGACAAGCTGTGGAGCAGTGAATGGAAGAGCGGAGCGTCGCGATCAGTCCTGCTCACTGATCTCTGCCACTCTCTGATTTCAGTAAACAGGAAGTGTCTTTAAAGCTGTGACACGAGCAAGAGCACTTAAATACAGCAGCAGCAGCAACCCACAGTGGCAGCTTGCATTGTGTGCAGTGTAGTGTATTTTGACAACAAAATATGTATGGCTGTGTTCATCTTTGAAATGGTAATCATCCATCTGGATAGATTTTTCCTCCTGCTCTTTTTTGTTTTTTAACTGAACATCCACTCAGTATGTCACCTATGCACCAGCATTTATCTAATGCTGTTTGAACTTCAACATCTCACTTAAACCATCTTTAAAGCGGACCTAGACCGGAAGTTCCAACTGACAATGTTGTTTAGTGTGTATCTGCGTCATTACCTTGTTTACGAAGCCCTGAAGTTTCGAAACAAACAGTTCAGCCATTGCTGAGAACGCTGTGTTTTATTGTAATCTGGGGCTCAGCTAGATCTCTGATAAAACCCGGTCCGGTTACGTGAACAGCGGTTCTCCAGAACAGCAGATCCTCCTGCTCCGGGCACTAGTCCGGGCACATCCTGTTACATACATTGAACTGCAGAAAAAGAATAACGTCCGTTGTTGAGGTGTTTCACGAGAGACAGTGTCTTCTGACTCTGGGTCTGACTCCGGGTCAAAGTCATAAAAGGGACTGCGGCGGGGAGTCGTGAAGAAGCTATTTTTAAACACTGTTAAAACAATGTTTTGATAATGAGTAGCAGTGCATCCACCGTTCCAGAGGGGGGAGCTGAGCTTCTGAGAGAAGGAGTGCAGAATATGTCACTTCCAGGTATTGGCCAATCACAAGACAGTTGGGAAGGCTCTACTCTGGCTGGCCAATCACAACACACTCTGTCTTCTGGGTGTGAAATTTATGTCTGAAATATCGCGGCTGGGGAACAGCGTCAGAAAAGAGGATTTCTATCGGCTCGTTTACAGCAAGTAGGAGGTTTTTGACCATAAAAACAAGTTTATGGTATGGTATGTGTGTAAGTAGACCTCCATAACTAACATTTATGTGCAACAGGACCACTGTATGTGAGCTTTAAGAGTTTGATTCTTATCTCATTTTGCATTATTTCTTCATTTAACGTTCACTTGTTGCCGAACTTTCCCTCAAAACCTTGCCCTCTCTTTAGAACAGCTCTTCGCTTCGATGTACTGGGGAGTGTGTTATGGATTAAACCATGGATTAAGCATCTATACTCTGATTTCTGCTCTCGTTCTTAGATTTCTCGGACTGGAATTTAGTTCTAACACCACTAATGTTTATTATCAGTTGCTCAAAATGTAAGAAACTGGTAGAAATGTAGGTTAGTGTTTCGAATACTGAACAATGAATTGTAGACGATGTGAGTGGGGAAATACATTTGTTCCATGTGATTATTAAATCAGTTGGTAATGATGGGCTAAAAGGGAGTGGGCCATTAGTCCCATGATGATAACTTTTAATAAGTCACAGGTAGTCACATACTCTGTTCAGTCAGATTTAATATAGTGCTTAATTGCTGTATAAAGAAAATTATTAAAATGATTAGCGTGGGGTGCAAGAATTTGTGCCTCCTTCGTGCTGGGTCCATCTGTGTGTGTGATTGTGTGTGTGCATCTGAGAATGATTCTGAATGAGAGTGTGGTCGATGAGCCTGCTGTCCAGACCAAAAGGCCAATGATCCTCTCAGCTTGTAGTTGTCCTAATGGCTGGAGAGAGTTGTCATTAGTCATTGTCCCAGCCGCCACCCTCTCAAGCAGCCCTTCATTTATGGCACATCTCCCTGGCCAATCATATGGCCATTAGTCTTCATTTCTCCTTCTTTTATGGCGAAGGCCTGCTCAGTCCAATCAGTTTCTCCTCTCATTTTCTTCACATAGGTTTTTCGAAACAGAATCAGCAGAGCTGGCAGCCTTCCAGACAGATACTTCTCCATCGCTTACGGAGCTGGAGTAAGAGAGAGGGAGAGAGGGGAGACTGCAGCAGAAGTTCAGCTGCTGGTTAATGCAAACATCCAATCAGCCATTCAATCAGTGGGTTTAGTCGTGTGCACATGGTCAAGGCGACCTGCCAAAGTTAAAATCGAGCATCAAAATGGGGAAGAAAGGTGATTTCAATTGAAACATGGCATGGC